>NW_016814438.1:154673-162689 GCF_001698545.2 Rhinopithecus bieti
ATACAAAAAAAAAAAAAAAAAAAAAAAAAAAAAAAAAAAAAAAAAATAGCGGGGCATGGTAGCACAGGCCTGTAATTCAGTTGCTTGGGAGGCTGAGGCAGGAGAATCACTTGAACCTAGAAGGTGGAGGTGGCAGTGAGCCGAGATCACGCCACTGCACTCCAGTCTGGGCAACAGAGTGAGGCTCCATCTCAAAAATAAAATAAAATATTAAGAAGATATAACTCAGCAGGACAAAAACTGAATAAAACCTTAAAGTCACTGAAATATTAAGTGATTCAGTCTAAACTTCTGGGTACTATGCTCACTACCTGGGTGACAGAACCATTTGTATTCCAAACCTCAGCATCACGCAACACACCCATGTAACAAAGTTGCACAAATGTGCCTTTTGAATCTAAAATAAAAGTTGAAATTATAAAAATCAATAAATGAATTAATGAATTTACTGAAAAAATAAAGCATAAACATGAACAGGAACGTGACACACCTAACTTGTACTTGCCCTTTGTACTTTCTGAATGCAGGGGGGAACTAGCTGCAGCTCTGTTTCCTCTGCATATTTTCACTTATTAAAAGAGTTCTAAACTTCTTTTCTCCAGGCAAAATCTTCAACGTAAAAAAATTATTTTGGAATTAAGACATGTGATTGCCTAAAAATCAACTTGTATGTTATTATCAAGTAAACGTTTATGCTCTGGAATCCTCAAAGAAGTATCTTTCTGAATATTTGAACTGTCCATATAGCTGAAGATTAAAACTTCAAATAGAGAGAGTTAAATTGATTACTTTTGCAGATTACTTTGCTTTTTAAAACATCGTTATTATATACTTGCCTCACCTCCAGAGTAATATACTAGATATAAGTTTTTAAACTGATGAGTCAAAACTATCATTATGAAGATCTTTTATTGTGATAATAAAACATCAAGTAGTTCTTAATAAATAAATAAACTTCCAACCCTTTAAATTCAAATCCACTTTACTTTCCATGTTGTTAACATTTAAAAAACACAACATAATCCAAGAAAATAATCCTATATCAAATAAATAAAGTAGAAACATTTACAGTTTCTACTTAATTCCATTACTTTATTTTTTAAAGAATGCCATAAAAGATTTACAGATTCCCTAGCAATGAATTCTCTTTGTGAAAAAACCACATAGACTCAAAAGCATATGAAAGCTTATTTTGTTTGGCTCTTGGAAAAGTAGATCTAATGCTTGGAAGGCAAAAGACAATAGATTTGCAGTCATCGTGCACACCAACAAAAGTTTCAACTTAACAATTAAACATTTTAAAACCAGGCCGAGTGTGGTGACTCATGCCTGTAATCCCAGCACTTTGGGAGGCCAAGGCTGGCGGATCATGAGGTCAGGAGATCAAGACCATCCCGGCCAACATGGTGAAACTCCATTTCTACTAAAAACACAAAAATTGGCCAGGCATGGTGGTGCACGACTGTAGTCCCAGCTACTTGGGAGGCTGAGGCAGGAGAATCACTTGAACCCAGTAGGTGGAGGTTGCAGTGAGCCGAGATGGCACCACTGCACTCCAGCCTGGGTGACAGAGCAAGACTCCGTCAAAAACAAACAAACAAACAAACAAACAAACAAACAAACACCATTTAAAACCAACAAAAGTTTTACGTAAAAATTTATTTTGCAATATTCATTAAGCTCCTATTCTATGTCAGGTATTGTTCTAGGTGCCAGGGATATCGAGGTGCTGCACATGGTATTGGAGACAGCACATTCCTTTCATAGGACATGTTAAGGCAGTGGCTGAATGACCACTTGGCAAAGATATTACAGGGGGAATTCAAATATGTCATATCCCCCAACTCCTACGATTCTCATCCTCTCCAACTGGACTTCCATAATCCCCAGGAAAGCAGAGCCTGAATCAAAGGTTTGCAGTAATATATTCAGAGGCTCACATGTGAGAGTTCATTTTGAGCAGTGATCCTGGGAAGAGGGATGAGGAACCAGGGAGAAACTCCCACCAGGACCTTCTGAGGAGCATACACAATGCAATTCAGAACTATCTACCCAAGGGATGGAGGAGAGCCTCTACCCACCAGTTCCCTTCCTCTCCAATTGTCCAGAGTTGCCACATGTGATGCCAACTCCTTTGCACTTCCAGTTTTGTGCATGCCAGAGTGGTGAGTGGGCTCTTGGGTAGAAAGCAGAGATAGGTGTGGCAGCTAAGGCAAGGTGGTGTCAGTTACACCTGTATGAAGCTGGTTGCTACAGCAATGCCTTGAGTTAGTTTGGCAGAAAAAATGCAAGACTAAGTGCAAGAGGTGACAACACCTTTAAGATTCTTCTAACCTATATGAGGTCATGATAACAAAAGTAATTAACATTTATCATAAGGCAAGTATAGATACTTTCTATACATTTTATCACTTAATTCTTGAAAACAACTCCACAAAGTAGGTCATACTTTTATCTCTATTTATACATACTTTTATCTCTGTTTCAAATATGAGAAAATAGCTTTCTAGAACTAAGTGGTGTGCCTGAGGTCATCAATAAATGGAGAACAAAAGATGAGGCTGAAGGACTGGCTGCAGAGCCCTAGAACAACACTGACTCCCCCAGTGCCTATAAGCATCCAAACTTCTCCTATATAGGAAAACAGAAGTAGAAATCAGTTGCCCTTAGGAGTTCCTATTTCTATATCTGTCTCTGACCAGAGTTCCTTGAAGGCAGAGATTGTGCCTCATTCCTGAATTATATCCAGTACCGTGCGATGCATGACATATAACAAGTGCACACTGTTTGGCTGGGCTCAGTGGCTTACGCCTGTAATCCCAGCACTTTGGGAGGCAGAGGCGGGCAGATCACCTAAGGTCAGGAGTTCAAGACCAGCCTGGCTAACATGGTGAAAACCCATCTCTACTAAAAATACACAAAATTAGTGGGGCTTGGTGGTGCACGCCTGTACTCCCAGCTACTCAGGAGGCTGAGGCAAGAGAATCGTTTGAACCTGGGAGGCAGAGGTTGCAGTGAGCCGAGGTCGCACCACTGCACTTCAGCCTGGGCAACAGAGTGAGACTCAGTCTCAACAAGAACAATAACAACAGCAACAACAAAAACACAAACAAGTGCACAATGCTTTTGAGATTGGTTGAGTGTCTGTTTCCCCTCAGTGCACTCATGGTTCTTGAGAGCAGGAACCCTGTCTTAATCATCTTTATATCCCAGCACCCAGCACACATAGTTCAATGTTTGCTTGCCCTAACAGAATAAAATTTTCCAGAAGGCAGAACACATAGGGTTAAAAATGTGAAGTTTGTGTCATATGGGCCTGAGTTAGAGTCCCACCTTTGATACTTTAACTAGTTATATGATCTTGAGCAAACTATGTAATAATCTTTTAAATCCAGAGCTTCCTCATTTGCAAAAAAGCATGATACTAATTGTATTCCATCATAAGGTTGTGGTGATGATTACATGAAATTTATGTAAAAGCTCTTATCATTAATACTTGGCACATGGCAATCTTGCAATAAATATTAGATATTATGATAATTGTTGGAAATTTATTCTGTGTTTAAGTTATATTTGAAGTTCCTAAACTAGATCCGAAACATTTAGAATGTGCACAGTGGCACATATGGGAAAATCTCTAGAACACAAAGTACCTAGGAAACAGTACCTGTACACAGTGATGCTCAATAAATATTTGTTGAATGTTAAATAAAAAACAAGCCATGTTTGCTTTTGGCATGAATCACCAGCACAAATGTTGAAAATAGAAAAATATAATATAGGTTGCTATTTAACACCTGACAGGGAGAAAGTATTTGTAGCCCAAGATCTGACCGTAAACAAAGAGGAGAAACAGCTATGTAACCTATGGAAGGTGTGAAGCCATAAAACAAGGCCAGAAATGTGGGAATCATTCTCAAGACAATATGATTACAAATGTCTTTCAATACTTGGCTTTATATACCTCCTCAATTTCATATTACTTGTGTTTTATGGTCAAAAATTGTAATATGTTGCCATTTTTTTTTCCTAAATTACAGAGCTGTGTATTTCCATAAACTACTGTATTTTTCTTAAAGTATCTAATTAGCTAATACTATTTAATTACAATCTACATTTAGATTTTGCAGACTGAAGGATCTACTTTGGGACCATTTTTTTAATGGGATATGGAACCCAGATACTAAGGAAGAAACTGGGGGATAGAAGATCAATGCCCAAAGTTGTGTGGGCATAGTGAGTATTCTCTTTGGATCATGAGAGGAAGACTTGGTTTGCATTCCTGCTCTGCCACTTATTTACTAGTTGAGTGATCTTGGACAAATTATTTCCTGTGTAAATCCATTTTTCATAATCTCTAGTATGAGGCTGCTGGTGCCCATTTCCCTGACTTTACTTGATGATTTATTAGGGGAACAAATTATGAGTCCCCTGTATGTGGTATGTACTCAATCGCTGCTTGTTCTCTTCCCCTCTTAAAGGCAAGAGACAAATGTGAGTCCTGGGGTAGCTGCCAATAATATTCATTCAGGCCCCCTTCTTAATCATGCAATTTATCAAGAAATAATCTTTTTGAGAGGAAAAAAATAAAAGTCTCAAATCAGAGTGCCTAGGACAAAATTTTATACTCTGTGTGTGTGTGTGTGTGTGTATGTACGTATGTATATATGTGTGTGTATACATATGTGTATATATATACATATGAACCATATTGTAAAGTTCGACTCCACCATAGTTTGCTTTCTGGCCAACTAATCTGGGCAGACTTTTAGAATCACACTGGCTGGAAGGTGAACACAGTGTTTCATTACAATCATTACATTTACCACCCTAGTGTTGATAATATTTTCTAGGCTGCCTGTGATGCTTAGTGGCTGAGCAGCAAGTCAGAAGTTTAATTTAGCTTTCTGAGCATCTGCAGGTTTTGTTTTCAACAAAGAACTTCAGGTTACATAACCACCTTGGCTTCTGTTTCAGAAGGTGAACCTTGACTCTCCAAATTAACTGTTGATACAGGTCTTCAGAAGCAGAACTTGGTATATCTGGAAGTGATCTCCACCAAGTTATTTGGAAAGTAACAATGGCACTTGACCTTCCTGGTTACTTAGCAAAAGAAGGCAGGAGAAAGAAGGTTCTAAGCATAAGTAGGTGATCATTAAAAGGGCAGATACAGCTTCTAAAAATCAGGTTAGGTCTTCTTTTCCCAACCCTCTCTAGCTTTACCCTCTTGCTGTCCACACTCCACTGGATAGGTCTATTTCACTGTTGTCGGTGAGCATTTTGTGAAAGATTTTAGAAAAAGCAAAGGGGAAAATGTAACACGAAAATAGCGTTCCTGGGAGCATATGAAAACAAAGGAGAGAGAAATATGAGGTGGGTACACTGTCCTGAACTATTTCATTTAACACATGTGAAATGTGGATGGAATGAAGCCCAGCCAAGTACATAAGGTACATTTTGATTTTTGTTTTTTTTGTTTGTTTGTTTTTGTTTTTTTTTTTTTGAGACTGAGTGTTATTCTGTTGCCCAGGCTGGAGTGTAGTGGCACCATCTCGGCTCACTGCAACCTCTGCCTCCTGGATTCAAGCAATTCTCCTGCCTCAGCCTCCCAAGTAGCTTGGACTACAGGTACCTGCCACCATGCCTGGCTAATTTTTTTATTTTTGGTAGAAACAGGGTTTCACTATGTTGGCCAGGTTTGTCTTGAACTTCTGACTTCAAGTGATCCACCCCCGATCGGCCTCCCAAATGCTGGAATTATAGGCATGAGCCACCTTGCCCGGCCAGATACTTTTCATTCACTCAAGAAGAAGACACAAGAAGCAGATACTTTCAGTGTAAGATAGTGAGTGCTAAGATGGACAATTCTTAAGAACACAAAGCAGAGGTGTTAGAAAGACCAAAGAGGATAATCAGAGACTAATTAACAACAATATATAGTTCATATAACATGTTTCTATTTGCAGATGTGGATGGCATAACCAAAGCTTGAAACTGGTACAAGGACATTCATGTAGTTGGTAGGACATGAGAGACATTTAGGATTTAGTCTTATAAACACAATGGAAATAAATTTTCTGACTCCAAATCCTATGTATTTTTCTAGTAGCGACAAGAAGCTGAGGGCAGGTGGAATGGGTTCATATAAATATACTCCAGAATAAAAAAGGTAAATGTAATATTATTAAGTATTATAGTAATATAAATATGCTAATAACAATCATTTGTAATACTAATAAATGTAACCAATTTTCATGGAGCACTAACTGTACACAAGGACTGTGTTAAACTCTTAACATGGACTATCTCATTTGTTCTCACAGCCCCTTTGACAAGTGTAAAGCCTGACACTTGGTTAGATGACATACCTAAGGTTCCACATAACCAGAGTCTGACTATAAAACCATAGCCTCAACAGTCACCAACTCCCTTATTGAACTGTGCATTCAAAGAATGCAATTCAAAATCAGATACACATTCCTTCTTGCCTTGTGCACACATAGAGAACTAGATAAAGAAGATGACAACTCAGCAAAGGCCAAAATGTCACTGATAAGCTGTTTAAAGGGACCATCACATGGGACAGGGTGTATAGATGCTATGACCACTCTGCTCAGTAGAGGCACTATATTGCTGAAGGTTAGTTAGACGGATAACTAGCTTCCCAGCATTTCCCCTTGCTTGGATGCCTCTGTGGTATCATTTGCTGCAAAAGGAGGTCTTTTTGGGTAATGGGATGACGTCCATCTGTGACTTGACGTCAAGTGAGTCATTGGACTGTCGTCATACGGCAGGTGCTTCAGTGCAGATCAAGTTCACCCTGTGGGAACCCTGCAAGTTTCCTGGTGAGTTTTATATTTATTCTGAAGTAATGCACTTGGCACCTCAGGCTGACTAATATCTATGTGTGACCACAATAACTACCCAGCTAGCGAGCTTTCACAGTTGTAAGAAAAGTTATAGGAAGAAAAACATAATTGAACACTAAGATGAAGGCCACTGTGCAAATATCATGTCTAGACTCCAGTCTAAGCGTGTGGGTGTTGCCATTGCCTGCCTTTTTATTAGAGTTTACAGGGAACCTTGCTAACCAAAGCATGCTCCATGGGCCAAAGCAGGAGCACCAGCTCACCTGGGAGCTTGCTATAATCATTTTAGACCTTGGTGAAGCATGTACATATTCTTTTTAAGAGTTTTTTTTTGTTTGTTTGTTTGTTTGTTTGTTTGTTTGTTTTTTTACCAAGCTCAACATCAAATTATTAGAGAAATGAAAATCAAAACCACAATGAGATACTATCTCATGCCAGTCAGAATGGCTGTTATTAAAAAGTCAAAAAGTCAAAAACAACAACAATAACAACCACAAACAGATCTTGGTGAGGTTGCAGGAAAAAAGTTGCATTTACACTGTTGGTGGGAGTGTAAATAAGTCCAACCATTGTGGAAGACAGTGTAGTGATTCCTCAAAGACCTAGAGGCAGAAATAACATTTGGCCCAGCAATCCTATTACTGGGTATACATCCAAAGGAATATAAGTCATTCTATTATAAAGATACATGCACGTGTATGTTCACTGCAGCACTATTCACAATAGCAAAGACATGGAATCAACCTAAATGCCCATCAATGATAGACTGGCTAAATAAAATGTGGTACATATACACCACGGAATACCATGCAGTCATAAAAAGGATCAAGATTGGCAGGCGTTGTGGCTCACACCTGTAATCCTAGCACTTTGGGAGGCCGAGGCAGGCGGATCACCTGAGGTCAGGAGTTCGAGACCAGCCTGACCAACATGGTGAAACCCCCTCTCTACTAACAATACAACAAATTAGCCGGGTGTGGTGTCGCATGCCTGTAATCCCAGCTACTTGGGAGGTTGAGTTGGGAGAAGTACTTGAACCTAGGGGGCAGAGGTTGCAGTGAGCTAAGATCGTGCTACTTCACTCCAGCCTGGGCAAAAGAGCACAACTCCACAACTCCATCTCAAAAAAAAAAAAAAAAAAAAAAAA
>NW_016814438.1:162895-208449 GCF_001698545.2 Rhinopithecus bieti
AAAAAAAAAAAAAAAAAAAAAAAAAAGAAAGAAAAGAAAAGGATCAAGATTATGTCCTTTGCAGGGACATGGATGTAGTTGGATGCCATTATCCTTAGCAAACTAACAAAGGAACAGAAAACTGAACACTGAATGTCCTCACTTATAAGTGGGAGCTGAATGATGAGAATACACTGACACACAGTGGGAACAAACACACACTGGGGGCTGTCAGTGGGGATGGGGGAGGGAGAGCATCAGGCCGAACAGCTAATGGATGCCGGGCTTAATACCTAGGTGATGGGATGATCTGTGCAGCAAATCACCATGGCACAAGTTTACCTATGTAATAAACCTGCACATCCTGCACATGTATCCTTGAACTTAAAAGTTGAAGAAAAAAGAAAAGAAAAAGAAATTTATTTTTTACTAAATATTTGTTTAATCGCAAACTGAGTTAATATATAAAAAGGAAAAGATAAATGTATATACTAGGCAGATTATCATACTAGTTACCAAATGCTTTCACATGTTTTCTCCTTTAACCTTTTAAAACCCTTAAAATCTTATCTGTCTTCTTACTGATAAATAAATTGTCTGAAGAAGGTAAAAAGATCTCATCACTGAATGCATTTGAACCTAGGCATTCCAGCTCTAGATTCCAAAATTTTCCGCATAAGTTACACTACCTCATTAAAGGAATTCAGAAGGTTGCTTTAACTTGGAGTAGTCAAAAAAGGAAAAACTTGAACTGAGATTTGAAGAATGGGTGAGGTTTGCATAAAAGAGGGATTTCCAGAGTAGAAGAGCATCAAAAACACAAATACTTGGAGGACGGCAAGAGAAAGTATTTTTCAGGAGAAGGCTAAAGAAAATATTTAAATGTAGGGTTCATGTTCCTAAGTGAGCAGCAGGAGGGAAGAATGAAATGATGATGAAAACCAGATCCAGATCACGGAAGGCCTTGAAAGCTATAGGGCAGAGTTGGGCTACTTGGAAACTCAGGGAAAGAGTGACATAAGGAATATATTTTCAGAAGATAAATTATTCCAGTTTGGTTCATTAAGCTTTTATTGTAGATTTTAATATGCAATGGAAAATATGCTTTTAAAATGAGAGACGAATAAATTCCAAAAAGTACTTTCGAAAACTCTCTTCACACTACTGCACTGTGGCAATTGCGCCATCTGCAATTCTGCACCTGCTTCGTCAACTGCTGGCAGTATTTCAGGAGACCTGACTTCACTGTTTTCTGACTGAGGCATACAGTATTTGCCAGAGTACTTGAGAATGTGCAAGGATGAAGAGAGCATTGGCTAGGAACACAGATGTCTTTTCAGCAGAGAATTTGGTGGATGATTCATCTCTAGAGTATCAAAAGTGTGAAGTAAGTAAAGTTGCCAGAGTGGGTCTGAAAATACACTATTGGGTCAATGTTGTGCAAGTGGGACATGTTTTTCCACCAAGGGTCACATACATAAAACAACTTGATTCCAAAGCAACTGTTTTGTTCTTAGCAAAACAGAAACAGTTGGTTGCTGTTTAAGTTAAGAATAGAAACTACAAATGTAACTAAAATAAACGTTAAAATGTCAGTTTAATATTATGTGAAGAGTAAGAAAGGGAGAAAAGGAGTAGTTCTAAAGGGGAAACAATTGAGGAAGAAGAGAAGAGAGTAAAATATAGGCAAATGCAGAGGAAATGGGGAGAAAAGATAAAGAAAAAGAGGAAAAGAAGGCATGGTGGGGAGACACTTAATTGAGGGTTTTCAAGCTTTTTAATGTGCATTATCTACTTTAATAATGATCTGACTCCATGTGGTAGATAGTGTACCCATTTCATAGATAAGAAAAGTGATACTATTAGAGATTAAGTTATCCGTCTAAGATCACATAGATCAATAGTAGAGCTGGAATTCAAACATTCAGTTCATTTGAATCCCAGGATGTACTGAAGGGAATGTCAGTCAGAGAAGCCATACCAGGCTACTTAACCTCTCTAACATTAACATGTGCTTCCTCATTTGAAAAATGAGTAGCATTTCTAAAGCTGCTGGATACAGTAAGCTCCATAGTAATAGTTATCATTACAGGAGCCCTTTGAGAGGATCAGTTAACTCACTACTGATAACTATAGTTTGTTTTATTATTATTATACTTTAAATTCTGGGGTACACATGAACAATGTGCAGGTTTGTTACATAGGTATACATGTGCCATGTTGGGAGTGTAAATTAGTTCAACCATTGTGGAAGACAGTGTGGCAATTTTTCAAGGATCTAGAATAAGAAATGTCATTTGACCCAGCAATCCCATTACTGGGTATATATCCAAAGGATTATAAATCATTCTACTATAAAGACACATACACACGTATGTTTATTGCAGCACTATTCACAATAGCAAAGTCTTGGGACCAACCCAAATGCCCATCAGTGATAGACTGGATAAATAAAATGTGGCACATATATACCATGGAATACTATGCAGCCATAAAAAAAGGATCCTTTGCAAGGACATGAAACTGATAACTATAATTTTAACTCCTTCCCTCTGGTCCCAAGTCTGAGGATCAAAAACTCACAGGAATCATTGGTGTTCTGGGAAAGAATCCTCAAATCCACCAGGCACCAAACATTCCATATGCTGAATCAAGAATATCTTCTCCATATATGTCCTACTAGATATTAAATATACATAGAATGCACTGTGAATAATTAATTTGTTTAATTTGATGTATCATTCTATCGTTCACCATTATCGTTATCAACAGAATCTAAAAGTACCACTATTCTCAGTTAAAAAGGGATTCCTTGCATTCAAAACCTGGGAACGACTATGAGTATAATCTTAGAGTTTTCCACACTGAAGAGGCAAGAGAGCAGCCATCTGAGGCCTATACCCGACATCTCCAGGTTTGCGGCAAATGATCCCCACCCTTGGCGTCTTAATTACTGTCCTTTGTTCATGGCAGAGATATGTGATTTTTTTCTAATGGAAAAATTGATCTTAGTCCTTTTCTGCTTAAAACCACTTAACTGGTTTTACTACCTTCAGACTAAACATCAAACACCAACTGGGCATAAGGATTGTTCCATGATCCTTCTCCGATCGGGGGCCCTCCCAAACAATCCAGGCCCGACCAGATACTCATCTAAGCTCCTGCCTATTGAACTACTTTCACTTCCTAGGACAAGCTGAGAGCTCCCTCTCGCTGTCCGACCTTTCTACTTACTGTTCCTTCTCCTTTCCACTCTTCAGGGCTGACTTCTCAATATTTCACACCTCAGGTTTGACATTTCTTCTTCCAGGAGGCCTTTTCTGTTCATGTCATTAGGCTGAGTTAAGGATTCCTCACCTAGGAGCCTATAAGACCCCCATAGTATTGACTACATTGATTATATTGCATTTTGATTGTGCCCAAACTAGATTCTAAGCTTTGTGAGGATGGAGATCATGTTTGATTTGTCCTCCCAATGTCTAGCACCATGCCTGGCACATAACATAGCAGGTGCACAATAAAGATCTGCTTAGTACATTTAAAACTCCATGAGAATCCTATCTCCAAAGGTCAGGGAAGCACAGTGTTTTTTGTTTGTTTGTTTTGTTTTTTTCTTTCTTTTTGGTTTATTTTGATTTTCTGCAGAAGAAAACCACACATCAATAAATCTATTTCATACTTGAAACCATTAAGTTACAGCTTCAAGCACAGAGGCTAGAGAATGGGAGGGAGTCAGCAGCCCTGGCAGCCAGTCCTGGGGTTCTTGGCCAGGTATCTTACCCTCAGGCCCTGGCTTTTCCTACCTAACCAGTGGAATTAACATTAGTTGCTCGTTTTTCATTTCTACAAGAACTTCAGTGTCCCTTAGTAAGTTTTATAGAACTAGTGATAAAAATTTATAGCTCAATGGTGTTGCTTTAGATGCACTGTGTTTTAACATGGGGATTTATCTATGCTTGGGGATATACAAACTGTTTTAAGTCCTCTCCAAATGCTCTTCAAAATGTATCCCAAAAAGTATTAGGTCACTGTCGAAGATTATACCCATTTTGCAGAAAGAAACCCAAAGATTGAGAGGTCAAGGGATGATTTCCTTTTGATCACATAATAGAATGTTTTGGAAAAGAGATTTTTTTTTTTCTCGATTCTACTTCTTTCCTTTTGGCCCATCATACAGACTTTTCTCACATAATCTTCAACACTTTAATGTATTTGGTTTTTTATAAGTCTTTCTTTTACTAGACTTTAAGCTCCTTGTAGGCAGTGACTAGATTTTAGTTTTCTTTCTGTTTTTAGCTGAGGACCGGGAATTGTGTTGGCATGCAAAAAATGTTACTTTGCCCAGCTCTTACAAATGGTCTACAAATCATGCTCTTAGGCTTACTGTCATGAAAGCATTCCTCTCTTGTGATTTACTGAAATCTCAGCTTTAAAAGGTACTTAAATCTTTTGCAGTACCTTCCACCTCCCCACTCCTGATTGTACTAATGTTATACTCTGCTTAAACTTCTTCAGTAAATTAAAGCTCCTGTCTTTTCAAGAAAGTACAGTGTACCTCTCACTAACTAGGAAACAGTCCTTAATTTTTCCTTCGAAGCTACAGAGAACATGATTTGCACATACTTAGCTCCCTAAAAAATGACCACCAATACAAATTAAAAAGCAACCCTCTGCAATTTTAAATTTAAATCTTAATTCATCTAATCTAGATGACTTAAACGTTTGCTTTTCACTTTAACAGTAGGGAACCCATTTAACAATATTTTTCAAATAAATAAGGACTCCTAGATATTAATGCAGATACAAATCTGTCTGGAGATTAATGAATTACTGTCACATCCTAAAAGTGGCAAATAGAGAAAAGAGGAGTAGCTGAAGGTTTTGTAGGGGCTTAGTCACGTGGTCCAGTAGTAACAGTTGGGAAATGAGTAGAGAGGCGATAATAAAAATAAAAACAAACAGTTCAATTAGTCTACATGGAGAAAAACAGCCCATAGGCTAATTGATTATAGCTGTCATGACAGTTGATTATAGTGTCTGTCTGTAAACACACAGGAGGAAAAAAGCACAGAAAAACTAATGGCCTGTTTGACTGCCTTTTGTTGGTGAAATATCCTACAAATAGATGATGCAATGCTAGCCAGCCCCTCTCTGGTAAGAAACAGAGTGAACCCAATGATGTGGCGGTGTGCTAGGAGGCACGGTCTGCTGACACAGAAAGAAAGGTGGCCTTGCAGACTGTGGTTTGAAATGCCTTAGGAGTCAGGTGCTAGGTTACATTATTGTGTTTAAAGGCAGAGCCTTTGGGATTTATCTTTTCTGTGTCCAAATGACTTACAAACAATGATACTCAGGGCTACTGACCCAATAGTAAAGGAACAATCCCTGTTCAGGTCTATCTTTGGGAGTAAAGATGGCTTTACCCTCAAACCTGCTCCACACTCCCTCTGGGGCGTCCATTATGCTCAGGGGGACAAAGATGAGGGCAGCACATGCTTTTGGGAGAACAGATTGATCATAAACAGTAAATTAAAATGCAATAGTTTAAGTTCTATAGGGGCACCAAGGAAGGGGAACTCTCTCTGCCCTGGGCAATTGGGAGTAGAGATGGCTTCTCAGAGCAGGTCTTAGAACTAGGCTTCTACGGTCATTAAGAGTTTATTAAGGCTGGGTGCAGTGGCTCACGCCTGTAATCCCAACACTTTGGGAGGCCAAGACAGGCGTATCACCTGAGGTCAGGAGTTCAAGACCAGCCTGGCCAACATGGTGAAACCCTGTCTCTACTAAAAATACCAAAAATTAGCCAGGCATGATAGTCCAGCTACTCAGGAGGCTGAGGCAGGAGAATCGCTTGAACCTGGGAGGTAGAGATTGCAGTGAGCCAAGATTGTGCCACTGTACACCAGCCTGGGCGACAAAGCGAGACTCTGTTTAAAAAAAAAAAAAAAAAAAAAAGTTTGTTAGATATATGTAAAGCGCTTAGCATAGGATCCAGCAAAGATTACGTTTTAAAATAAATAACTATTTTGTTATGTATGAGAGTAATATTATTACTATGAATTGAAAAGAAGGGTGTTCCAGCAGGGAAGCAGTGTGTATGCAGGTGTTTAAAAATATCCCATGTTAGCCAGGCATGGTGGCTCACACCTGTAATCCCAGCACTTTGGGAGGCTAAGAAGGGCGGATCACCAGAGGTCAGGAGTTCGAGACAAGCCTGGCCAACATAGCGAAACACCATCTCCACTAAAAAAAACAAAAACAAACAAAAAAAGAAAAATAGCCAGGCATGGCGGTAGGCACCTGTAATTCCAGCTACTTGGGAGGCTGAGGCAGGAGAATTGCTTGAACCTGGGAAGTGGAGGTTGCAGTGAGCTGAGATCATGCCACTGCATTCTAGCCTGGGCAATAAGAGCGAAACTCCGTCTCAAAAAAAGAAAAAAAAAAAAAGGAAAGAAAAAAAAGAAATATCCCATCTTCTAGAAACAATCAGCGGCACTTCTTGGTGGCTGGAAGATTGAGGAAGTGACAATGGGTTTCTTATTTTAGCGAGGTAAGTATATTGGCAGGGTGGAAAATGGACTGAGAGGCTGAGAGGGAGGTGAAGTCGGGGAGCCCAATTAGGCAGCTATTATAAAAAGTTAAGTCAAGATGAGTGGGATTACTCTCTAAGAAGACAATATTGAAGAAAATGTTGCCCTGCAGTAAAAAGAATGAGGAGCAACTGGGTTCTAATATACTGTAAGGCCAGCTTGCATCTTCTAGCCCAGTCCAGTCACCAGGCAAGTGAAGGTCACATTCTTGTCCAGACAACTGCAGATGGGACTAGTTTTGATTTCAGATTCTGGCACCTGTAGGCACTAGAGCAGCAGTTCTCAACCCTGTCCATTCCTCACCTGGGAAACATTTTTTTAATGCAGGTTCCTCAACTCTACTTCAGACCTACTGAGTGAGAATCCGAGAGGAGCTACAGTTTAAAAACACCCTGCACATCCAGAACTGAGAGCCATGGCCCACAGAGCAGTCAGGCATAACAGTGACTCTTATTTGGTGTCTTTCTGGAAAAGTCTATAGGTGTAAGCATATGGCAGTGGGGACACATTGTAATGGATACAGTGTTAGAGGACTGAGAAGCCCATGAAGCAAGCTGCTTATTCCAGGGGAGACATCACTATTAGCAGAAATGGAAGAGGGGCCCTGCCACTATGTGACTTGAGTGTTTTGATCTTGAGAGCTTTGAACATATCTTTGAGCACACTCAAAGGAGATGTCTTAGTCCATCTGTGCTGTTATAAAAATAAAAACAATTCTGAGGCTGGGTACTTTATAAAGAGATTATTTTGGCTCACAATTCTGCAGGCTGTACAAGAAACATGGCACCAGCATCTGCTTCTGGTGAAGGCCTCAGGGTGCTTCCACTCCTGGCAGAAGGGGAAGGTTAGCAGGAATATGCAGAAGTCCAACAGTAAGAAAGAAGGTAAGGTGGAAGTAGGTTCCAGGCCCTTTTTGGCAACCAGCTCTGTAGGAATTTACTCAGTGACAGCCAGGGAGGGCATTAATCTATTCATGAGGGATCTGCCTCTGGGACCCAAACACCCACATTAGGCCCTACCTCCAACAGTGGGAGCAAATTACAACAAGAAGTTTGGCAGGGGAAAGTATCAAAACTATATAGCAGGAGGTGTTCCAAAAGAATTTGGGGGACTGACTCTATAAAGAATATAATACAGGTTATTAATCATCAATGACAGTCAATAAGGAGACAGGGGGAAAACACCAGTCTTAGTCTTGGTTCCCGACAAACAGACTGGATAACTTCCAACAAGGTGAATCTGTATATTACACACTATCTCCACATCCAGAACTCTTGTATACTGTGAACCAGAAAATCTTAGCAAAAAGAATGAGTTTCAGCCGGGAGCAGTGGCTCACGCCTGTAATCCCAGCACTTTGGGAGGCTGAGGAGGGCGGATCACCTGAGGTCAGGAGCTCAAGACCAACCTGGTCAAAATGACAAAATCCTGTCTCTACTAAAAATACAAAAAATTAGCTGAGCATGGTGGCTCATGCCTGTAGTTCCTGCTACTTGGGAGGCTGAGACACAAGAATCGCTTGAACCCAGGAGGCGGAGTTGCAGTGAGCCAAAATCACGCCACTGCACTCCAGCCTGGGTGATAGAGTGAGACTCTGTCTCAAATAAATAAATAAATAAATAAATAAATAATGCTCACCTAAGTTATGTAAGTTATGCCTGAGAAGCTAAAATCATTTCTGTTTCTCAAAGTTTTCCACTACAAGAGTGTATTGTGTTCTTTACCTTTTTCAAGATTCCCAAAAGCCCAGGGAAATAATAATTACAACCTACAGATGGAGAAATGAGGTTCTAAAAGCTTCACAGGCTCAGTAAAGACTATATAAAGTCACTTGGGAAAGCTCACAGAGCTAAGAAGTGATGGATCCCTCCCTGAACCCGTATCTGACAAAGCTAATGCTGGTAACCACCACACTGTAAATACTTCCATGTCTCCAGAAATCACAGTCCGTCTTGAAAATAAACACATTGAAATGAAAGAGTAAGTAAAGTTTAGGATTATCTTTGACTCCTTCAGCCCTCCCTAACTTTATTATTATTATTATTCTTTTAATTACCAGATTTTAGAACAGTGAGAGTAGGTCCAGGGAAGACTGTTCTCTAACTCAAGAACCCTCTCTCCTGCTACTCACCAGGTCTGAAAAGCCCTTGTGAAGGCGGCATTTGAGAGAACTTCTCTGCCACATGCTGATTCCTCTCACCGCGGGGGGAAAAACCAACCTACCCTGGGAGCCTGAGAGCTCTTTGAGTATCTGTGGGTGAATCAACTAATCTGATTAATTGTTTTCAGAGGTGGGGAGCTGGGTACTGAGGAAGGGAAAATTTTGATGAGAAAGAATCTGGGCCTTTAGCACATGAAATATGAGGCTCAGAATTTAATGACTTGTTCAAAGTGAGATTTTAATAGACATGCTTTAACCAGATATTTTGGACATCTTATACAGGCCAGAAGAGAAGGGGGATAGCAGTTGGCTAAGTTGTAAGGACACGTATAAGGACACTATAAGACTGCAAACCAGATCAGTGTGAATGTACAAGTTAATTAATTCATTTAACAGACCCTTACTATTGAGTAACTACAGACGTTTTTTATTTGCATGGTTCCAACATGCATGAATTTTCATTATCATGATTTAATGGAGTAGTTCCAATCCCCCAACAACACAATTCAAACTTTAGCTACCATAATATATTAACTATGAGTGATTGCATAAGGCACAAACTTGTTACTAGCTCTTCAATGCACAAATTTCTACACAATAACACAGGCGCATCATCATCAGTGACTCATGTCAATTCTCTCAAGGTCTGTCAGTGACTGGTCACTGAGCACCTGCTATTCACTTCACAACACACACAGTAAAGCATACTTGTTTTGCCTCCTTTTCTCCAGTGATAAATCCATATGACATTTTATAAAAATGGATAATTCAAAGAGGGACTTTGTCAGCAATGAGGAAAGCACAGCAACAAAACAAAAAGTTATAATGCTGTAAGTGAAATTTAGACGTGACAAGGAATTATAGAAGATATAGCTGACCATGGGAATGTCGACCTCAACACTCATTGAGAAATTCCACAAATGAAGCCAGAGGAACTTAGTGAAGGTAAACTTATGAACATAAATAAAGAAGAAGATATAAAGGATGAAAATGTCCCAGAGAATATGATACTGGCAAAAAACTTCACATGAAAGAACTCTTGTAGGTATTTCAAAACACAAAATGCAAAGGATAAAAGGTTGCAAAATGATTAGAAAAAAGTGTGCCAATTTGCCAAGGCATACAAAAAATACTTGCTCTGTATCACAAGTTATACGACTGACAAGAAGAAAAAGGCAAGTACTATTCAAATGACTCTTTTTTTTTTACAAAGAAATAATTAAAATTTCACTGTTTCTAATATTGTAAAGAATAGCATACTAAGAAAATGTTATTTTACTATTTTTTTATTTCCCTATATATCTAACAAAAGATAATTTTAACATTTTGACAAAAAACTGGAAAGTTTATGGGTCAATCATAGTTTTTCTCATAGATCATTATGGTTTCATCCTTATGGTCTCCCACTACCATGCAAAGTAAGAATTTTCCTGTTTTAAGTGCCAAGCATAAGACATGGTCCCTACCCTCATGGTGGTCTTACAGCAACAATTAATTCTAAAAATCTGTGATTGTTCTATGTTTAACGAGGGTGCCAGCCTATCTCAAGGCACTCACAAAGGCTGTAGAGGAGTTGTGGGAAGTAAATTTGGTAGGGGATATGGAGAAAGTAGCAAAGGAAGTACTGATGGGGGTGAGTTCCAAGTCTGAGGAAAATGCAAATCTCTCCAGTCCAGCAAGTTTACCTCCTCACCTCCAGAGGCAGGGTGGGGAGTGACTCTGGGCTGGCTTTTAAACTGGCTGCCAACTGCTCAGCTGTAATGCCGGATACATATTAATTGCCAACAGAATGCAGAGACACAGGTTCAAGTTCCTTCTCAAAAGTAATACAGAAACTTGAAATGCTAACAAGTGCCACCCTCAGCCAACTTAGGTGAATAAACTTCCTTAAAATCAGTACAAAATGTTTGAATTCTAGTCTCTTAGTCCCTAAAGTCACAGAAATGCAAAGAAGCATCAGGGGCTGGGACAATATATGTTCTTAAGGAAATACAGTTATAGCAGCATATGAAATGACACATCTGGCTTTATGAGCAGGTAATGATTTTAAGTCCAGAATATATATTATATTGCAGTATTTTCCATCATAAAACATTTTAAAATTTTATTTATGGCCCCTACCAAGGAAGATGTGTGGCTGTGTTATATGCATGCGGATGCAATTAGGAACAAAGCTATTAAGAGGCAGAAGGTTCCTTGGGATTCATCTTGTCCAATTTCTCATTTAAAAAACAACAAAATGGCCAGCGGTGGTGACTCACACCTGCAATCCCAGCACTTTGGGAGGCTGAGGAGGGCAGATCATTTGAGGTTAGAAGTTCGAGACCAGCCTGGCCAACATGGTGAAACTCCATCTCTACTAAAATACAAATATTAGGTGGGCATGGGGGCGGGCACCTGTAATCCCAGGTACTCAGGAGGCTGAGGCAGAAGAATTGCTTGAACCCAGGAAGTGGAGGTTGCAGTGAGCTGACATCGTACCACTGCACTCCAGCCTGGGCAACAGAGCGAAACTCTCTCTCAAAATAAATAAATAAATAAATAAATAAATAAATTAAAAACAACAAATGAGGTGAATTTAGTCCAGGGAGTCCAACTGCCTAGCTCCACAGTCAGATTCCTGCATCATAATAACAACAGCCGACACTGAGTATTAGTTTGTGCTGGGTGCAATGCTGAGGGTTTTACACAAGCAGCATTATCTTGGGGGCCAGACATGGTGGCTCACACCTGTAATCTCAGCACTTTGGGAGGCCAAGGCAGGCAGATCACCTGAGGTCAGGAGTTTGAGACCAGCCTGGCCAGCATGGTGAAACCTCGTCTCTACCAAAAAATACAAAAATTAGCCAGGCATGGTGGCATGTGCCTGTAGTCCCAGTTACTCAGGAGGCTGAGGTGAAAGAATCACTTGAACCTGGGAGGCGGAGGTTGCAGTGAGCCAAGATCGCGCCACTACACTCCAGCCTGGGTGAAAGAGTGAGATCCCATCTCAAAAAAATAAATACATAAATAAAAATAAGAAGCATGATCCTCAGAAATTATAAAATAGTTACTACTACCATTATCATTTTACAGGCTTATGTTATTCAGCTAACCACGAGAGAGCTGGGATTTGAATTCAGGCAGAATAATCTGAGTTGACATTCTTTTTATTTTATTTTATTTTATTTTTTTGAGATGGAGTCTTGCTCTGTCGCCCAGGCTGGAGTGCAGTGGCCGGATCTCAGCTCACTGCAAGCTCCACCTCCTGGGTTCACGCTGTTCTCCTGCCTCAGCCTCCCAAGTAGCTGGGACTACAGGCGCCTGCCACCTCGCCCGGCTAGTTTTTTTTTGAGACGGGGTTTCACTGTGTTAGGTAGGATGGTCTCGATCTCCTGACCTTGTGATCCGCCCGTCTCGGCCTCCCAAAGTGCTGGGATTACAGGCTTGAGCCACCGCGCCCGGCTGAGTTGACATTCTTAACTATGAAACTATGATTGTTAAAAATTACCCTTTCCAGTTACTTAACTATGTGGCCCAAAATAAGGTAACCATGCCCCCTGGAGGATGTTAGAATCTAGCTTTCCATATACTACTACTAATGTTTAAACAACCACCAGAATGTAATTCCCATTTCACAGATAAGAAAACTGAATGTGTAAAATAAAATGGTTTCCCAAGGTTGTACAGTTTATGATTGGTGAAAGCAGAATTCAACATTCAAGTCTGTCTGGTTCTTTCACACATGTAAGCCTGCCTCCCTGGATTAGAACTAGGCTCTCCCGAAGCAGGCTCTCTGGTTTCTATTTGAACAGGACTTCCATACATTAAATATCTAATCTGAAATCAATGTGGATCCAGGTATTGCTGGAACCAATTTAAATCTAAGGCAAATATTTCACATTCCTTAATCAATCTCTCTCTCTGCGTGTGTGTGTGTGTGTGTGTGTGTGAGAGAGAGAGAGAGAGAGAGAGAGAGAGAGAGAGAGAGAGAGAGAGAGAGAGAGAGCGCGAGAGCGAGAATATCAAGAGTCTAGCAGTTCACATGAGATAGTCTTACTGAAGAGGCCGGTGGTAAATCAAACTCAGAGTGTGATTTTGAGGTTGCATTTAGGTGAAGGAAGAGAAAATTCACTGATTGTTGTCCTCCCAGAACATAGATAGCAACAGACATGAAAACAGAGCCAGTGTAGAAAATGCCTGCAAGCAGAGGCTACTAACAAATGGCAGGGAAAGGCTGTTCTAGGAACGAAAGGGAGGAGAATCTGCTGCCCTCTTTTCGTTTTACTGGCCACACCTCCCCAACATGGTCTGCCAAGAGAAACGGGTCTGAGAAAAGCAGCATGATTCTCACCACAGCTCTTTAGCAAGTTTCCAGGGGTTTTCAGCATAGCAGGCAGCTGCTTCCCAAATTCAGCTCTGTTCCCTCCTCCTGGTTGAGCTGCTTCGTGTATAAACTCCGCCTGGCCAGCACACACCTCCTGACGCTCTTGAGTGGTGGCCAAAGCCTGTTAAGAGTGAAGCAGGTACGGCCACCTTCCCAGGCTAGTAGCAGAGCTAGTTTGAGATGCTTTGCAACACAAAAAAGCCCAATTTAAAAGATGGGATTATTTTCTCCCTTTTAAACGCTGTAACCAATCACTTTCCAGATGTTGGCTATCTCGCTCACCTCTTTTCTCTCCTCCGTTAAAAGGCTTAGTCCTGGAAAAGTAGAGGAGGTGAAAACCTGCCTGGGGAGGCTGCTGAAGGACGCCAGGAAGAATTCTTATCTCCAAATTCGATCCTACCTCCCAGCTAGCTGCTGGTGTTTGAAATTCCAACTCTGAAGTGTTAGTCTGGTATCTCCTTTTAAAATGTAGAAGAGAGTAAACAAAGTTTTTCGCAGCGTAGTGTTAATTCTTCAGCTGCAGGCTGGAATCTGCTGGCTCCCTTTAGGCAGGAAATGCCTGCTTAAATCGTCCCTTAGGTGGGAAGAGGATTCAAAAAGGGAAGGTTTATGGAGGCGGACTTTCACTAATTTCACCTTTTTGCGTGGCAAAACCAAGTCAAGAAATAAGGTCCTCTCAATCTGAGAAGTTAATCTTTGTCTTCATTTAATTTGAACCAGGAAAACTTCTAATGCCAACACCAAGACTTTGTTAGTTAAAGCTTTACTTAATATTTTAGGATGAATAGCTAAAACTTGGAAATCAGGATAATGTAGATTCCTTCCTAAAACCATTTTCCAGGTACGCTTAAGGACTTTTGCTTCTATTTGTACTATATATGCATTTCAAGCCAAGGCACAGATATTGATATTTATGTTTTAATGGTTGGCCATTTGATTAAGTGGAGCTCAGACATTTTCACTTTCCCTCTCAATATTGATTATCATTGCAGTTCAGTTTAACAAGGCACTATTTCCCAGGGCTGTCTACTGCTACCCAAATCAGCTGTGGTGGTCACCATGGTAACCACCCACTCATTCTTTTTCCCTGTTATTTCATTTTATAACACTTAAAGAGCAATGCACAGGCTAAAAAACCCTGTGGGAGAAAAAAAAAAACTCAAATAGGAGTCAATCAAGCTCACCTGAGATGCAGAGTCATCTAAGTGTAATTTTTTTTTTTTTAAAGTCAGTTGTGAGTATATTCAACAGAAACAAATGATCACTAGGAAAACAACACTGAAGGGTTGGATCTGCTCATTGCCTGGAGACTGAAAACATTTTAAAAGTGTTTTTAGGGATAAAATGGGGTTAACACTAACATTTCTAACTAATCTTGACAAAGGGCTTCCCTCGATGGGATTGAAAGCTGTGGAAGTCTCCGGGGTTTTAGGTTAAATCATAAAACTAAACAAGGTCTGTTTAAACCACACCTACAGGCTTGGGATTGTATTTTTCTATATGAATTTCCTTCCCTCCCCACACAAAAATATTAGGAGAAAAGTTTTTTAAAAATAACTTTCTTTCAAAGCAGTATTTTGCTCATTTATTTTATGATTGGTTATTGAGTCTGCCAATCATAGGTCTAAGTTACAAGGGGGTATGGGAAATCAGATGAGTCACTGAGCCAGGCAGGAAGGTAGGTATTCCATCAAATCTCCAAAAAAGATAAGGGCTGCACAACTGTAGACCTGTAGACCATCTCTCTGTTAAACATACGTATTTGACCATTGTCAAACAGGTCAGCCACAAGTGGAAGCTAATCTTGACAGCAAGTCAGTTATTGCAGACCCTGTGAGACATCAGATCTGCCTGAAAACAAACAAACAAACAAAAACAGTTCGTTGAGGAGTATCATGAAGAGTCTCTGTTTCTCTGCAGGCATCCTGATAGCATGCCCCTTTTGGCTCCTAGAAAGACAGTAATGACCCATTCAGCTGGACACTCTCTTCCTGCCCATAAATGTCTATTGCATCTAAGACAGGTGTCTTACCTCTTTCCAGCCGCCATCATGGATAAAAAATAATTGAAAATGATTCTCCCACCATTGCAAAATGATTCTACTACTTCTAGTAGAGAACTTCTGGTTTTCAGGGATCAGGACTCTCCAGTTCCTCTGCTCACTGAGGTTGAGATTCTGTGTTGTTTTAACAGTATAAGAGCAGCTCCTATCATTTTCAAACTGAACAAGCTTATTTTCATAGCCTCTACATAGTCTACATAGATAATTTTATTCAACACGATCAACAATCCACTCATTCCCTGGTTGAGATTGTCTAGGGACAGATTTTGAGGGTGATGCCTATAAGTAAGTCATAAGGGACCTCCTAAACAGACAGGAGACTTGAGGGACCCAGGGTTCCAGGATCTGTCCTATGTGGAGGCCAGAGTGATTGTTGTTCACAGTCATTATCAGCTGGTCCCTCTCCACCTTCCACTCCCCATCACCCAAGGCTAATGTGGTGCACAGGGGAGAGGTTTATAGGGAAAACTCAGTGGAATCAGGTGCAACAGGATGCCCTTGGACTGTGAGTAATACAAATATTGACATCTGGAAAGCCTAGAAGAGTCACTATCACTTGGCTCCCCTTTGCCTTCTGCTGGCCACCTCTTCCTTCCCAAAAGTTCCCAGGATTTCTTTGTGACTTTTCCAAAGCTCCCTGCTTCCCATTCTATTCAAAAGTCTTTCCAATTCTAATATATTCCATGTAAAATATAAAATGGGTGGAGTGGATGTTGTGCAAAGCTATCAGATTTGTTATTTGATTTAAAGTTTAAGACTAGGGAACATGGAGACTTGGTTCTAGTCCAACCTCAGACAAATCCACTTTGGTGATTTTAGTCAAATCATTTCCACTTGGCTTTTCATCTGTCAAACTATATGTTTAGTGAGATCAAACAAAAGGAAGTTCTCTGTAAAGTTGAAAGTTTAGTTCAAATTTCAGAGACCACAGAACTATTACACAGCTGAAGTCATACTATAGATTGGAAAGTTCAGTCAAATTCATGGATTTTACAGGGCATAAAGTCTTTGGTTAGTGGTATCACAATTCTAGTGATATGAACTAGAATCTTCAGCCTCAAAACTCCACATCTAATTAGGCACCAAATCCCATTAATTTTACCTCCAAAATGTCTCTCTACTCTGTATGTCCCTCTGTTGCCACTGCCACTGTCATGAATGCTGCTCTCTCCAAACTTGTTCCTTCCCTCTTATGTCACGTTCCCTTAGTGCATTAGCCACACCAGCAGTCAGAGGACTCTTTCTAAAATGCTCACCTGATCTTGTCTCTTCTCTGTTCAAATCCATTGCTGACTCCCCATCAACTAGAGCGCAAAGCCCGTGTTTTAGTAAAGCACATAACACCTTCACAATTTTGCTTCCCTATCAGCCTCTCTTCTCACCATCTTCTTCCTAGAAAACTTGGTGACTTTGTACAGACAGCTCTTTCTTCTTTGTTGTACACTCACTCTATTCATTCTTCTAAAACACACTCAAACACTGCTGCCTCTGGGAATCCTTCCAAACCTCACAGACTGAGATAATAACCAACCCACTATTCCCATAGCATCTCCTATATGCCTCTTATTCCAGCATTTCTCACACCACCTGCTATGTTTTGGATCCTTGCTTGGCTGAAGGTTTCACTGGTATGACCTAGCATAGCATTTCTGATGGCCTGGTTTGAATAACTCAGAAAGGACTTTGCACAAATCCCTGGACACATCTAAGCAGTTCTGGGGCAAGGAGTCATTTTCCCCTGCTTTCAGGAATGCCGTGCTGGCAACACTCTTGTCTTAGACCTGAATCACAGGGCCTTCCTCCTTGAAATAGGTTCAGTTCCTGGGAATCCATTTGGTCCCTGCACTTTAACTTACAACTGAACAGAGATTTAACAGCACTTAGCCAGTGTTTGCAAAACAGTGGTACACAGTTGTCTTGCCGAGGAATAAATTAAGGTTGGTAGAATATTGTTGCCCTGTTTGTTATTATTATTATTATTGTTTCCTTCTATAATGCAGGCATGATTATAAGCATTGTTACTTCCACTAGGTAACTTCCAAGATATGCTACTGTGAAGATATCTTAACAAATTACTTTAGACAATGCTAGGTAAGAAAAGTTCCACCCAGGAAAGACGTGTGTAAGTCTGTAAAGTATATATTTCTTATTTATGAAGTGCTTAACACGCAAAGTTAGAAGGTTTAAATACTGATGTTTGGACATTCGTTGCCACTAAGGATAATATTATAAGTTATTCTGTGAATGACTCTAAATACAACATTGAATGGTGGGGTGGATATCTTTCATTCAAATCTAAAGCTAAGGAAGGGAAGTGGACCTTATTAGGCAGAAGTTTCCTGTGGTACTTGTGACAGTTACTGAATGAAAACAAAGGTAGAGTTTTCAAAAGCATATTTCAAGCCATACAATCTCTGGGTGGGACAGCCCAAGTCTTCCTGAAAACGAAGTACTCCAAACTTCCTCAGGTTAATCAAGCCTACTAATGCAGGAATTACTCTTCCTCAGCTGGGCACTTAAACTCTGAGCCTGGAGATAGTATACATGTGGAGGACCTGCCAAAATGGACTATAAATCACATCACTTTGCCTTAAGTTCTTCAAACCAGCCGGACCAGTCTTCACCATTCTCTGTGAGATGAAAATACAGGATCATAGTTCGCATAGGGCTGCAGATAAAATTCTGCGGCAGTCAATTTGGTGAACTGATGAAGGCGGCAGTCAATTCAGTGGAGATTCTAGACATTAGATTCCAATCTGGGCAAAGTTGAATTGGCAGTCTTTGTGCATCTTAATAATTGAATGTTTTACAGTGAATCTGAGTTGCCCATTTCTATACAGATTCATTTATTGCTAAACGAACATATTACCATTAAAATATATCTTCATTTAAGAAGAGCGAGCATGATACTTTATACACAATAATGTCAGATCAGAAACCAAGTAACTGGTATCAGAAAAGTAAACCGCTTTATAGAACCAAAATAAAACAAAACAAAACAAACTTCTTTTTTAAATTGTAGAAACAATTTGAGTTCACTAAGGAAAAACACAAGAGGTTTTTAAAGAAAAGATATTAGAACAAAATAGATATTACTACTCAGGGTTAATCATTGTGAGTATGTTGGTCATTTCCTTCTAGGTGTTTTTTTNATTGCAAAATGATTCTACTACTTCTAGTAGAGAACTTCTGGTTTTCAGGGATCAGGACTCTCCAGTTCCTCTGCTCACTGAGGTTGAGATTCTGTGTTGTTTTAACAGTATAAGAGCAGCTCCTATCATTTTTCAAACTGAACAAGCTTATTTTCATAGCCTCTACATAGTCTACATAGATAATTTTATTCAACACGATCAACAATCCACTCATTCCCTGGTTGAGATTGTCTAGGGACAGATTTTGAGGGTGATGCCTATAAGTAAGTCATAAGGGACCTCCTAAACAGACAGGAGACTTGAGGGACCCAGGGTTCCAGGATCTGTCCTATGTGGAGGCCAGAGTGATTGTTGTTCACAGTCATTATCAGCTGGTCCCTCTCCACCTTCCACTCCCCATCACCCAAGGCTAATGTGGTGCACAGGGGAGAGGTTTATAGGGAAAACTCAGTGGAATCAGGTGCAACAGGATGCCCTTGGACTGTGAGTAATACAAATATTGACATCTGGAAAGCCTAGAAGAGTCACTATCACTTGGCTCCCCTTTGCCTTCTGCTGGCCACCTCTTCCTTCCCAAAAGTTCCCAGGATTTCTTTGTGACTTTTCCAAAGCTCCCTGCTTCCCATTCTATTCAAAAGTCTTTCCAATTCTAATATATTCCATGTAAAATATAAAATGGGTGGAGTGGATGTTGTGCAAAGCTATCAGATTTGTTATTTGATTTAAAGTTTAAGACTAGGGAACATGGAGACTTGGTTCTAGTCCAACCTCAGACAAATCCACTTTGGTGATTTTAGTCAAATCATTTCCACTTGGCTTTTTCATCTGTCAAACTATATGTTTAGTGAGATCAAACAAAAGGAAGTTCTCTGTAAAGTTGAAAGTTTAGTTCAAATTTCAGAGACCACAGAACTATTACACAGCTGAAGTCATACTATAGATTGGAAAGTTCAGTCAAATTCATGGATTTTACAGGGCATAAAGTCTTTGGTTAGTGGTATCACAATTCTAGTGATATGAACTAGAATCTTCAGCCTCAAAACTCCACATCTAATTAGGCACCAAATCCCATTAATTTTACCTCCAAAATGTCTCTCTACTCTGTATGTCCCTCTGTTGCCACTGCCACTGTCATGAATGCTGCTCTCTCCAAACTTGTTCCTTCCCTCTTATGTCACGTTCCCTTAGTGCATTAGCCACACCAGCAGTCAGAGGACTCTTTCTAAAATGCTCACCTGATCTTGTCTCTTCTCTGTTCAAATCCATTGCTGACTCCCCATCAACTAGAGCGCAAAGCCCGTGTTTTTAGTAAAGCACATAACACCTTCACAATTTTGCTTCCCTATCAGCCTCTCTTCTCACCATCTTCTTCCTAGAAAACTTGGTGACTTTGTACAGACAGCTCTTTCTTCTTTGTTGTACACTCACTCTATTCATTCTTCTAAAACACACTCAAACACTGCTGCCTCTGGGAATCCTTCCAAACCTCACAGACTGAGATAATAACCAACCCACTATTCCCATAGCATCTCCTATATGCCTCTTATTCCAGCATTTCTCACACCACCTGCTATGTTTTGGATCCTTGCTTGGCTGAAGGTTTCACTGGTATGACCTAGCATAGCATTTCTGATGGCCTGGTTTGAATAACTCAGAAAGGACTTTGCACAAATCCCTGGACACATCTAAGCAGTTCTGGGGCAAGGAGTCATTTTTCCCCTGCTTTCAGGAATGCCGTGCTGGCAACACTCTTGTCTTAGACCTGAATCACAGGGCCTTCCTCCTTGAAATAGGTTCAGTTCCTGGGAATCCATTTGGTCCCTGCACTTTAACTTACAACTGAACAGAGATTTAACAGCACTTAGCCAGTGTTTGCAAAACAGTGGTACACAGTTGTCTTGCCGAGGAATAAATTAAGGTTGGTAGAATATTGTTGCCCTGTTTGTTATTATTATTATTATTGTTTCCTTCTATAATGCAGGCATGATTATAAGCATTGTTACTTCCACTAGGTAACTTCCAAGATATGCTACTGTGAAGATATCTTAACAAATTACTTTAGACAATGCTAGGTAAGAAAAAGTTCCACCCAGGAAAGACGTGTGTAAGTCTGTAAAGTATATATTTCTTATTTATGAAGTGCTTAACACGCAAAGTTAGAAGGTTTAAATACTGATGTTTGGACATTCGTTGCCACTAAGGATAATATTATAAGTTATTCTGTGAATGACTCTAAATACAACATTGAATGGTGGGGTGGATATCTTTCATTCAAATCTAAAGCTAAGGAAGGGAAGTGGACCTTATTAGGCAGAAGTTTCCTGTGGTACTTGTGACAGTTACTGAATGAAAAACAAAGGTAGAGTTTTTCAAAAGCATATTTCAAGCCATACAATCTCTGGGTGGGACAGCCCAAGTCTTCCTGAAAACGAAGTACTCCAAACTTCCTCAGGTTAATCAAGCCTACTAATGCAGGAATTACTCTTCCTCAGCTGGGCACTTAAACTCTGAGCCTGGAGATAGTATACATGTGGAGGACCTGCCAAAATGGACTATAAATCACATCACTTTGCCTTAAGTTCTTCAAACCAGCCGGACCAGTCTTCACCATTCTCTGTGAGATGAAAAATACAGGATCATAGTTCGCATAGGGCTGCAGATAAAATTCTGCGGCAGTCAATTTGGTGAACTGATGAAGGCGGCAGTCAATTCAGTGGAGATTCTAGACATTAGATTCCAATCTGGGCAAAGTTGAATTGGCAGTCTTTGTGCATCTTAATAATTGAATGTTTTACAGTGAATCTGAGTTGCCCATTTCTATACAGATTCATTTATTGCTAAACGAACATATTACCATTAAAATATATCTTCATTTAAGAAGAGCGAGCATGATACTTTATACACAATAATGTCAGATCAGAAACCAAGTAACTGGTATCAGAAAAGTAAACCGCTTTATAGAACCAAAAATAAAACAAAACAAAACAAACTTCTTTTTTAAATTGTAGAAACAATTTGAGTTCACTAAGGAAAAACACAAGAGGTTTTTAAAGAAAAGATATTAGAACAAAATAGATATTACTACTCAGGGTTAATCATTGTGAGTATGTTGGTCATTTCCTTCTAGGTGTTTTTTTATGTTTTTTTTTTTTTTTTTTTACAATGTTGAGGTCACACTACATCAAAAAAAGTGCACTTTACTGTTTCATTTGCTGTAATTGCACGCATTTTCCTGTTAATACCTCTTTGTCAGAAGCATTTTAATGACTCCTTAAAATTTCACTGAGTACATACATTAAAAATTACTTAACCATTTCCCATTGCTGAAAATTTATACAATATTTCAAATTTTAAGAACAGATACTTAAGCTATGATGTATATGATTGTGGGAGACCAGATATGCCTCCCCCAAATATAAAGAATTACTGAACTAAAGATAATCAAGAGGAAGCAGATGTGGGAAAACTCTCTGCCCTCCATTTTCCTAAAATCAGCACATAGATTTACAATGAAAAAGGTATCCTCCCCACATCCCTGCTTTTCTACCAGGGAGAACAAAGGTTAACCACTGAACGCAACTTTGGACCCTCAACAGCCTGGTGATGGTACCAGGAAAATTACAAGCTTTACTAACTACCCTTTATCTGCCATTTATTTGCCTTCCTATAAATTGCTCACTGTGCCTGAAGAGACTCAAAGTCCTTTTCCTTCATCTTGTCATTTCTCGAAAAATTTGCTGTTTCTTGTTGAAGATGTTACATAAGCTGAAATTCAAAGCCACTTCTCTGAGAATTACTCATTCCCTGGTTGTCTCCCATGTGCATACGAAACTAGGGGTCTGTTGCAACTAAGAACCTATAGGAGTCATTCTTCCTTTGTCAGCATGATTATTTTCAATGAGGGGGCCTTATTAGGTCCCTATATTTTAGATGATGAAACAGAAATTAGCAAGGGTCAGAAACATCTAAATAAAGCTCATTTTATATCTAGGCTAGTGGTTATAAGTGTATTCTTTGAGTTAGTATACACATCGGCCTTAAGTCCTGGTTCTGCCACTTCCAAGTGGTCCTCTGCGTTATGTAATTTCCCTACCTCAGTTTTCTTTCTTTTTTCTTTTTTAAGTTCAGAGATACAAGTGCAGAATGTGAAGGTGTGTTACATAGGTGTACCTGTGCCATGTTGTTTTGCTGTACCTAGCAACCCATCATCTAGGTTTTAAGCCCCTCGTGCATTAGCTATTTGTCCTAATGCTCTCCCTCCCCTCTGCCCCCAAACCCTGACTGGCCCTGGTGTGTGTTGTTCCTCTTCCTGTGTCCCTGTGTTCTCGTTGTTCAGGTCCCACTTATGAGTGAGAGCATGTGGTGTTTAATTTTCTGTTCCTGTGTTAGTTTGCTGAGGATGGTGGCTTCCAGCTTCATCCATGTCCCTGCAAAGGACATGATTTCATTCATTTTTTATGGGTGCATAATATTCCATGGTGTGTATGTACTATATTTTCTTTATCCGGTCTATCATCGATAGGCATTTGGGTTGGTCCCATGTCTTTGCTATTGGAAATAGTGATGCAGTAAACACATGTGTGCATATGTCTTTACAGTAGAATAATTTATATTCCTTCGGGTATATACTCAGTAATGGGATTGCTGGGTTAAATGATATTTCTGGTTCTAGATCCTTGAGAAATCACCACACTGTCTTCCACAATGGTTGAACTAATTGACATTCCCACCAAGAGTGTAAAAGCATTCCTATTTCTCCACAGCCTTGCCAGCATCTATTGTTTCTTGACTTTTTGATAATCGCCATTCCGGCTGCCTGCCTCAGTTTTCTTATCTGTTAAATGAGAAGAAATGCTATACCACCAGAAAGGGTTATCATGAAATTAGTGCCTTTAAAGCACTTAGTACAGCATTTGCCACACAATAGTCATTTAAATAAATGTTAGCAACTTAGGAACAACTGTCAATGGTATTAGTGCTTTGTTATTATTTGGTATTATTCGTAATTATTATTACTAATAATTTGATTTTGCTGAGCCATGGCTATGTTGTCAGAAGAGACTGACTGAAATGTACTTACTGATTAATTTTGATCTAATTAGTACGTTAAAAACATGTTCATTTAAGGAGAAAGCCATTTTGTGTTTTTGGATGTGATTCCAGAAAGCATGTATAGGAAGCTGTTTTAGGGAAAAAACTCAGTTGTGGGTTGGAGAAATAATTAAATTAATTATTTAATTAAAACATACAATCTCACAGTTGGTAGGGTGCTAAAGGGTAATTTTGGGTAACATTCTCCCCTTACTCGAACCAGATGCCAGGCGACCTTCAACTATTTGTAAATGTCTCTCATGTTGGGGAGCTTAATACCTACCAAGGTAGCTATTATGCTTAGAAATTTAGTTTTATATGGAACCAAAATATGTCTTTGTGTAACTTCAACATATTGATAATAAACTTACAGATAACCCTAAACAAGCTTTAACAGTGAATTTTCCATGCAGCGAAGTGATGGTGATCACAACCTCTAATGGATTTATTTTGGAATTTAAAAGAAATTGGTGAGAGCCCAAAGGGAATAAAACCAAGAATTCATTATGCAGGCTTTGTGGGTATTTGAGAAGATTTATGTATTCATTATCATGTGTGCTTTCCTGCAAATTAAATAATCTAAAATAAAAGGCAAGCTTAATGATTTTTCTCAAGAAAAAATGTCTAAAGCTAGAATTCTAAAATGGCTCCTTTAAAGTTCAGATGGAAGCTCTTTCATAGTTTCATGCTCCAGTTGGGGAGAGGAAGGGGGGAAGGAAGCATTGAGAAACATTTTCGCTGAGGTAGAAAGCTCGTAGCTCTCCTTCTGAGGACATCTACTTCTCCATAACTGAACCACTTTCTGCACAGTAGTGAACACTCAGAAGTATTTAGAAATTGACTCAATGGCTGGGTGTGATGGCTTACGCCTGTAATCCCAGCACTTTTGGAGGCTGAGGCAGGCAGATCACTTGAGGTCAGGAGTTTGAGATAAGCCTGGCCAACATGGTGAAACCCCATCTCTACTAAAAATACAAAAATTACGGGGCATGGTGTTGGGTGCTTGTAATCTCAGCTACTCGGGAGGCTGAGGCAGGAGAATTGCTTGAACCTGGGAGGCAGAGGTTGCAGTGAGCTGAGATCATGCCACTGCACTCCAGCCTGGGCAATGGAGGGAGACTCCATCTCAAAAAAAAAAAAAAAAAAAAAGAAAAAAGAAAAAAGAAAGAAAAAAGAAATTGACTCAAATGGCAACTCGGGTAAACAAGGAGCTCTGTGAGTCACTAATAAAACCACTCACTAGAACTTAACAAAATCTCTCAATATTGTATCTCATATCAGGCATGTTTACCTATCACATCACTGAAAAAGCAGGGTTTATTTGCATAAAGATTAACTAATGTATTTGGTATTTAATTTTCAGTTTCTAGCACAGAAGCTGGCAAGTAGCTGGTGTTTAATAGTGCTCAGGTGGCTGCATGAGTGAAAATCCATCCCTGGGAGCCATAGGAAGAAATGCTTAATCCCTCTAATGTCTTATTACTTCAGTAGCTGCTCAAATATTGGAGGACTGAGACTTACTCTTCTGGCTTCTTCCTCCTCTCTACAATCATCACTTCTCTCTAACTAGCCCAGGCTAACTATGCCCAGTTGTAGCCAACGACTTCAAATCCCTTCATCTAAGAAATTTCCAAATGTGCCTTTGCTCATTTGTTTCTCTGTTGTTGTTGCTTTAAATGGATTTAGGAGGATACATGTGCAGTTTGTTATATGGATATATTGTGAAGTGGAGAAGTCTGGGCTTTTAGTGTAACCATCACCCAATAGTGAATATTGTACCCATTAAGTAATTTCTCATCCCTCATCTCTCTCCCACCCTCCCAGGTCTCCAGTGTCTACTATTCCACTCTCTATGTCCACATGCACACATTATTTAGCTCCTGCTTATCAGTGAGAACATGTGGTAGTTGACTTTCTAAGTTATTTCACTTAACACAATGGCTTCCAGTTCCAACCATATTGTTGCAAAAGACATGATTTCATTTTTTTATGGCTAAATAATATTCTATATTTATATCTATCTATAGACAGAGATATATCTACATCTCTCTCTATATATCACATTTTCTTTACCCAATCATTTGTTGCCCACACTATTCATAGAGGTCAAAGCGAACATATCTGGTATATCTGAGTAACATTCTTCAAAAGTATAAGTGAATTGTGAAATCAAATCAATTTATGATCACTAATTTCCCTCCCTCCCCACTTCCCCTCCCCTTCCCCCCCTCCCTATCGTCCCTCCCTCCTCCTCCCCTCCCTCCCTCCCTCACCTCCCTCCCTCCCTTCGCTTCGCTTCCTCTCCTTCCTTCCTTCCTTCCTTCCTTCGCTTTCTTGCTTTCTTTCAGATGGAGCCTTGCTCTGTCACCCAGGCTGGAGTACAGTGGCACTATCTTGGCTCCCTGCAACCTCTGCCTCACAGGTTCAAGCGATTCTTGTTCCTCAGCCTCCCTAGTAGCTGAGACTACAGGCACAGGCTACAATGCCATGCTATTTTTTGTGTTTTGGTAGAGATAGGGTTTCACCATGTTGGCTAGACTTGTCTTGAACTCATGACCCCATGTGATCTTCCCGCCTTGGCCTCCCAAAGTGCCGGGATTACAGGCATAAGCCACTGTACCCAGCCCGTAGTTTTCTTTAAAAAATAAAACAGAGGCCGGGCGTGGTGGCTCATGCCTGTAATCCCAGCATGTTGGGAGGCCAAGGTGGGTGGATCACGAGGTCAGGAGATCGAGACCATCCTGGCTAACATGGTGAAACCCCATCTCTACTAAAATACAAAAAATTAGCTGGGCGTGGTGGTGGGTGCCTGTAGTCCCAGCTACTCGGGAGGCTGAGGCAGGAGAATGACGTGAACCTGGGAGGTGGAGTTTGCAGTGAGCCGAGACACTGCACTCTAGCCTGGGCAACAGAGGGAGACTCTGTCTCAAAAAAAAAAAAAAAAAAAAAAAAAAACCCAGAAACTTCAGAGGATAATGCACACAGTAAGAGTATTATTTCATAAAACATTTATGTCAATTGTTTAATTATGTGTGCCTACATATCATGATATATATACATTAATATTTTATACATATTTGTCATATACCACACACATACAAGGCACCCCACACAGAGTATGCAGAACTTGTTATAGGTATTAGCCTCTACTCACCTGTTTGTCTTGTCACCTTTGTGTAGGGCTCAAACTGCATTGACATAAATGGTGGCTTTGTGTATGTGTATTCTGCATTTTAAATATAATTTTTTTAACGTTTGATATCAATATTGGCTGATTAGAGAGGGTGAGGATGGAAGGTGAGGGCATCAAAATCATGCCACATAAGTTTTTCTTTGGCTTTTTAAGGTAAATCACTTGTAATTTCATAGGTACGTATTTTAAAATGTAACCAGCACTGAGTGAATTGTTAAGGATTATTGATTTGGTATTTAAATTAGTGTTTTACTAGAATTGATTAAGGATTTGATTTGGTATTATACCAGGAAGGCTAAGTCACACAGCTTCTTATAAGTACCGCGCGCTAACCGATTGCGCCACTGGAGCCACATGTCACACAGCTTCTACTGCACAGGCAGAGAGGTAGAATTCTCCCAGTTTGGGAGCAAGGTGCTTTTAAAAAAAGCCACTGTATCCTCAGTGTTTCCTTTAATTTGTCATAGGTGTTAAATCCTACTATTCCTACTTTTAATTATAAATTTAATTTAGGTTTACCATTATCCCTTCTATTTGTTGTGAATAACTTTGTTAACTCTTAACGACACATAATTTGTACTCTGACTATATTTTGGCCTAATATTTTGTAATAATCAGGCTTTAAGACATATGGACACTGAAAGATAAATTGCATCTACTAAAGCATATGCAAATATAATTCTTCCCACACCTACATTTTGCTTTTATAGTCACATTCTTTCTAACCAGTGGTTTTGCTTGCCACTGGAAACTGAGAGTGATTGGAATGAATGAGACATAAGATGGTTTACCCTTTCTAAGTGAACTGCCGTCTGAAAAGTTTGAGATCTGTTTATTTAACAGATGAAAAGACAGGTCCAGGGAAATGAACTCACTAATCAAAATTAGCAATGGCACTTGGAAAATTCCAGTCTCCAGATTCACTCTCCACCACCAAATCATACTAACTCCAGCAACATCCAGAAAACAGGGCCTGACCCAGAGCAGAGGCCTCATAAATGTGTGCTTAGTTGCTTTAGTTGTAATTAGATTGCACAATATAAAACTACAGATCTGTTAGGTCAAAAACCATCAAATATTGACATTTTTCATATAGTTCAACCTAAATCATTTTATTTTAATAACTCCTGCCTATGCCACTCTGAGGTTTTGCTTTTCACATGAGGAGCATGATAGTATATTTGTTAAGACTTGAACCAAACCGCCCAGGTTCAAGACCCAAGTCTTAAACTGATTGGTCATGTGTCCCTGGGCAGATTAGATTACTTAGCTTCTCTGTCTCTCAGTGCCCTCATAGGAGAAAAGGTATTACACAAGTGTTTGCTTTTAATATTATTATTACTAGAACTCAACATACATACTAATTAGCCAGATGTCCTGACCAAGTTAGTGCAACTTTACGCACCTGTTCTGAAAGGCATTTTTTAGGTACAAAAAAAGAGAGAAAGATACAGAGATTTTGCAATGTCTTTTCTTGGCAAGACTGGCTATTTATTTGACAGACATTTGACTTTATTGTTTACAATGGTTATCTCAAAGGTACTATTTTTCTCTGCTGACAGCACTGGTTAATAAATAAAACAGAGGCCAAAACATCCTAGCAACAGAAATCAACTGTGTTTATGATTTGTTGCTCTGTTTTAATTTCATCTATTTTGAAAATGTAGTTGCTCTCTAAAGTGCCTGTTTCTTCTCTAGAGTATTGCCCTAAAGAATAAGAATAAGAAGAAGAAGAAGAAGAAGAAGAAGAAGAAGAAGAAGAAGAAGAAGAAGAAAGCATCCAAACTTGAAGAACAGCTTTGATTAGCTCATAATGCATAGTGAAGACAACAATTTAAGGGTGAATCAGAGTGCAGCAAAGTGATTCCAATGAAACCTGATGCTGGCTAATTACTTATCTATAGATGGTAATGTTCAATTTACTGAGCATCTGTGCATGACAGAATTTGGGACACTGTGGGTGGTACAATTCCAAGATATCTACACAATGTGAAAAGCAAAATATTTCATCTATAAGCATCATTTTATTAGGTGAAATAAACTATGTATACAAAATCTCATTTTGTAATTAAGCCATAGGCCACACTGCAGAGCCCAAAAAACCACATCTGTTTGGATAAAAGCAAACAAATCATACCATGGAAGCTGTGCCTCTTTGGAATGGGACTTAGAACAAAAGGGTTTAGAAGACAGATGCTACAGTGATGTTGGAAAAGATTATTTACCTCTCAGATTTTAGGTGTGGAACTGGAATAAAGTTCCAGTTTTACAACTCTTTTATCAGACGAATTATTTTAGAATTACTTTTCACTACATTCTCACAATGTCCTACTGAAAACAAGCATTCTAAAAAAGAAAGAGTGGAGGAGAAAAGCAATTAATCAAACAAAAAAAATAAGAAAGTATGTTGAAAAATAAACTTTCATATTGATTGGTTCTATTTTTTTAAATTATGCTTTAATTAATGGCATAAATTTTCATGCTTTCTTGGAGCTATACTTTTTCTCCCTTTCTCCTGAATCTAAAAGACATGTTTCTACTTAAAACACATCTGAAATATATTCAGTGGTAAGGCATATCAAAGTCCATAGTATTATAAACACAGATTGGAAAAGGATAGCAAATAGAACTATATGCTTGGTCCATAGCTAACTCTAGATAATTGTTAAATGAATGATTAAGAAACAATAAATAGGCTGGGTGTGGTGGCTCATGCCTGCAATCCCAGCACTTTGGGAGGCCAAGGAGGGCAGATAACAAGGTCAGGAAATCAAGACCATCCTGGCTGACACAGTGAAACCCCGTCTCTACTAAAAATAAAAAAGTTAGTCAGGCGTGGTGGCAGCCACCTGTAGTCCCAGCTACTTGGGGGGCTGAGGAAGGACAATGGCATGAACCCAGGAGGTGGAGCTTGCAGTGAGCCGAGATTGCACCACTGCACTCCAGCCTGGGCAACAGAGCAAGACTCTGTTTCAAAAGAAAAGAAAAGAAAAGAAAAGAAAAGAAAAGAAAAGAAAAGAAAAGAAAAGAAACAATAAACACATTAATAGTTAAACTTGTGATTAAGAATAAAAGATTCTTCCACTCAGCATCAGCACTGCTTTGATCTTGGCATTTCAAACCATATTTTGATCCATTCATTTAACATTCAATAATTTTATTGACTACTTTTTTCATATAAGGTATTGTTCTAGGTGATACAATAATTAATAAAGACACACAATGAATGGAATTTATACTCTAGTGGCAAATGCCCTCATGGAATTTATAGTCTAGTGGCAAGAGTCAACACTCATGGTTTCTAGTCACATGACATTTATGCAATCTCAATTTAGAAGATGACTAGTTGTCTTTAATATAGTATTTTTTTCTCTTGGTCCCTTGTTGTGGGAAGTCAGGGGCCCCAAATGGAAGGACTGGCTGGAACCATGGCAGAAGAACATAAATTGTGAAGATTTCATGGACATTCATCAGTTCCCAAAATTAATACTTTTATAATTTCTTATGCCTGTCTTTACTGCAATCTTTGAACATAAATTGTGAAGATTTCATGGACGTTTATCACTTCCCTAATAACACTCTTATAATTTCTTCTGCCTGTCTTTACTTTAATCTCTTAATCCTGTTATCTTCGTAAGCTAAGAATGTACATCACCTCAGGACCACTACTGTACAAATTGATTGTAAAACATGTGTGTTTGAACAATATGAAATCAGTGCACCTTGAAAAAGAACAGAATAACAGCGATTTTCAGGGAACAAGATAAATAAGTTGTGACTGCCTGTGGGGTCGGGCAGAATAGAGCCATATTTTCTTTTTGCAGAGAGCCTATAAACGGACATGCAAGTAAGAGAGATATCGCTGAATTTTTTTCCCAGCAAGGAATACCCTGGGGAAGGAATGCATTCCTCGGGGGCAGGTCTATAAATGGCCGCTCTGGGAGTGTCTGTCTTATGTGGTTGAGATAAGGACTGAGATACACCCTGGTCTTCTGCAGCACTCTCAGGCTTACTAGGATTGGGAAATTCTAGCCTGGTAAATTTTTGTCAGACTGGTTCTCTGCTCTTAAACTGTGTTTTCTGTTAAGATGTTTATCAAGACAGTACGTACACAGCAGGACATAGACCCTCATCAGTAATTCTAATTTTGCCTTTGCCTTGTGATCTTTATTGCCCTTTGAAGCATGTGATCTTTGTGACCTATTCCCTGTTTGTACACTCCCTCCCCTTTTAAAGTTCTTAATAAAAACCTGCTGGTTTTACGGCTTAGACGGGCATCACGGTCCTACTGATATGTGATGTCACCCCCAGAAGCACAGCTGTAAAATTCCTCTATTCATACTATTTCTCTTTATTTCTCAGTCCGACTGACACTTAGGGAAAATAGAAAGAACCTATGTTGAAATATTGAGGGATGGTTCCCCCAATAGTCCCTAGAATCAGAGTTTTCTGCTTGGCCATGGCACCATATCTGTCAGAGCATCAATTTTCTCATCTGTAAGGGTAGGACTGTCATGTCTGCTCTAGGTACATTGCAGAGTTGTAAAGAATGAGTAAACCAGTATATGAAAAGACTTTGGAAACAGTAAGTATACATATATTACAAGTTGGCAGTAAATCACTGTGGTAAAGACCAAAGGCTCTGGATGCAGCCGGCCTGGATTTGAATCCCACTTTTTCCAGTTGCCAGTGTGACTGTCTTGGGCATGACACTTAAGCTATCTATCCATCAATTTCATGCAAAAAAGGGAATAATAATGGTACTGACCTATACTAATTGGCTTGGGCTGCCATAAAAAAATACCATAGACTGGGTGGTATTTTTCTTTACTTTAGACTGAAATCTAATTCCCTGTAGTTTCTTCCTACTGGTTCTAGTTATATCTTCTGTATCCTAGTGTTGAACACATAGTAGGCCTCATAAACAACAGTAATTGATTTTCCTCACAGTTTTGGAAGCTGGAAGTCCAAGATCAGGGAAACAATATGGTTGGGTTCTGGTGAGGGCTCTCTTCCTGGCTTACACATGGCTGCCTTCTCACTGTGTCTTCACATGGCAGAAAGAGAAAGAGAACATGCTTTCTGGTGTTTTTTCTTATAAGGGCACTAATTCCATCCTGTGGGCCCTACCATTATGACCTCATCTAAACATAATCTCCTAAAGGCTCCAAATACCATCACACTGATGGTTAGGGCTTCAACATATGAATTTACAGAGGACACAATTCAGTCCACAGCATGACCTCATAAGGTTGTTATGAGGATTATGTACATTAATCTGTATAAAACACTTTAAACAGTGACTGGTACTTGGTGAATTCTCAATAACTATTTGCTATGATTATTTCTGTAGTCAAGTGAATAAAGAAGAAAACCATTTAATTTACAAAGAAGATTGTCTACTAATATTGTGTATAGAAAATTTCTAGAAACTAAATTCAGGCCAGGCGCGGTGGCTCAAGCCTGTAATCCCAGCACTTTGGGAGGCCGAGACGGGCGGATCATGAGGTCAGGAGATCGAGACCATCCTGGCTAACACGGTGAAACCCCGTCTCTACTAAAAAAATACAAAAAACTAGCCGGGCGAGGTGGTGGCGCCTGTAGTCCCAGCTACTCGGGAGGCTGAGGCAGGAGAATGGCGGGAACCCAGGAGGTGGAGCTTGCAGTGAGCTGAGATCCGACCACTGCACTCCAGCCTGGGTGACAGAGCAAGACTCCGTCTCAAAAAAAAAAAAAAAAAAAAAAAAAAAAACTAAATTCAGCATTCTTTAAGCTCTGGGTCTTTTATATAAGGGCATTCTCAAATATGTCAGTAGAACTGATTAAGCAATGGGTCAAGGAAACTTGGAGAGGTCTTGCTCTTTTGTCTCCTGACTTCTCACAATTCTCCTTTGAGGATTCATGCTGACTCATCCCTGGAAGCTTCTGCTCTCTCTCAAACATACTGAACCTCACGCATATTTGTTCCACTTTTCTGTATTGGTGGTATAGACAGAGGAGAGTAGGAGAAAAGATTAGGCTAGTATCTCTACTCTCAATTCCTTAAACATGAAAGGCCAGGATCATTGATAGCAGGTCTAGTCTACACAAAAACTATGCTCAGAGAATCTTCTATTTAAAAGGGCCCTCTGGAGATCAACTTGCATTTGATATAATGGTGTCCTATGAAACAAGCCACTGTTTTCATACTTTCAGTCACAGAATCTCACTATAGTACAGGACAGTTCTTTTTGGTTTTGAACAATTCAATAGATGAGAAAATTTTTCTTTACTTTAGACTGAAATCTAATTCCCTGTAGTTTCTTCCTACTGGTTCTAGTTATATCTTCTGTATCCTAGTGTTGAACACATAGTAGGCCTCTAAAAGGATTAGTTGAACTGGTTCCTGAGGTTTTCTTCTGTACTTGCAATTTTCCTGTCTTCTCCACTTATTCTTTTGGTGATACTGCCTTACATAATCTTCTTTTCTTCTTCTTCTCTTTAATACCTGTGCCCCCTTTCTCTCCTCCCTCTCCTCTCAGATCCATATTCAGAGAGGAACTCCAGAAGGAAATAATTGAGAGACGAGAGGATGGCATTGGATAGCTTATGAAACAGGGTTAGTGGTGATGCCAATTCTCTTCCTCCTGATCCTTCTGTGAGAAAAGGAGGTTTAGAACAAGTTCAGATTCCGAGGGCCTGTGTTTTCCAGGGGGAGTTAAATACGCACCATCACAAATTATAAACAGCTGCTCTTTATGTCCAACCAGCCACCATTACAATGTTTACCCAAACCCACATCAGCAAGTCCTCACTGTCCACAAAAATGCTGAAATTTACCAATTTAGGCTTCTGGAGGTAATATGATGTGCAGTACACAGCCAAGATTTTTTTTCTAGTTCTTATGAAACTAGAAAAAGAGTTCTTATGAAACTTGAAAAAGAGGGGCAGGCTTCTCTTTGGGGGCTGCTCCCCAAAGACACACACTAGTCACTAGCAAACCACTGGCATTATTGTCCAAATGAAATGTACCTGCCTAGCACACTCAGCTGAGTGAGATGTGATTTGATAAATACATTCGGCAGTAAAGCTTCAAAATAATTTGAATTTAGTTCCAATTTCCTCTGCCTCAAAACAGCAGGAGATACACTCAGACGGAGAAGCTGTGCTCTGTACAATATGAGACAGAATTCTAAGTCACCAACTATCATTAAAGTTGTCATAATCTTCCTCATTTCTGTAAAATTTGCTCTCCTCAGAGATTCTCCATCCACCGAAATCCTAGGCATCATATCCTAATTACCAAGTGTTGTCAAGCCGACTTCCTACACACCTCTCATGTTCACCAGCTCTTCTCCCATCATAGCTGCACGATGATGGGTCCTTGTTATCTCCCATCTGGACCATGAAAGTAACTGTCTTGCTTTATTCCTATCCATCTTCTACCATCAAGGTGAACTTTTAACACACAAATCCTGCTCAACATCTTTTAAGTGTTACCTACTGCTGGTGACAGTGAAGTCCAAAGTGCTGGGGGATAAGTAGAGCTCAGTGAGTGTACATGATGATTTAAATGGTTCTATTTATATCATTTTATTACTTATAGTATTGCTTTCTCCTTGTATTAGTTCTTCTCTCTTTTGTTTAAGGATTGTAGGCACCTTGAGGAAAGAGAGACATTCACAAAGCTGAAGGGCTTCACTATGCCCCCATTTGAATTCTATGATTCAAATTATCTTAACTGGACCCACCATTGGTGGGTTATTGAATCACAGAATCTTTGCAGTATTTTGTAATAATCTGAAAAGTGACCGTAAGAATCTTTTGTACTATGCAGAACTTCAATGGTGCCAAAGTACTTAAGAAGAGGTATTAATAATAAATTAAGCATTTTTATGTTTCATAAGCCTCTAAATTCTGCGAATCATTTCTATGGATAAATTGTTAACAGAAACATGTTACTTAGCAGATAATTAAAAAGAATATCAAGCATTCTCAAGACATATAAAAAAATTCACTGGAGCCTTAAATAATATAATACTTTTGTGATATTAATCAGTAAGGAAAAAGAAAGATAACTCAATAGAAAAAATGACCAAGAGATGTGATCAGGCAATTCACAGTAGAAGATATTCATATAGTTGAAAAATATATAAAAAAGAGTTCAACCTCAACCTCATTATTCATCAGAGAAATGCAAATTAAATCAAAATGAGATTTCCCAGAAGATAAAGTAGGCTTATTTTTCCCTATTCCTCCCTCTAATTACAGCTAAAAATCTTACATGTTATTTAGAAAACAAACATAGGAAGACTCTGAAAGGTAGACAGAAGGTAGTAGGCTGGCTAGGAACCTCAGGGTCCACCACAGTGTTGAGTTCCTTAGATTCTCATGGACTCGTCACAGTGCAGCTGGAGAGGAGATGGTGAACATGAGAGGTATGCAGGAAGTAGGCTTGGCCACACTTGGTAATTAGGATATGATGCCCGAGCATTTGGGTGGATGGAGAACCTCTGAGGAGAGCAAATTTTAGAGGAATGAGGAAGGTGATGACAAGTTTAGTGATAGCTGATGACAGAATTCTATCCCTTTTTGTACAGAGCCCAAAGAGAGCACAGAGCACAATGCGAAAGAAAAACTAATATGGAAGTAAATTCACCTTCACATTGGAAAACTATTAAGCAGCTGCTCCTAAAGCTAAACTAACACATACCCTACATTCCAGCAATTATGCTCCTATATATACACCTTTGTTCCAAAGGACATGCACAAAAATACTCAGTGCAGCATTATTAATAATAGGTAAATACAGAAACAGCCTAAATGTCAATTAACAGTAGAATGGATATGTGAATTGTGATATTTTATACACTGGAATACTATACAGCACTAAAAATGAATGAACTACACGTATACCCAATGTCATGGATGATCTTCACAAGCATCAAGCTGAGTGTAAGAAACCAGAAACAAAAGATTATATACTATATGACTATATTTTTTTAAAGTGCCAACTGTATAAAAACTAATCAAAGATATTAGGAGTTAGAATAGCAGTTACTCTTCAGAAGGAGGCATACAGTAATCATTGGGAGAAGTATTGTTTTCTCTCCTCATCTGAGTGGTGATCACATAGGTATCTTCACTATGTATTAGCATAATCTGTATACTTCTGATTTGTGCACTTTCCTGTCTGTATGCTATCAATACAAATTTTATGAAAGCAGTAAAAATAAATATACTTTCTCTGTCCCTCCTGGTACAAAGTAAAGATGATATATTAGCAATGAGTGAAAAGTAACTGCTTTTGAAAGCACTTGTACCATGGAGGGAGCACTGTGAAGAAAAGAGTTTGGAAAAATTTTCACTGCTGTATGCTTTTGCCGTGCCCCAAATGACTTGTGTTTTACCTCTCTGCACACTAAAACACAAGGGGACAGAATTTTGTCCTTCACAAAATCCTCGACAAAATAACTAGCAAATTGAATCTAACAAAACATCAAAAAGTTAATTCACCATGATCAAGTATGCTTTTCCCTGGGATGCAAGGTTGGTTCAACACACACAAATCTATGTGATTCACCACATAAACAGAATCAAAAGCAAAAAACATATGATCATCTTAATAGATGCAGAAAAAGCGTTTGATAAAATTCAACTTCCCTTCGTTGATAAAGACCCTCAACAGACTAGGCATTGAAGGAACACAACCTCAACATAATAAGAGCCATTTATGACAAACCCACAGTCAATATCATACTGAATGTGCAAAATCTTGTACCATTCCACTTGAGAACCAGAACAAGACGAGGATGCCCACTCTCACCACTCCTATTCAACATAGTACTGGAAGTTCTAGCCAGGGCAATCAGGCAAGAGAAAGAAATAAAAGGTACCCAAATAGGAAAAGAAGAAATAAAACTATCTCTCTTTGCTGATAATATGATTTTATACTGAGAAAATCCTAGAGACTCTACCAAAAGGCTCCTAGTACTGATAAATGACTTTAGTAAAGTTTCAGGATACAAAATTAATATAAAAAATCTGTAGCATTTATATATACAAACAGCATCATGGCTAAAAGTAATATCACAAACACAATCCCACATACAATAGCCACAAAGAAAATGGAATACCTAACAATACAGCTAATCAAGGAGGGGAAATATCTCTAGCAGGAAAATTATAAAACACCTCTGAAAGAAATCAAAGGCAACACAAATAAATGAAAAAATATTTCATGCTCATGGATTGGAAGAATCAATATTATAAAAATGGCCATACTGACTGGGCTCAGAGGCTCACGCCTTTAATCCCAGTACTTTGGGAGGCTGAGGCGGGTGGATCATGAGGTCAGGAGATCGAGACCACCCTGGTTAACACGGTGAAACGCCGTCTCTACTAAAAAAAAAAAAAAAAAAAATGCAAAAAATTAGCTGGGCATGGTGGTGGGAGCCTGTAGTCCCAGCCAGCTACTTCGGAGGCTGAGAACCTTTCCCTGACATTCTAGACAGACACACTGCAACTCTTCCCGACAAACTCACACTGTACTTTGGATGCTTAACCAAAAGACTGAGAATGCTGTCTCCCAGAAGATTGGTGATTTCTTGGGCACAAGGAGTATGTGCATTTTTATCTCTGTATCTCAGTGCCTCAGACCAGCTAGAACACTAGAAACTTCACAAACATTTTCTGAATAAACAAATGGGTTTTAAATTTTAGGAAAATATTGTACTGTAAAATGGAAATTTGCTAAGAGAGTAAATTTTACCAAACTTAACACACACACACACACACACACACACACACACACACACACAGACATAACTATGTTAGATGATGGCTATGTTAATTTGATTGACTGCAGTAATTAATAATTTCATGATAACCATGTATATCAAAACATAATGTTGTGTACCTTAAATATATACAGTTATTTTAAAACGTTCAAAGAGAAAAATAAATAGTACTCTAAGGAAAAAACCTATGGAAAAAAGACATTAGCAGGGGAAGTTAATTTTCCATAGTCACAGACTTCTAACATTTGTGTTAGCAGAAAGAATGCTGCCAAGAGTCAGGAGGCCTTGACTTTGCACCTAAATCTGCACCTTCTGGCTGTGTGATCTTTCACAGTCACTCTCTTTCGCTGGCTCTTTATTTCCTCTTTTGAAGGGGAATCCTCAACTCTAGATTCCTTCTAGTTTTAACAGTGTGTACTTACTTTCTGTATGATACTCCTGATGCTAATTAAGCAGTAGTATTTACTGGGCACATACTACATTTGGAACTTTCCCAAAATACCTTTCATCCTGGTCGATATTGTCATTTTTACAATAGAATTAGAATTAGAATTTTTCTCTTAGGATTAAAGTTTCATCATTGTCTGGCCCTAATCTACCATTGGACCATAAAATTCAATTAAATTTAACATATATTTATGGCATTAGACACCCAGAAGTTAGAAGTAAAGGAAGACAGCTCTATTGCTGCTTTAAAGTACCATACAGTCTAGAGAGAAAGACAAGATATGAACACAAATAAAGTAAAATATGACTTTGTGGGTTTCTGTAACCATCAACTTAATGTTACTCAATAATTCTATCTTTGGCTGCATTAATAATGACTAAAAAGAAATGGATCTATCCAACCAAGACTAGAGTAATCTTCTTAGGCCAGATCATAGGTAGGTCCTACATTTGGCTGTAAAATTCATGTTTTAAAAGCAAGCTTGACCGAGTGGAAGAGGTGGTTTTATTCATCTCTGCTAATGGGACCACCCTCCACAGTCTTCTAAACCAGTAACTTCTAGCACCCTTATCTCTTCCCTTTTCCTAGCCCTTGCATCTAAGAGGTCCTGAAATCCTGTCAGTTTTACTGCAGAAATATCTCTTCAATCCATTGTCTTCTTTTTCCATGCCCTAAGCACCCTACTTTATATCTCTGTCTCTTTGTCTCTCTCTCTTCCACTTACAATGTACCTAACAGTGGGCAGGCTTTTTTTTTTTTTTTTTTTTTTAAATGACAGGGTCTCACTTTGTCACCCAGGTTGGAGTATAGTGACGCAAACACAGTTTGCTACAATTTTGACTTCCTGGGTTCAAGGGATCCTCCCACCTCAGTCCCCCAAGTAGCTGAGACTACAGGTGCATGCCAACACACTCAGCTAATTTTTGCATTTTCTGTAGACATGGGGTTTCACTATGTTGCCCAGGCTTGTCTTGAACTCCTGAGCTCAAGCAATCTGCCTGCCTCAGCCTCCCAATATGCTGGGATTACAGGCGTAAGTGACTGCTCCCAGCCATGGGCAGACTACTTTATCTTCTCAGTGCTTCAGTTTTCTTATCTATAAATTGTAGACAAAAAGATAGTATGTACCTCAGAGGGTTGCTATGGGGATTACATGAATGAAAACAGGTAAAGTGCCTAGAAAACAGTGAATGTTCAATAAAGGTTAGCCATATTTATTACGTACTGGGTATGTCAATGGGTCTTCGGCATCTATTCCTACTTCTTTCTATGGGATTTCCTGACTACAGATGCTGGAAAATGAAAAACTACATTTCCCAGACTCCCTTGCAGCTAGGTTTCACAATGCAAATTGGGTTTCCACAGTTAGATGCCCTAACTGGACGTGAAAGCTGAAGTAAGAGAGAGGCCATCTTCCTGTTATCTTTCTACTGTCAACCAAGTTTATCCAGAATTGAATGTTAGGAGGCAGTTCTGTGGTAGTGGAGAATATAACTGCTTGCTTTCTAATCCTTTTCCCCTTCTCTCTAGATTTCAAGTATTGCAGTGTGTTCTTGACTTTGATCCAGCAGCTGCCTCCTAATTCCCACTCCTTCAATTCTTCAGTAATACTACAAACACAAACACTTAATTCCCTGAATTAAATTTCTTTCTTCTTCTTTTTTTTTTTTTTTTTTTTTTTTTTTTTTGAGACGGAGTCTCGCTCTGTCACCCAGGCTGGAGTGCAGTGGCCGGATCTCAGCTCACTGCAAGCTCCGCCTTCCGGGTTCACGCCATTCTCCTGCCTCAGCCTCCCAAGTAGCTGGGACTACTGGTGCCGCCACCTCGCCCGGCTAGTTTTTTTTTTTTTTGTATTTTAGTAGAGATGGGGTTTCACCGTGTTAGCCAGGATGTTCTCGATCTCCTGACCTTGTGATCCGCCCGTCTCGGCCTCCCAAAGTGCTGGGATTACAGGCTTGAGCCACCGCGCCCGGCCAATTTCTTTCTTCTTAAACTCATAGGACAGTTTCTATTTCTCATATGCATCTGATTAAATCATATGGTGACCTGTGGTCCTATACAGGGCAGAGATACAAACCAGTACTGTACCATAGGAATATAAATTATAAGGCATTGCTTTTTGGTAAATCTGTGAACTCATTTCCTATACTAAATATGAAAGTCAACATCACCACCCTTTGTTATTAAAAAAGGACCTACACTTACATATATACAATTTCCCTAACCACATACCAGAGAGTGATTTATAGTATGTTCTAGAAAACAGATGATTTAATCCTGACCCAGAGATCATCTGCTTTTAGAATTCTGGAAATCCTGAGCAGCCTTTTAATCTTTGGATCTGTTACCACTTCAATTTCATAGCTGAAAATACTGACACAGAAAATGCCTCATGAATGTTTATGATTCACCACCTCTGGGAGTCTGGGACACCTGTTTGGCACAAGACTTTAGTATAAACAAGGGTTTCAGGAATTTTTTTATTCTACCTACACAGAAGCTAAAACTATGTTAAGTTAGCTGCCCAGACCTGCCCTGTAGTCATCAGATTTTGTTATGAAGTAAAATGATTAATTTCCAGAACCTTTTATATTGAGGGGAAAAATAATTCACGTTCCATACTTAGCAGTTTAATTCACGGTGGCTCCATGCCAGCTTTCTTCTTAGGATGCTGCAATATTCATACCTGTCATCAGCAATTAGTGAAAGCAACCAAAAATACGAATCTCAGTTCTCAAACTCTGGATACTGACACTCGTGATTGGTTCCCATGCATCATGATCAACTCATTTACTCGTCCTGAAGTTCTTTTTACAGGATTTAAACCCCTCATATATTCTCAGTATTTGTGATGCATTCTGTAAAACAAAAACCTGGTCAAATGCTGTGAAAACAAATTTTGTTGGTCGTGTTCTTTATACAGCAAGAAGTGGCCAAAGTTTGAAAAAAATTAGAAAACTATGCAACACTACCCCTGAACTAAATTTATAAAATTGCATTGGATTTAGCTTTCTCCTGTTCTACTCTAATCCTTCCACCTCTGTTTTTGATTTCAAAACCTCCCTGTCTCTTTCAAGATTTTACTCTCTCAATTATTCCTTTACTCTTTCATTTTATCTCCAACTCCTTCCTCTGTCCTAGCTCCTCCCCCTCAACAATTAAATATACTCAAGTCTTTGCTTTCTTAAAAGCTTGTAGCTGAGCACGGTGGCTCATGCCTGTAATCCCAGCACTTTGAGAGGCTGAGGCAGATGGATCACAAGGTCAGGAGTTCTAGACCAGCCTGGCCAATATGGTGAAATCCCGTCTCTACTAAAAATATAAAAATTAGCCTGTCATGGTGGCATGTGCCTGTAGTCCCAGCTACTCAGGAGGCCGAGATAGGAGAACTGCTTGAACCCAGGAGGCAGAGGTTGCAGTGAGCCAAGATCATGCCACTGCATTCCAGCCTGGGCGTCAGAGCAAAGACTCTGCCTAAAAACAACAACAACAACAACAACAACAACAACAACAACAACAACAAAAGTTGTAATATCATTTTCCCTTCAGTTTTTCTTTCAAAGCAGCTCCTTATAACTTTATTTCTTAGATTGGAATTAGGTGATATATTTCTAAGGCCCATAAGTTCTTCACAAGAAGATTAAGCATCTGTTTGCATTTTCATGATTATCTTGAACAACAATATAAACACATTTTAGATAATCTGGATGCCTGTCCTAAAACCAAGCAGTACCCTGAGATTTCTTATCTCTTACCTTTGTATATATGAATGCATCAATACCAAAGGGTACTGATTTAATTTTGTTGAGCCAAGAAGAAAAGAAAATGGATGGACATATAATAACCTTAAACAGTATCTTGGAATATTATACAAATGAGGAGTAGTGGGAGGATGGAGTGAGTCATAACATGGCACATGAAAGTAGAAGTATATCAAACTCAAAATTACCTGCAGCCAGTATCATACTTCATATGGAGAACCGTTATGTAGTTTTGGTAAAATAACATAAGCAATTACATTAAATTAATATTGTAAGTTTGATTTTAATTTGCTTTAAAATCTTCCTCCTTCCTTCCTTCCTTCCTTCCTTCCTTCCTTCCTTCCTTCCTTCCTTCCTTCCTTCCTTTTTTCTCTCTCTCTCTCTCTCTCTCTCTCTCTCTCTCTCTCTCTTTTGATAGGCTCTGGCTCTGTCACTCAGGCTGAAGTGCAGTGGCACAATCTTGGCTCACTGCAACCGTCTCCCAGGTTCAAGTCATCCTCCCCTCAGCCTTTCCAGTAGCTGGGACTACAGGTGGACGCCACCACGCCTTGCTACTTACTTGTATTTTTTTGTAGAGATGGGGTTTCGCCATGTTGCTGGGCTCAAGCTATCCACCCTCAAGTGATCCATCCTGGGCTCAAACAATTCACCCATCTTGACCTTCCAAAGTGCTGAGATTACAGGCGTGAGCCACCACACTCGGTTTTGAATTTTCTTTGTATTTATTTTATAAGCATATTTAGTTTTTATGGTTGTATTAGTGCTGCAAGTATAGATGTTTCATATGAAGTTTGTGTTTACATATATATATATATATATATATTTAAGTAACATAAACAAAAATTTTAAGCCAACCTGACTTTACTCAAGGATTCTTTTCCTTTCTTATTTGAATTTTAGTTTACAAACACTCATAGAGAGCTTTCTATATAGCATATATTAAGTATTAACTCCTTGTAATAATCACACGACATAGGTATTGTTATTAGCTCCACTGTGCTGTGGAGAAGATTGAGGCACTTACAGAAATTAATAACCCATGATCACACAACAAGTAAGTGGTACTGTTGGGATTTAACAGGCAATCTGGCTTGAGAATCCCCATCTTTAACATATAAAATGCTGCTTTCCTTTAGATAGATTTGGTATTTACTCTGTCAAGGTTTGAAAATTACCACGTTAGGAAATATGATCTACTCTTGATACATATTCATGATGGCTCTGTTCTTAGCTTTCTTCCCTTTTCACTTGATATGTTCTCCGAGGACAATATCCTTGATTACTACAGTTCTAACTATCAACCACACCTTGATTAGTTCCAGATCTCTAACTGTGGATTAGACCTGTATTCTGTTCTCAGGATGTATATAATAAACGGGACACTTCAATCTGCAACTTTCAGAGACACCTCAGGTTCAACTAGGTTTAAATAAAAACCAAGCTTTCCCTTTCCCTGACTCCCCTCTTACTCTAATAAACCCGCTTTTTCTACTTTATTAGCCCTCTTGTTTAATGGCCCCACTTCCTACTCAAAATGCTCACTGTTGAGCGAAGAAGAGAGATAAACAGTCATTACAGTGAGTACATGACAATCACAGGGACATGTCCAAAATGCCATTTAGCTCAGAAGGAAACATGACTCTGCCTGAGGTAGAAGGGTCAGGGAAGGCTTCACTAAGAAGACAATGTTTAAACTGATTCACAGTAATGCCTGCTTGCATTTAGAAAAGGAACTCTCATCTTTCTCCATTAGCATACAGTTTAAGGGTATATTTTATGTGCACTATTTATATTGATGGTAGAAAATAGAAATGTATGATAATTTTTCATTTTAGCTCCAAAATGAAATGTCTACTACTTTGTTCCCCTCCATTTCCCAGAAAAGCAGAAGTAGCAATTTTACAAGCTTTTTTTTTTTGCCATTTGAAATGAAATAAATGAAAGATAATATTTTCTGTACTCTTTTAAAAGATCAATTTATCTCTAAAACATTTTTTCATACTCTAACATTTTATGGGAAAAAATCTATGTAGATTTTGGTCAATTATATCAGTTTTGGCTGACTGAGTCAGCTGCAGTATGACGTTCATTAGCGGTCATGGCTCCCCATATGGCTTCTGTGGGTTGACCATCATAGGCAATAGGTCCTTCTAGACTTATGCAGGTACCACATTGGAATTCTAGCAGCACAACACAGATGAGAGATGGCAGTGATGATTAGCATGGAGAGCCATAGAATCAGGTCACAGTTGCCAAGGAGGCAACTTTTTTGTCTTTCTTTTTGAAGATGTTCGTCCTGATAGCTTCTCCTTCAGAAATAATTTTATTGCATAAAAGAGATGTCCATTCAAACTGCTCAAGCTAAAATGAGAATTTCCTTGCCAGGATACAGGGGTCATTTCTAGGAACCCAAGAAAAAGATGCAAATTTTGGCTTTGAAACAGTCTAGAAACAGCAACCACAAAGTCTAGGAATAAAGGGAGTTTTTCAGTAATGATCTGTGCCATTTGTCTCTCTCTCGGTTATACAGTCTCCTCTGGTTTCTTCCTGTGTCAGTTTCCCTCTTCCTTCTCTCTGCCAACCCACTTTCTCTGCACACAGAGCCCCCACCCAGCAGCTCTATTTTCAGCCCTCACCCCAGCTGTATGCCATCTTTGATTTTAAGCACTAACAGAGAGAAATGCATCTCTAAGATGCAATTTCAAATCCTAAGGGAGTCTGATGAGTTCCTTTTGGTTCACATCTAGCTATGCACAGCAAAGTAAGATCACTTCCTAGGAATACGTATGTAGGGACCTACACTGGGGGAAATTGGCAGATACCTTCAAATTGTCTCCTATGGGTATGTTTGTAAACACTGCAGTTTTGTTTCAAAGAGAGAATAGCCATAAAGCCTGACCTCATAAGATAAAATAAGTGAAGCATTTTCTTTGCTTCCTACTAAGAATTATGCTGTTACTAATCAAAAAGACTGCCCTAATTAATTACAGCCACCTGTACCATTGAATAAACATAATTCTTCAGCATCAGGTTATTATGAACTAATTCGACACATGTTACCTTTCACTCTTAGGGAGGGGGAATTCTGATTAGTGATCAGGTAAAATCATGAACAAGGACCAAAAGAGGCCACAAGAAAAAATGCTCAAGCTTGTCTTTACTCTAGTTCTTAAGTTAAAGTATCAAGAGGAACCCCCAAGATTCTCATATGAAGCAGCTCACTGGCCCTAGGATTTAAGGCTAAAAGTCATGTAGGCATAAAGAATATGGCTTTTTCTAGTGTTCTTCACGGGAAATCCCCCTGGGAGTTCAGTCATTATTCTGTGACTGAGGGTAATGACCACATATAATACTATTGACGAGTATGAGCAATGTTTTCTTAATATTCTGAATACCTGAATTGCACTGAAATCCAATATAAAGAGCAGAGTCTTCTGGTTAATCAAATATTGAGATAAGAATTACCAAATGTAGAATAATAGGTCTTTTTGAGTAGATAATTATGCAGTTCAGTTACCTTTAAACTCTACTCTGAGGTGCCATAGAAGCAATAGAGAGAGGCTCTATTCCTTGCTGTACCCTACATTCATCTCTACTTTCATCTGCTCTACATATAGACACTTCAAATAATGTGTCATTTGAACAAATAGTTCCATGACATTATAGATATATGAAATACATATGTGTGTCTATGAAAACTGCTGATGTACTTCAGTCTTCTCAAGAGAAAACTGAGCGTTCCATAAAAGTTAAATTTCGGCCGGGCGCGGTGGCTCAAGCCTGTAATCCCAGCACTTTGGGAGGCTGAGACAGGTGGATCACGAGGTCAGGAGATCGAGACCATCCTGGCTAACACGGTGAAACCCCGTCTCTACTAAAAAATGCAAAAAAACTAGCCGGGCGAGGTGGTGGGCGCCTGTAGTCCCAGCTACTCGGGAGGCTGAGGCAGGAGAATGGCGTAAACCCGGGAGGC
>NW_016814438.1:208651-230252 GCF_001698545.2 Rhinopithecus bieti
AAAAAAAAAAGTTAAATTTCCAGCCCTGATAAAAACATATAGAATAAAAAATAAAGAACACACTAAATATGATTTATTTTTTCAATAATAATTCAAAAGGTACCTTTAGGACTTATTATATCCCAGAGTTATAGACCTCCTATCTTACAGTCCAGATATGGAATAGACAGAGTTCATTTATTTCTTTATGCATTTAACAAACATTTATTGACCACTCTCCATGTGACAGGTATTTTACTAGTCACTAGAGGTTCAACAGTGAGCAAAACAAGATAAACTCTGTCCTCACTGAACTTCTCTTCTAATGAGAGAGACAGACAGATATGTTAGATAAGTGAAATATATATTGATATTGTTCAATGTAAAAAGTCAGAATACAAAGCATAGAAGTGGGATATAAAATATATGTACACTGTGGAGGCAGAAAAGTTCTCATGGGGAAGCTAAGTTTTTAATAAAGTTTGAAGAAAGGTAGTTATGCAGATACTTTCAGAAATAACATTCTTGGCTAGAGAACAGCAAGAACCTGAGCTGGAAGTGTGTACAGTGTGTTAGAGGAACACAAGGAAGCCAGCAGGAACAGAGCAGAAACAGCAGAGGAAGAGTAGCTAGAAACAAACTCAGAGAGTAAATGGGAAATGGGGGAGAAATATATAGGAGCTTAGAGGTCAATATTAAGGACTTTGGCTTTTACTCTGGGTGGGATAGAAGTTTAGAGTAGAAGAATAAGATAATCTAACTTACATTTGTGTTGACAACAGATTGAAGGGAGAAAGAACACAATCAAGGCAACCATTAGGAGTCAGTCGCATTAACCCAGGTAATGAATGATAGTCATGTGGACTAAGATAGAAAAATGAGGATGCTAAGAAATAGTCAAGCCCTGGATATAAATCTATGGTGTAGCTGATCAAATTTGCTTATGGATCAGATGTGAAGATGAGAGAAAGAGAGAAGTTAAGGATGACATCAAGTTTTTTGGCCTGAGCAACTGGAAAAATGGGATTGTCACTGAGGTAGGAAAGATTGTAGAAGATTTTGGTTGTAGGAAGTAGAAGATCAAAAGGCCAATCTTGGACACGCTATGTTTAAGATACTTACTGGACATTTAAGTAGAGAAGTCAAATGGGAAGTAGAACACCAATATGGAGTTCTTCGGAGAGTTGTTCCAGTGTCCAGATTTCAGATAGCAATGGGAATTATTAGTATAGAGCTGGGATTTAAAATTATGACACTGCATGAGATCAGCAAGGGAGTAGGTAGAGATAAAAAAGAGAGGACTTACCCGGGCGTGGTGGCTCATGCCTGTAATCCCAGCCAAGGCAGGCAGATCACAAGGTCTGCAGATCAAGACCATCCTGGCTAACACAGTGAAGCCCTGTCTCTACTAAAAATAGAAAAAATTAGCTTGGCATGGTGGTGGGTGCCTGTAGTCCCAGCTACTCAGGAGGCTGAGGCAGGAGAGTGGAATGAAGCCAGGAGGCGGAGTTGCAGTGAGCTGAGATCGCGCCACTGCACTCCAGCCTGGGCGACAGAGTGAAACTCTGTCTCAAAAAAACAAAACAAAACAAAACAAAACAAAACAAAACAACAAAAAAAAAGAGGAATAAGCCAAGGGACACTCCAAATTAGAGGTCTGAAAATATGAAGGTGAACCTCCTCCCCTTGCCAATCCAAAACACACAGAATTGACATGGAGAAACCAGGAGGAAAATCATCCAAGTATGAATCACATAAACCAAGTGAATCAAGTACTTCTAGGAGAAAGGAGTGGTCACTTATGACAAATGCTGCTGACAGAGAAATAAGATGAAAATTGAAAATTGAGAAGTGACAATGGAGATTATTTGCAACACTGAGAAAAAAAATTTTGGTGAGTGGTGGGGATGAGCGACTGATAGAGTGGGTTCAAACGAGAATGGAAGAAGAGCAATTGGAGACATAAAGCACATGTTTCCAATGAGCTTTGTTATAAAGCAAGACTGTTTAATTGTTTTAACATGGGAGAAATAGCCGTGTGAGTTTTCTCCTCAGGGATTGATTCAATAGAGAGAAAAATGTTGATAATGCCAAACAGAAAGAGGAAGAATTGCTGAATTAATGTCACCTGGAATATGAGAAAGACATAGGCATTGGCCAGAAACATGGGAAATTCATCTACAGTTCCAGGAAAGAAATTACAGATGCAGATAGATGGGCAGATGATTCTCTCTTGATTAAATAAAGCTGTTTCAGAAAAGGAGACAGGAAGCTCAGCAGCTGACAGTGAGAATGAGGAGAGGGTTGCTGAAAGTTTAAGGTAAGAGGAAAAAGAAAAAGTAGTCCTTGAAGGGAGAGTGAATTTACAAAGGAAATGTAGTATGATTTTTAGGTAGTACTAACTGAGACTCAAAAAGGGTAAATATTTTCATCAAGGTTATTTAGCAATAGAATAAGGAATAAAACTCAGATCTCATGGCTGGGCATGGTAGCTCACACCTGTGATCCCAGCACTTTGGGAGGCTGAGGCGGGTGGATCACTTGAGGTTAGGAGTTTGAGACCAGCCTGGCCAACATGGAGAAACTCCATCTCTACTAAAAATACCAAAATTAGCTAGGCATGGTGGCAGGCACCTGTAATTCCAGCTACTCTGGAGGCTGAGGCAAGAGAATCTCTTGAGCCTGGGAGGCAGAGGTTGCAGTGAGCCAAGATGGTGCCACTGCACTCCAGCCTGGGTGACACAGCAAGGCTCTCTCTCTCAGAAACAAAACAAAACAAAACAAAACAAAACAAAACAAAACAAAACAAAACAAAACACCAAAACCAAAAACTCAGATCTATCAACTCATAACTCTTTGACCAGATTGTTTTCCTCTATACCATATAGCATAGTAGATGTTTATTTAGGGAGTTTTCAGGAGAAATGCAAAATTCATACTCAAGTAAAATTAAAAATAAAGTTTATTTAAGTCCTGCACCAGTCATCAATATATATATAAATAAATTATATCTATATTTATATATATAAATTTAATTTATATATCTATAGTGTCTATTTCATAGCTTTAAATTATGAATTACATGCCAAGTGAAATAGAGAAAAAAGGCAGTAATACAACAATTCAACCAAATCCTGCCTCTGCCCCATCCCCAATTTCCCAGTGCACATAAAAAATGCTTTTGCCCTAAACATGGAGCTTATTTAGTTAAAAATACTGGGTTTGCAATTGGGGGAAATTTATCCTGAATTATCCAAATAACGATCTTAGTTTCCTACCAGTAGAATATCTTAGAAAAATACTTGAACCCTGCCAAAAAAAAAAAAAAAACCTGTTAAAATCAATTGTGACCTATATTTCTTGGGGGAGGGGCAGAGTTTCTAACACTAACTTTTTAATGAGTATCTACTATTGTATAAATCCTTGGAAGGCAGTGGAGTTCTTATTTTGCATTAAATGTCAAGTATATTCAATAAAAGGATTAGAATTGCAAATAATGAATTTGACTTCTGTCTTGCCTAATTGTATTTAATTTATTATGTTGAAATCTCCTATATTTAGGATTCCCATTATGGAGAAGCAGTTCATCATGCTAATTAAAGTGAGTAATTTGCAAAAGTAACATTTATCATTTGCATTAAGAAGGTAGAGGTCACCTATCCTCACTGATGGTAAATAAAATAGGGGTCTATTCCACATGATCACTTTACATTCCTCACTTTGGTGCCTGCCTTTCTGGCCTGTGACTTAATGATTAGAGATTCAGGAGAACCAAAGGTTAAGAGCCTTACTTATGAATGCTGAAGCTTGTCATGTAAGACATACAAAGATTTCACTGAAACACAAGATACAGGAGGAAACAATTTGCCACGTGAAAAAGAAGTCCTTAGAAAGCAAAGAGAGTGACGTGAGTTAGTTAGAGAAACAATATTGGCAAAGATACGGCTCAGGATGATAATTTAATTTATAATTATTTATTCTAATTGCTATAATAGCTTTCATTTAAGCAAGGAAAAAAAAACTAACTTGCCTCCAGGAAAATATAATACTATTTTAGGTAAGTACTAGAATATGTTTCTAGCTTCTAAATACCAGCATAGTTTAAATGTCAGATTTATTTGTTGTGAGAAAATTCAAATGAATGTTGACTATCATTAACATTCAAAAGGTAAATTGATGTATTACAAGATCTTATCTACTTTTACCTTATTTCAAAGAAGGTTGTGTAAATAAAATATTTTTTTAAATGTAGGTTTTAAAATGAAGAAATAAAATAAATGTAACTATAATGAAAAGAATACAAGTTAATATTTTTTAAATTACATTTCCAGCACACATTATACACTTGAATGACTATAAATGGCTTTAAGCTATTCAAAATTAGGTCTACTCTGATATCAAGAGTTTGTGATATGTTTATCAGAACTCAAGTAAATCTGTGGCTGATGTCCACAAGCAAGCAGCAAAAACTAAATATGACTGTGTTTTCATTTCAATGTAATAGTCTCATATGAATGTACATATACATATAGTATTTTTAATATAATACACTGTAAGCATCTAGACAGTATATTTAAGTTCATTAACAAAGGGTAAATATATGAATATTTTATTACTTTCCCAGACTCAAAAAACATTGTTTTGATTTCCACAGCCTAAAAATCCCTTAGTCATTGATTAGATAGAGTAATGGACACACATTATGATCTATAGTGTTTATTTACTGGCTAAGAATCTAAGCTATTATAATAAATATGCAAGTGGACATGAAATGGTTAACCATACAACCCTCAAGGGTCAACTTTTAGACCATTTGAAATTCAGCTTCTAGGAGAAAGAGGAATGGGGGAGACAGTAGGAATCCAATTAAGGTAGTATCCAATTAAGGTTGAGAAGAGAATACAGATATCTCGAAATTTGGCTTTAGGTGGTTGGCAGACTCTCTTACTAGTTAAGGGTTTATTCCCATACGTGCCTTTAACAAAATTACAAATCACTACAAGCTATGGGCCTTATGAGTTACACTCAAATAGTTGCAAATTAATTTTGAAAATGGCCTACTGTATATACTTTTTGCTTCAGCAAAAGATTAAATTGGGTTGTTTATTCCTCATTATATTTAATTCTTCTTAACTAATCCTTTACTTTATAAGCTCTAGAACCAAAAGAATAGTCTCAGGCATTATTATGGAGAGGCACCACACCCTCAGAATTAGAATATTTTTGAATTATATAATTATTTAATTGAATTAATTTATGAAATAATTTATAATTATTTCACAGGAGTGAAATCCAGAATGCATTACCTGCTTTTAGAACCACCTGGGCCACAGGTTTCATTCTCAAGTGTGAACTTATGTAATGTTTTGTGTGCTAAAGATGGCAAATAGCTATTAACTTAGTGTAATTATATAATTGGTAAAGATATAAGATTGCCAAATGCATTCATTTTTACTGTGCTTTAAAAGACTGAGATATATTGCTAATTTTCATAGCTTTTATGCTAAAAGCAAACAAACAAAACAACAATAAGAACACGTGAAGAGACAGGGTAGTAGTTTCAAGTCCTGGCTCTACAGCCAGACTTCCTGGTTGGAGCCCTGGGTCTTCCTTCTACAAGCTGTGAGCCTCTACAGACCACTTTACATCTTTATTTCTCAGATTCCTCATCTGAAAGAAGGAGGTAATAACCTCATAGGATTGTTGTGAGAATTGAATGTGGTAATACATGTAAAACAGAACAGTATCTTATACCAGAGAAAGCATTTGATAAAAGTAATCCAACCCAGTTTTAAAAAACTATATAAACAAATAGAAAAATTTCCATCTTTGTCATCTGTTACTGGGGATTGTTACATAGAGTTAGCAGTCTTAGGGAGTCTTGGAGTTTGTTATTAACATAAAATTCAACATTTGTATGAGAAAAACCCATTATAGTTAGCCTTTCAGCTTTGTTAAGCAAATATTTATTGATCATATACTATGTGTCACACTATGTCTTAGGTATTACAGATACATAAAGCACTAATATAGAAATATACATCATATATTCTATATTAAACAAACATATACAATACGCATATGTGGCAAATGTGCCTATGAGGATAAATATTATCATCTGTCCTATTCACGGAGTGCTTAGTTTGTATATGGTTCTCCACTAGGAGTTTCTGTCTGCATTATTTTGTTTACGTCTCTTACTTTTGAGGAATTTATATGATCCCCATTTTCACTATGAAGAAAAATGAGGCTCAGAAAGGCTAAACAACCTTCCCAAGGTCAGCAAAGTGACAGAGTTGGAATTCAGACGTCAGTCTGACTCCAGAGCTAGGGCTCTTCTGCTTTTTGATATTGCTTTGGTTCTTACTGACTGAATATCAGTGAATTTATATATTTCAAACAATTTGAATTGGGTTCTACTGAATGGAGACTGCATTGTTTACATTCTGAAACATTTCAAAGCTGGAAAGTCATCACTTAATAAAGAACTACTTTGTGACCTAAAGCAGCACTGAAAGTGTTAAAGAGGTGAGCTGGGACCCAGAGGTGGGATCCAAGACCACCACTCAATGCATAATGGTAGGACAACCCAATGTGTTATAAAGCAAACTGTCTTTAAATAGAGGCCGTGATGAATAGATGACGCCTTTCAGAGACTGGAGGCAAAGGTAAGGAAACCTTAGATAATTTGTGTTGATGAGAAACAGGGGTCCTGATGCCTTCTGTTGATCTCAGGGTTGTTTAAAGGAGATGGCTTGATGAAGAGGGGTTTAGGGCTTCTGAGAAAGCTTCTCTGACTTCACACACATATATACACACTCATACATGCACATTCCCTTTCCTCATCAGACTTTGATGCCTAAAGTTCCTTTAATATAACCCCCTTCTCTTCTTTTTCTACTTTTTTATTTGCCTATTTTCTTTCCCACTCACTTCCTATAGCCACCTGTAGAAAAGCTGGTATCAGAACAACGGCACTGAGTACTGATCACCATGTCTGTTGCCCCTATTGACTTGGTTAATACAAAGGAGAAAGCTAACATCTGTGTCCACCACCTATAAGTTAAGGACATAATTATTATAGAATTTAGGCTAGAAAATGGTTATATGGAAGTAATGATACAGAGACCTAAGTTCAAATAAAATTTTTGCTGACTGTAAATGTCTCTTCTTTTCTTAGGAGAAAGACTCTGAAGGTTGTAATAAAAAATTCTGTAACCTAAGAAGTCACTCTATTACCCAACAACTCTGTGTGCCTCTGCTGGACTAATCTTCCAAACCTGCCACTTCTATTGGTTAGTCTCCTCTTCATTTCCATCAGGATCTAGTTCAGCCTTCTTGGTCTGTCATTTAATGCTGTCCCTTTTCAAGCTCCACACGTCTTTCCACATCACATCTGATTACCCCACAGAACTATGCACCCTTCTCCACCTACTCCCCATAACCCAGTCCATCAGGGGACTGGATCCCTTGATCCTTTAGCTTACCAGCCATGTTCCCTTTCCATATCTTTGCAGCCTACAGGAGAATAGGCAGCTTCTATTCTCTAGTCACATTTATCCAAATCCATGAGACTTCATTGCATACATAGTATAGCATAAATGAAGTTATATATGAGTTGTACATGAAACCCAGCACTGCTACTTAATGACTGGGTAATCTAGAGTAGACTACTTAGTTTTGCCAAGTCTCAGTTTCCTAATGTGTACCATAAAGAGAATACAAGTAACTATCTCACAGGCGTGCTTTGAGATTAAATGAAAAAATGCATGCAATCTGCTTAGTCCAGTGCTTGACATATAGTAAGGAGGTAATAAAAGTAACTTAAAAATAATTAAATACCACAGTTTCAATCTTATTTTCTAGGCTGATCATTCTTGTTTTGATTATATCACCCTCCTCTTTACTCATAATATAGCTTGCAATTGTATCATTTATGTAATTTCTTAGGATATTTACCATTTCATAATATAATATTTTTTATGGATATGACAACTGAACTTTTGATGAAGAAGAAACTATAAAAGAGATGCTTTCCAAGGCCACAGAGAATGTATACTTCAAAGGACATGTTATTTATTTTCACTGATTGAGTGAAAAGTGGTAATTGATGGCTTCATTCATTCAATCAAGAGATGTACATTGAGTGTCTAATATATTTCAGACACCAGAATGAGTCAGAAAGATTCTGATTTAAAGGAGAGAATAAGAAGTACATAAATTACTATGACACAACATAAAAAGTCATAAGTGTCTATATAGATAAAGTACAATAATGGGTAAAAAGTCATAAGTGTCTGTATAGATAAAGTACAATAATGGTTCAGAAGATAGAAAGATAGCAACTGGAAGCTTTACAGAGGAAGACTTGAGCTGTCCTGGAAGGGCAGGTTGTATGAGTTGATTGGAAAATAAGAGGTAAGACAGGGATAGCCAAATGGCAGAGGGCACATTCCCAACCAAGGCACATGCATGAGCGTAGAATTGTGGTTGGAGAGAAAAAGTACCTGCGGTGAACAGCAAGGGAACAGCAGTTCAGATGGGGGCATCTAAAAGCTCTTTCCAAAATTTGCTTGACCCCTTAGGCTTTCTTTTAATTAGCACAACTGTGACCTTGAAGGCTTTAGCAAATGTCTTTGCTTTCCAGCTGTTTTTATTGATTTTTTTTTTTCATTGTAGGGCTTTAATTTAGAGTAGTTCCTCCCTGGATTCATTGTTCAACAAAATACACTCATGCTGCTGTCATACCACTCTACCTGTTTCTTTGAGAAGTGATTTCCCTCTGTGAGAGAGGTTCCTGTTGACACAAAATCACAGAATGTTAGATGAGACCTAGGAGGGCTTTGTACTCATAGTGGTTTTAAATGGAGAAAGATTTCTGCAAAAAAATTTATACTAGTAGCTAAGATAGACTGCCAAATTCATGTTCTTCACTAGGAAAAGTCCTATAGGTTCTATAAAGGACATCCAGAACTCAAATTAATAATTAGAACACTGATAATAATTACCAGCTCAGCTTAGCTCAGCTCTGTCCCAGATTTCAAAACTCACAAGTAGGACATTCAAAAAGGAGTCTTGAAGCTCCCGAAGATGTTTTATTAAATCATTTCAAAATGAATAATATTAAATATGGGTTGTGATATTTGGAAGGCAGAGAGAACATACTAACTTTCCCTTCATGGATGGCCTTCTATTCACTTACATTTAAATCTAAGGCACTGACAGTTGAATTGCTTAATAAACAAACTCAACATCCAAAAGACCTTCAGCTGAGCAGTATCCTCAGACTCTTCTTGTGAATTCCTGAAGTTCCCTTGACATGCTCAGTTCATTAAAAGCCCTTTACCTGGTGGGCAGAAATTGTCTCCAGGCTCATAATGAATGTAAAAGAACAGAACACTAAATTTAAGAATTTAAGAAGTCCAGCTTATATTCCCATTATTGGCAGATAACAAAATTGAGGCTCAAAAGAGGCTGAAAGAACTGGGTCACTTAGCTGCATATTGCGAAAGCTGAGACCAAGTCCTAAACACATATTCTTTCTCATTTCTAGACTTCCAATTCAATGCCTGCTCACTTTCTTCTCTAATCTATCTCCCTCTACTTTGTTTTTTTTTGTATTACAGGTGCCCACCACCACACCCAGCTAATTTTTATTTTTAGTAGAGATGGGGTTTCACCATGTTGGCCAGGATGGTCTCAAACTCCTGACCTCAGGTGATCTGCCCGACTCAGCCTCCCAAAGTGCTGGGATTACAGGTATGAGCCACCACGCCTGGCCCACCATCTCCATCTATTCTAAAAACAACAACAGAAAACAACAACAAAACAACAACAACAAAAACCTGTCTCCAAATAGATCAGTCACAAATCCAGTCCCTTCTTTCTATTTCCACTGACATCTTCCCAGTTCAACACCACAATCTTGCCTAGATAACTGTAGCAGCTTACTAACTCCTCTTTGTTTCTCTAGTCTTGCCCTACATTTCTGCCTACATCAAGTACACTGTGGGCTGTCTCTATAAAAATATTCCCTTATTTAACACCCTTTGAATGTACTTCATTGTCTTAAGGTATAAGACAATGAGCAGAAGATACAAGACCTTTCAAGGTTTAGCCAAATTTTTATCTTCAGATTTATGCTGTATAGATTTTCTTTGTTGGCTTCTTAGCTCTCCATCCTTCTTCACTCTGATCTGTGCCTGGGAAGCTGATAAGCATGGACCACATATGGCTTCTGGTTGGGTTTGGCAAAGGGAAAACACTAGCAGTAGATGAGAGGCAGAATGACAGTGAGAATGGGCATTTATTTGCTGGATTCCTCACTGCAGTCTCCTCAGGAGAATCTCTGGAGTCGGATAATTGCTACAAGGAGACCCCGTCTGGGAGGGGTAACAATCCCATACTTAATAGTCCTGTAGTACCTCTCCAGGACATCTGGCCCACTTTTTGGTAAATAACTCCTATGTTAAATTATCCACAAATTATTCACTTTGAGTCTATTAGTGGTTCCTTGCCGGTCTGATATTTGGCCAATCCCAAGTTTATGCCTTAATTTACAATTACAATTTGCAACTTACAATTATATTGAATAATGATAGTCTCTGAAACAAATGCACCTGTTCATTCTTCTCTGAAGCTTTGTACCTGTTGTTTATTTCTGTCTGAATTGCATTTGTATGCATGTATTTCTGTCTGAATTGGACTCCTAGTTCCCATTGCCCCCAACATCATATCTCAGGTCCTTGACTAACTAACTGCTCCTAGACTCCTTCCGATTGAATGCAAATGGCTGCATAGACCTCTCTAATCCCCCTGTGCTTCCCCCTATTGGATCACCCTTGGCAAATGTGCTGTTGTGTGTCCCCTAGTAGATGGGAAACATGGAGGCCAGGAGCTGTATCATTCATCCTCATAAACTCACTACCTAGCACAGATCCCAGAACAGCATAGCTACTCAACAAATCTTACTTAATTAAAATGTATTTTATTTGGATGTGGAAGTCTTTCCCCAGTTCTTACTTGGCTTGAAATTTTCCCTGGAATCTCGCAGGGAGTTATAATTACCAGATGCTGGGCAAGTACCAAGAAACTGTGAGAACACTGCTCTAATCCTTGAGAAGCTCAAAGTCCATGATCTAACTCCCAGGCTATTTAAGGGCTCAAAGAAGATGATATGTAAGTAAAAATGCATTTTAAATAAGATATTGAAACTAAATATCATTTGGTTTCAAAAGAGAAATTAATATTTTGAAGAAGGCATCACAAATCCAGATCCCTTTATCTTAAGTACAAGACTGCCCTGCCAAATTAAATGTCTGATTCTTTATTCCTGCTAGTTTCTAAAATCTGTCAGCGATTGCTGACTCAAAAACAAAAGCATAAACAACACAGTTTAAAGATGTTCTTAACAAGCATCTGATCCTTTCCGACGCTACGTGACAGAGCAGGGAAGACCATACTGCTGGTGGACCATTCTATTCAAGTTTCAACGGCTTTCCAATTAAGTTAGGGCACAATTGACACCACATTCTAGCATCACCTCACATTTTGTTCCAAAGATTTTGTTGACTACACCTCACATTTTGTATAGAGATTTTGTCAACATATGTTTGTGCCATGAGTCTGGGAATTGTAGTACTTTTCATGATAAGGACGATGGCAAACCTAAGTGTTGAGATTAAGTATTATTATTATTATTATTTTTTGAGACGGAGTCTTGCTCTGTCACCCAGGCTGGACTGCAGTGGCGTGATCTCAACTGCAAGCTCCGCCTCCTGGGTTCATGACCTGGGTTCATGGCCTCAGCCTCCCCAGCAGCTGGGACTACAGGCGCACGTCGCCACACCCAGCTAATTTTTTTGTGTTTTCAGTAGAGACGGGGTTTCACCATGTTAGCCAGGATGCTCTCGATCTCCTGACCTCGCGATCTGCCTGCCTCGGCCTCCCAAAGTGCTGGGATTACAAACGTGAGCCACCGCGCCTGGCCAAGTATCAAATTCTTATATGACAGCTTCTTAGAAGCTGTGAACATCTGAGTCAGAGTCTGTGATATAGTTTAAAGAAAGTAGTTGTTTGTTTGGTTTTGTTATTTTCTGTTCCCATCTGCCAGGTTGGCTTTTTGAGCAGCAACCTCCCTGTCCACAAGGCAAAGTTCCCTATAAAGGGCTGCCATACTACCCTTTTGCTAGCTTGGGACATCAGTTCTCCCCTATGATCCATTACACACTGTTATGTCATGTTTTAGTAATTATGTACAAAGAACTGAAATTAAGAAGTTTTTTCAACTTTTATTTTAGGTTTAGGCATATATGTGCAGGATTGCTATATAGGTAAACTGTGTGTTGTGGGGGTTTGGTGTCCAAATTATTTAGTCACCCAGGTAATAAGGACAATACTCAATAGATTTTTTTTTTTTTAAATCCTCTCCCTCCTCCCACCCTCCAACATCAAGTAGGCCCCAGTGTCTTTCATTCTTTTCTTTGTGTCCATGCATTCTCATAGAACTGATTTTTAATAAATTAATGTGAATCAAAATTGTTTCTATTATAGCTTCATTCTTACTTTTGCTTGCATTGCAAATTGCTCTCTTCATTAGGAATGAAAGGAGTGAACTTATAATAAATGCATAGAGAAACCCACAGCCAATTTCACTTACGCCACATGTGACTGTTCACCATGTGAGTTGCAAGGAAAATGTGAATGATTACCATATTTCATCAATTGTAAAAGGCAACTTTTTTCACATTTTTATATACCTGAAATAAGGCTGCATCTTACAGTTGATCGCGCCTTACAGTTAACATAGGCAGGTTTTTAAAATGGAATATAACACATGATGTTGCATGCCACATTAGCTGCATTTTAGACTCAAAGTTAATTACCCCAGGACCCATATCCCACTCTTTATTTTGAAATTTCTCTCTAGTCAGCCTCAATGGTTCCTACAATATTGTCTGTCCTTCTTCTCTCACTGGTCCTCTCATATTATTAACTCATTAAAAAGAATTGATTGTCTATTTTGTGCCAGATCTCATATTCTTGTAAAGTGGTTCTATTTACAGAACAGGCATTGCACCTAATTCAGACCAGTTCAAGATCTTTCAGAACTTATCTTTCAGGTAAGCCCATGCTGGCCATTTGTTTGAACAAGAGCCTCTGAAAACTGTTTGGTGGATTCTAACTATAGCTGGGTTATTTAGGAAAGAGAAGCCATTTCTTAATGAATCGGAGTATACCTCATACCAGCTTATGTAAAATCACAGCAGTTCTATCGCATGGCTGGAAGCACATAAGCATTGACTACCAGATCCCCTGAGACAGGTGCAGAGCTGAGAAAATCACAGTGGGAGTGATTGTGGAGGGAGTAATGATTGTGGGGCAGCAGGAGGGGGAAGATTCCTACCCTACCACTGCCAGCTTTTGAAACTAGAAAGTACTGATGTATCATAGATATTCAATATATGGTTGTTTAATGAATGAATATATTTAGCCAAGCAAAATCAGATTAAAGCAATTTGAATGAGTGGTGCTGAAAAGAAATGGAAATCACAAAGGCCAGTTGCCACAAAGGGATGTGCAGGGAAGGGAGAAGGCAAATGTCACTGACCTTGCTGTGGTGGTGAGGTTGGATGGGAGTCACTCTATCTCTCTGCCTGTCAACATTTGGGATTTATTATCTTTGAGTCACTATTGTAAGAGCTTTACAAATATTAACCTATTTAATCTTCAAAATTATCTTATAACATAGCTACTATTATTATCTCAATTTTACTAATAAAGAGACTGATGCACCAAGAGGTTAAGTACCTTTCCCAGGGTCTCACAGCTAGTAAGTGACAGATTTAGGGTTTGAACACAGGAGTCTGGTTCCAGAGTCTGTTCTTTGATCACTTCATTTCAGTGCCTCTTTCTTCCCTCAGGAGGTGTTCCCTATTTTAGTCATTACAATACTATGGCCTTTGAAGCCAGATGTCTGTGGTCTGTCCCAGACTTGAGGAGAGACAAACTTGGCTCTCAGGTTGCAGAATGTTAGGCTGATAGGCCTGCTCTGTAGGTGTGGGCAGGCAGAGATGGCCGGCACCCTCTCTAGATTTGACTTGTATATGATCCAGGTTTTAGAAATACAATTAAAACTTTACTCAAAATTACATGTTCTGTTATAGTATTAAAATGACATCTCCCCTGTACACTCAATTCCCAGGTTAGAAAAAAGTAATGTTTGACTTTCTTTGTTCTTTTTTTGTCCTGGCATTGTAAAATATAGCCTAAAGAAAGTCCTGGGGAACTGCTCATAGCTATATGTCAAATGAATTATTTTATCAGTGTGTTAAAACAATTTTTTAAGCCCACATTTTCTCTAAAACTCTTAGTGGAAAGTTAACATCTTGATGGGATACAGAATTAAAAACAAATACTTTAAGAAATTACTGCTAGAGGAATTAATCAAAATACTTAGAGGCAGCAGATTTGTCCTGAAAATAATCCTGATATCTTAGTTTCTGTCTTGAAAAGGAGAAATAGTTACCTTTTAAAATGACATACTATAAATATATTCTAAATCAAAATTCTGGCTCTTGCATTGTTCTTTAATATCCAGAAAGAAAATGGCTTTTGATTTGGGGTTGGTGTTTAACAGAAATCACAAGTGTCCATTTGTACACCACAGGCTGGATTTGGGCCTATGATACTAACAACATACTTTCAGTTTTAACAGAGGTTAGATGTTTAATGCAGCATTAGAATCCAAGATGTAGACAGATGTCTCAGACAGACAAACATGGTAGCCAAGTAGACCTTACTTTTTCAGCCTTTGAGACTGAGAGCTGTGTCTTTGTTCCTAGTGCCTAGAAAAGGGCTGGGAACATAGAAGGTACAATATATGTACAATTGAGTTTCTCCAACTGAAGAGAGATGAAAAACTGTTGCCTTTGTGTACCAATGGAAAGTAAAGGTATTAGAATTGCTACCCAAATATACTCAATAGTGATAGTGTATGTTTGTTGGAATGTAGATGTAGATAATAAATAAAAAGTAGATCCACATGAAATTTTGAGAGCACACTGGACAGCATGCAATGTCCATTTTATTTCCTTGACATTGTGTTTTGCTTGGTTACTTGGATATTGACAAATGCTATTATCATATTTTCTTCTTAGAAGCAATATGGATATTAAGACTAATCTTGGGAGATTCCACTGAATGCTTTTTTTTGTTTTGTTTTTGAGGTGGAGTCTCGCTCTGTTGCCTAGGCTGGAGTGCAGTGACATGATCTCGAATCACTGCAACCTCTGCCTCCTGAGTTCAAGCGATTCTCCTGCCTCAGCTCCTCAAGTAGTTGGGACTATAGGCATGTGCCACCACACCTGGCTAATTTTTGTATTTTTGGTAGAGATGGGGTTTCACCATGTTAGCCAGGATGGTCTCAATCTCCTGACCTCATGATCCGCCCACCTCAGCCTCCCAAAGTGCTGGGATTACAGGTGTGAGCCACCGTGTCTGGCCTGCCTTTTTTTTTTTTTTTTTTTTAATAATGAGTTATGAGTTAAACCTATTTGTCTTTGGTATTCTTCTTTGTGTTCCATGGCAATGCTGATTTCACTGTGTTCCTCCTTCTTATAAATTTGAAAAATGAAGAAAAATGTGATTGTATATCTTTAATTATATTATCAACAACTGAGGGAAAATATATGTGCCATGTATTTTGCCAAGGCTATCTTTTCTAAACAAACTGCCTGTTAATTTGTGGGAGTGCTTCTGAGTCATTATTAGCAATGCTTTTGTTTGCTATTGTCTCTTAGAATCTTAACTTCTTACATATATTTTCTTTCATTTTTTTACTTGATTCTCTCATCATCTTTTATGGTTTCTTAACATTCTTATTTACCAATAGTAAATACAATTATTATCATTTTTTCTTAGTAACTCACAGCAACATATATTTATCTGAGAGTTTGGAGTTTAGAAGACAAAAATAGGTTTCACTGGAATAAATCATCTGTCCACAGCACTGCATTCCTCCTAGAGGTCCAGGGAAGAATCTGTCGTCAAGCCAGCGATGCCCCATCTAGTCTTTCTTCAGCTGTCACTCTGGTCTCTTATTCTGTCATAACATCTTCTTCTCTGAGTCTCCTGCCTCTCTTTTTTCTTTTTTTTTTTTTTTAATCAAAAGGCCCTTGTGATTAGATTGGGCACATCCAGATAACCCAGGATTGACTTCTCATCTCAAGATCCTTAATTTCGTCACATCTGAAAAGTCCTATATGCCATGTAAGGTGACATAATCACAGGTTTTAGGCATTGGGATATGGACATTTTGAGATTAATTTTTCTGTAGTGTTCTTTTTTTAGGATAAAATTTTATTATATTTTTTCCCCTCAAAAAGTTCTGGGATACATGTGCAAACTGTGCAGATTTGTTACATAGGTAACATGGTAGTAATAATTCTTTGATCAGAGAATTATCCCATCACCTGGGATTACAATTATAATTCGATCAGGTTCTTGTTCTCATGGAGCTTATTTTCAACTGGGAGAAGGAAGACCATGGCAAATAAATAAGGTAATTATATGTGGTGACATATGCTGTGAAGAAACTAAAACAAGCTATCATTTTACAATAAAAACGTAGTAGGCTCTGATGGTCAAGAGCAGGGAGGCTACAGCCAGACTAGAATTTGAATCTCAGCACTAATACTTTGCCGTGTGATCTTGGGCAAGTTATTGAGCCTTTCTGTGCCTTGGTTCTTCATCTCTGAAAAGGAAATAATCATAGCCCCTATCTGATAGGCTTGTTTTAGGGATTATACTAATTAATACGTGGGATACATAGAAGGCTGACTGGTACACAGTAGGCACTTTGCAACATTAACTTTCATTGTTTTAGTAATTAATACTGGATACTTTCTATCGTGGGAAATTATGATTATAACTTGTCCATCAAAATTATGCTATGAAGTATGTGTTAGTCCCTTTTCACAGATGAGAAATCTGAAGACTGGAGAGGCTAAATAACTGTCACAAGGTCATGCAGCTAGCCAAGTAGCAGAAGCACTGCATTTGACTTCTGCTCTGTTCTCAAACATCTTTGTCTCTCTTCATAAGAAGTAAGTTTTATTTTTTCTGAATATTTAATTTCCAGTGGCTCATTAATTAAGCCCATTATATCTATAATCTCACATTTATGACTAGAGAGATAATACACATTTACTGACAATAAACTCATCCTTCTTAGCCTTTTTCTTTTCTGATTTTTTTCTTTTACAAAAGAAAAATTTTGCTGCTGCCTAAAGTCAGACTGATTATAACCTCAGCAACATCTTTTATATACATTTGATCTAACTTTATTTAAATATAATTTATTAATTATGAGCCAAATATCTTGCTCCTTAAAGGTTGCGTGCAGTTTCCTGTTGCATCCGTACCTTCTACATTAGATGCTTTAGAGTAGGGTGCTTTAGAAAGTATTTCCATTTGTGATCCCTCAGATTTCACCTATTAAGTTGAAATTCAAAATTGCTATTATTTTTCTTTTCATGACCTTTTCAGATGTCTCTTTTCTTTTCCTAATCACAGTTCCATTTAGACCAAATGACATTCAGAAATTCTCACTTCAGTGGTAATCTGCTTCCTTTTATATTCAGTTTTAAACCATAATCACTATCCTCTTCCCTCAATTGCTCAGATAGTTGGTGTATATTTTATTAAGCAACAACTTGCCGGATTTAAGAAAAGTGCTCTCTTAGAGCAAGTCATTCTAAAGCCCCAGGGCTTAGCAGCACACCGTGGCTCAGCAGATCCTGAGGCTATGCATATAAGTTTAATGAGGCTGTGAAGGCAAAGTGCTTTAAAATCCACGAATTTAGCCTATACTAGTTAAATGAACACGGCCTTTTTCTCCTTCTAAAGAAGTGAGGAATAGGTGAAGTCCCAGAGATTGGCAGTTAAGATCTGGCTGTGGGCCCCTCTTGGAGATGTGGTATTTCAAATGGACACCAGAGTCAGGCAGACCATTGTCAGAATTTTGCCTCTGTTGTGGCAAATTCTGTGTAACTTCCCTGGGATTTTATTCCATCATTCACAAAATGGGAATAACAATGTTGACAGTGCTTTGTGAGAATTAAATGGCACAACATACATAAATATTTAGACATACTGGGCACTCCATAAAGATAATAAGTATTATAATTAGTTACTACTTGTTCTTTCTACATTCACTTGTAATTTTTTTCTGAATCCTTGAACCCAGTTCATTCCTTCATAAGTGGACCTTCATGACGGTGTAGAGCAAAAGCTCTCCTTTGGCTTTGTTGAACTGTTTACCATTTATTTTTATTATTTTAAGGACTCGCATCAGCTTCTTCACATGAACCAACCCATTTTCACGATGCTTAGGCTTAAAAATATTACTGGCACTCAAATTTTTATTGATCAATTGATTTAATCATTCATCAAACACTTATTGACTTCCTACTAGAGTCACTCCTTTCCCCCACGAAGCTCATAGTCTCTGGCGAGGTCAGATGCTTGTTTACATGAAGACAAGCCTGAGGGAGAAAGGCAACAACACAAGATGCTGAGGTAGCACAGAGGAAGCAGCGTTCCTCTACTGGGGATGGAGGGTATGGTTAGGCAAGGCTTCCTAAAGGAGAATGTCTCTAGCTTGTTCTTTTTTTGGGTGGGGGAAGGAGTTTCATTCTTGTCGCCCAGGCTGGAGTGCAATGGTGTAATCTCGACTCACTGCAACCTTACCCTTCCAGGTTCAAGCTACTCTCCTGCCTTAGCCTCCTAAGTAGCTGGGATTACAGGCGCCCACCACTATGCCCAGCTAAGTTTTGTATTTTTTAGTAGAGATGGGGTTTCACCATGTTGGCCAGGCTGGTCTTGAACTTCTGACCTCAGGTGATTCTCCCATCTCGGCCTCCCAAATTGCTGGGATTACAGGCATGAGCCACCGTGCCCAGCCTAGCTTGTTCTTTGAAAGTAAAGGTGTGTCCCAGTGGTAGCTGCCCCAGGGCCTGCTTCCGCTTCCTAAGTCTGTCATCCTCTGGAAGGGAGGGGTCGTGCTCCCATCTCTGGTGCCCAAAATCCCGAGTTTATTTCTCTCTTAACACTGGCAATAACCCGTCCACACCACTGTTGCCTTTTAAAACCTCTTGATAATCTCATGCTGTGTTTGTTGTTGATTCCAATCCAATTATCACCAGGGCTGTGTGGGTAAATGCTTTCAAATGCTCTCTCATCTTGCTCTTTCCCCTCACCCCCCAGCTCTTAGGTATGTATGATGCTAATCTTGTCCCTAAGTAAGTTTCTTCCGACTCCTTTTGTATCTTCCTTTCTTGTCTTTCCTCCTACCTTTTGTCTCTTGGTGTTCGTTTTTTTTTTTTTTTGCCTTTTGTAGAAAGATTAGTTTCAATGTAGTCTGTAGCCTCCTTTGTAAACCAATTAAAAGTTTTTTAATAAAAAAAAAAAGTAAAGGTGTGTTGAGTAGGCAAAGGAAAAAGGGAATTTGGGGCAGAATATAATTACTAAGCCCCAGAGAATGAAACATTAAGGCTTGTCGGGCGAATGACGAGCAATTTGGTGTCATTTGAGTAAACATTCAAGGAGCAGTATAGCTGGGGAGAGGATAAGAGAAGACATACATTTGGATGTATAAATTTAGATGAAAAGTGCCTAAGAAAACTGCCTGACATATAGTAAATGCTCGATAAGTGCATTTGTTTTTTTTTTTTTGTTCTTCTAAAGACCAGCTCTTGTTTTATAAAATAATATACATTATGCTTTAAAGCCAGATATTATATTCGATTTTCTTTATAGCTTGTTCTGTACTCTCAGGCTTTCTGTAAATTTTATTTTTTATTTTTGGTTTATAGTTAAGAAAGTCAAAGATGGAAAATACAAATTGTGAGAAAATTTTAACGGCTTAGAGAAAAAATTACAATAATATATCCTTAATATTTCAACATCAACAATCACAAAATGAACCAATAAGAGATTAATAAGAAAATCCACTTTTTTTGCTTTCAATAAGAAAATTAAACATCCATATGTCAGCAGACTATTAAAAACGTTTTCTCTTGAATCTATTAGAAGGAGCGAAAAATGCGTTCCTAATGATAAATAGAACGATCCAAGTTGAAAACATTTGATTTTCCTCAGCAATTTTCTCAGCCCGTCCTTCTGCCTCCCACACCCCTCCCAATAATCATCATATCTTTATTTCTTCGGAGTTCGTTTCAGCTTTGTTTTGATAATGATTGTGTAGACACAATACTTTCATTATTTCTCACTAATAGTTACCTAAAGCAACCATTTGTCTGCAATTTTGTAGATAATTGTGTTTCTTTTAGAATGCTCTTTGTGTTGCTGCTGCTCATTACTAAGTGTACAACAGTGGGGAATTGTCTCTAAAACTCTACTACTCTTTCTTTTCCTACTGGGAAAATTTCCCACAATGAATAATGCCTATTTTTAAGAAATTCAAATATTTCTTTTTCTTTTTCAAATTCAAATTTTTAAAAGGGAATTCAAATATTTAAAAGAAAATAAAAATACAGCAATGTGTTGTTTAACAATGGTGATTATGTCTTTTGGTGATTGCGTGTCGTGGGAACATCTCAGAGTGCACTTACATGAACCTAGATAGTATAACCTAATAGATATCTAGGCTGTGTGGTATGGCCTCTTGCTCCTGGGCTACAAATATCTACAGCATGTTACTGTACTGAATACTCTAGGCAACTGTAACACAACAGTAAGTATTTGTGTATCTAAACATATAAAAGTTACTATAAACATGTGGTATTATAATCTTATAAGACCACTGTTGTATGTATGATCAGTTGTTAACTCACTATGTGGTACATGAGTATATTAAAAATTTGGATAAAATGGGATATGATTATTTCTATTACTAAGAAATCAATCATTTATAAAATCAGTTCTTCTCAGTGACTTTCAACAGAGGTATTTATGCATTGACTATTGATTGCATAATAAAGAAGGATTATAAATATCTTTATATGAAGATGCCTATGATACGAGACTGGTTAATTTTTGCACATATTTCCAAGGGAATGGGGTGGTTTCAACCTTGATTTCATATCCCTTTAGATGCCAGTAACCTCTTTAAAGATTATTGTGTTCCAATTTTTTTTCTAGAAAATCACACCAGTTAATGAAGTACAATTGCATGGAGATTTCTTTTGTAACTTGTGATCCCTTGGCACTCTACCACACATTGGTTATTATGATAGTCATATTGAAAGAAAAATCTAGGCCAGGTGTGGTGGCTCCTGCCTGTAATCCTAGCACTTTGGGAGGCTGAGTGGGGCAGATCGCTTGAGCTCAGGAGTTTGAGACCAGCCTGGGCAACATAGTGAACCCCCGTTGCTACCAAAATTAGGAAAAAAATGGCTGGGTGTGGTGGTGTGTACCTGTGGTCACAGCTACCTGGGAGGCTGAGGTGGGAGGATCCCTTGAGCCTGGGAGGAAGAAGTTGCAGTGAGCCAAGATTACACCACTGCATTCTAGCCTGCGTGACAGGCAAGACCCTGTTGGCAAGGGAAGGGCAGGGCAGGGCAGGGCAGGGGAGGGGAGGGGAGGGGAAGGGAGGGAAGGG
>NW_016814438.1:230934-239737 GCF_001698545.2 Rhinopithecus bieti
GGAGGGAGGGAGGAACAAAGGAAGGAAGATCTAATGCTATAAAATTATTTCTGATCTGGGAAAATATCTTTAGGTGTGAAGAGCAGGTGTCAGTGGTAAGCCAACTAAGAAATCACAATGTTTCATTCCTTAACTCCCCAGGCCATTACACATTCTCCTGTCAAGCATTTTTTTCTTCTTTAAAATAATACCAATAAGATTTACCTGTATTCCTCTATGGTCTTAGTTTCAGATTTTATTTATATAAGTTTCTCATTAATTTAACTGGCTACTAATAGGGGCAAGAGGAAATTGGGGTCAATGGAGATGAAGAGGATATGTGACTTCTCAGTGTACACATTTTAATATTATTTTGATTTTTGAACACATGTATTATGTTAGTATTAGAAATAAAGTTAATATACCACCAAGCATTCACTCATCAAACAGGCAAATAAGTTTTCTCAAAATATGTTTAGCAAACTTATGGAAAGCCTGATAATTCTATGCTCCAGCTAGTTATTATTTGGATAATAAAATTAATTAGAGTATGATGCTGAAGAAAGAGCACAAGAAATGGACTCAGAGCATCTGGGTGCAAGTTCGGCTCATAGTATTTACTAGTTGTGTGACCTTGAGCAAGTCACTTAACTTCACTGAGCTTTACTTCTCTTATCTATGAAATTAGAAAGATGATAATACTTCCAGTCTATTTACCTCTTGGAGTTGTTCTGTAGATTCAACGAGAAACATACGTGAGAGCCCTTTGTAAATTGTGAAGTCTTTTACTTGTGCTAGTTAATATTTTATGTTTCATTTAATGTTTCCAAGACTCTATTTTCAAATTCTCAAAGCCACTATTAAGTTCATTAGGAAATACGTTTATTTATTTGCTTAATCTTTTGCTTTCTTGCACAAAACAACCAAAGTAAAACTGAGTGTGTATTTTTCTTTAGTTAATCTTGTCAGCAGAAGTGTCAGAATCATTCTTGGAAGCAAAGAAAATCTGCTGTCATAGAATGGCTATTTTTTCAGCATTGAAGATGAATATTTGGGAGCTCCAGTTAACTAACACAACTCCCAACAGGCATTTCAATGGGGATAAATTTACTTTGCTACCCACAGTTCAAAGAGAAACTGCAAGGTATGGTCATTTGTTTGGTGCATTTGTTCATTCCACAAATATGTATTGAGTGCCCACTCTGTGCTGGGTGCTCCTCTAGGCACTTTGGACATGGCCGTGAGCAAGACAGACAAAATGTGATGCTCTCATGGAGTTTACATTCTAGTGGAAAAATAACTGAGCTTACAGCTTTTTTCATCCTAAGCACACAAATACCTTAATCTGAAGAGCATTTCTTGCCTTCTGATAAACAGCTTTTAAACTGTTTTTTGGGCCAGGCGTGGTGGCTCGCGCCTGTAATCCCAGCACTTTGGGAGGCCGAGGCAGGTGGATCACTAGGTCAGGAGATTGAGACCATCCCAGCTAACACGGTGAAACCCCGTCTCTACTAAAAAAATACAAAAAATTAGCTGGCCATGGTGGTGGGTGCCTGTAGCCCCAGCTACTCAGGAGACTGAGGCAGGAGAATGGCGTGAACCCAGGAGGCAGAGCGTGCAGTGAGCCAAGATCATGCCATTGCTCGTCAGCCGGGGCAACAGAACGAGACTCTGTCTCAAATAAAAAAAAAAAAAAATAGTGTTTTTTGGTGGTAGGATCCTTGCTTCATGTATCCAAGACCAAACATGAAAAACAAATAAAGGTTGCTCTGGGATTGGGGCCAGAGGTCAGGTTGTCTCCTCCTACACTCCCCATCCCTGCTCCTGCCATCCCTCTGCTAGAGCTCAGGACTCTTCAGAGGACAGTTTATTTGAAACTTCCACACAGGGCGTTATCTCCACATCAGTTTTGATACTGAAGACATCCCATAAATGCCTGCATCCACAGTCTCCCAGGGGTTTTCTCAAGTTCCTTTCCCCCTCTGGGTCTTATTATCTCTCTCTCCACATAATAGCCACATTATAGAGTTTCTGGTGTTTCTGAGAATTGTGACAATAACGGCAGTTATCACTTATAGAGGACATACTATCTGTCAGGACAGTGCCAGGCATTTTATATGTACTTCATTTAATCTCCAGAGTCATCCTGTGAGATAGGTGTGAATCATCATTTTACAGATAAAGGATGAGATTCCAAGAAGTGAAGTAATTTTCCAAGGCTACAGAGCTGTTAATGGTGGAGCTGGAATTTGAACATATCTATCCGATTTCACAGTAGGAATTCTTTTTTTTTTCTTTCTATATTTCAGGCCCATCAGCAGGAAGTAAGGAATTCTTAACTACTGCTGCTTCCCAAATTCTGTGAAGCTCTTTGACCCTCTCAGGGATGGTTCTAAGTATGGTGCAAAGGGCTGATGAGAGCAAAGGAGAGCACAGTGCTCACTCAAATATGTGTTGAAGTTCATTATACTAGTTCTCATTTACCGATGGCCTACTCCATTCTGAACATTCTACATCCATTTTCACTACTTCTTCCAGCAACTCTGGAAGGTAAATATGATTATTACTCCTACTTTCTTGATGAAGACTCTCTGGCACAGAGAGGTTGTCACTCACTTGAGGTCTCACAGCTGGTAAGTGGTGAGCCCTCTGTTTGCCTTTATGGCAGCTTGAGACCAAATTATTCCTAAAGCCAAACGATTCCTAGAGCCAAGCCCAAGACTCCCGCATCCCCCAAAAGAACAACAATTTTAAAAAGAGAAAGACAACATACTCTCCTAGCCTGCATCTGCTCCTAATGCAGGCCCTACTCCAAGCTGCTACTGTTGGACTCTGTTCTCATTTATAACTGAGTGCTAAACTCTCTAACTCCACCAGCATGAACCCTCCTAACTCTATTTCTTTGTCTGACAAATTTTGTCCCTCCATGTCCCTCTCCTGGCATCTTTTTCTTTTGGTTTTTCCACACCCATTCCAAACCATTTTATTTGTTTCCTCTTCAACCCTTTTATCACAGCAGGAATCTGTTTATATTTTCTTCCTTTTATGAGAAACAGGATGGTGCATGGGTTGTTCTGGAGCCTTTCTGCCTGAGACTGAAACTTTGTTTTTTACTCTACTGTATAGTTGTTTAACCTTGGGAAAACCACTTATGCTTTCTGTGTCTCAGTTTCCTCATCTGTAAAACGAGTAAGGAAATACAACCTATATCATAAGTTTTGCAAAGTTCAAATGAGTTAACACATGCAGAGATTTTAGAAAGGTGTCAGGCATGTAGTGAGTGCTTCATACATGCGAGTTTTAATTATTCTCTTTCTTGTAAACATGTCCCATTCTCTCTCCATCTTTCTTTTTCTCTCATCTATATTTTACTCTGCTTTAGCTACACGTTTTTTTAAAACAGAGTTTCTATAAAATAAGCTCATTGTCATTATTCTTTTTTTTTTTTTTTCAATTTGGTCTACACTTAAATGCCCACTATTGGCCAGACAGTGTACTAAGGAATAAGAAGGAATATAAAGATGAATAAAACATGCTTTTCTGTGAAGGGTTTGTTAGTTTTTTAATTAGTAAATCACGCTTTCCATGTTTTCATGAAATGGATGAATTTATGTATTTATAGGCCAATATTTATGTCTATTGGCTTTATCACCTACATTGCTACCTGAATCTATCTACTTCTCTCTACTATTCTGCCACCACCTTATTTTTTATTTTACCTTTTTTGGAGACAGGGTCTTGCTCTGTCCCACAAGCTGGACTGCTGTGATGTGATCATAACTCACTGCATCCTTGAACTGCTGCTCTGCCACCACACTTATCCAACCAGCACCATCTCTCACCTAGACCCATGCCTTTCAACTGGTCCTACCCCAGCCTCTTCAGTGCTTTCTGGCCTACTCTCTATTCAGCAGCCAGAGCCATCTTTGTGAACAGCAAATCTGATCTTGCCAGTCTCAGGCCTAAAACCTTTCAAAGGTCCTTTCATTGTTTTCAGGGGAAATACTGAGTGCTTTACACAGTCCTATGTGATCTGTCTCTGCTTCTCTCTTCTGCCTCCTCCAGAGTTTCTCCCACATTCTCTGGTTTGCTTTTTCAGTCCCTCCATTGCACCATCTTCTCTCCTTCAGATATCCTTCACACATCTTTCCCTCCTGAAATAGTCTTCCTCACAACTCCTTTTTCTGCTATGCTTTGACAATGCCTACTCACCCTTCAGATTAAAGAAAGTATTATTCCCGTGGAATGCCTTCTTGACCCTCTACTCTAGGTCAGAGCTTTTGTTTGTCTTTGTTTGTTCTGGTTTAGTATTCTCTGAGTATATTTGAGTACCTAGACTTTAAGATTTTGGATCCAAGTTCTCTTCTTTATCTTGAGCATTCACTTTGTATAATTCATTAGTGTGATTTTACTTGGCTGACTGTAGGTCCATTAGGGAAGGAAGGGGCCATGTCTATCTTGCTCACCATTGTATCTCCAGAGTGCAAGACACTGGAATAATTTAATAAATATTAGCCAAATAGAGATTGAATGAATGAATGTTGTCTTGCCACTGCTTAATTTTACCAATGTGCCAGCAATTCTTTATTAATAAAGTAAATTACTTTTAGCAATGGGAACATGATAAATGTGAAGAAGCTGAGAAGAGAATAAGAGATTATCTTGAAACAAAGTGCAATTTGGAATGTTTGTCTTTTAAAGACTTAGATAATGAGTCTATCAGGAATTCTATGTGAATTAGAAATCTAAAAAGCACATTAAAGATATATACTTTCTATTTCTTGGGCCTAAAGCTGCCACTACTTGTGATTCTGACAGTTCAAGACATCTCCACTATTTCAGCTTTCTGTATCTTTAATGTCCTGAAATTGATTTTTTTATATTAATTTTCTTCAACCTCAAAAAATCTATTTGCAAGCTTAGCAATTACAATTTAATGTATTAAACTGATAAGATTTAGGCCACAATGGTTCTATAAACAAAAAGATCATGAACAGTAAGTTGTTAATCTTTAAACCCCCAACAAACAATAAATGCTTCTACTTGAATTAAACTTAAAATCATCATTGAATGTTTCAAATCCCATGGTACATGGAGACAACAAATACACAGATACAGATCTTTCCCCTTCTTCCGAGTGGGTGAAAGATAATTTCTGTGTGTTTAAAATGTATGGGGGAAAAGGAAACATTTGGAAATTACCTGCTTGTAATAATTGTTATTCGATGGCATGTTTTAATTAGAAGACACAATAAACTAAACTTCATAGAACATCAGCTGGAAAGGGTCTTAAAACTAATCTCTCAAATCACTTTAATTAACGAACAATGGAATCCATGTTCAGAAAAGTGATATGACTTAGGCATGCTCAATAAAGTTGCAGAGTGAGGGACAGGATGAGAAAAGTGCCTCATTACTCATTATTAAATTTGAGGACTGACAAATAGCTATTCAAAGAGATGTGAGGGTAAACTACACTGGGCACCCAGAATACAGAGTGAAGTCAGAAAGTTTTAAAGCTGTCTTGCTTTATAGTCCTCTTTGCATATCTCTGTGGAACATTCTTTTACAGTTCTCTAACATCCTGAAATTCCTTATCAAATTGAAGGATTATCTAGTGAAGACCTGTGTTCATTTTATAAATTGTAGAGTCAAGAGTAGTATTAAAACTCTTTATTTCCATGCATTTGATCTGGGTGTTGCTAATGATTGGTGTAAATCTAAGAGGTCTCCTTGTCAAAATGCTTCTAGCACAAGGATTTCTTTGGCTTTTTCCAGCATTAATGAGTGACTGATTTATGTCACTAAATGTTAAGACACCCCTCAAATAATATAAAATCACAAGATGAAACTGTCAAAGACAAATACACTTTATTATGGAATGAAAGTTGTTATGGGGATGGGAACTGTAATCATACAATGAGAGGAGGCTATATCTATTATTAATCTATAATCAGCTTTGTAAATATTTTTAACCCCTTTGATATGAGTTAAAGATGTAGCATTCCCAGAATAGATAATAAGATGAAAAGAGTTTTCTGAGTTAGGAGTTAGGAAGTGTTTGTCCTCATTATATTACTCTAGGTCAAAAACGGACTTTGGGGCATGGAGAGAGGGGTGCAGCATGATTAATGATTAAGGAATCTGGAAAGGACCTTTCCTGAATGAATCTGCAGACTCTTCAGGAATCATCTTTTTGGTCATATTCTACGATGCTATGTGTTAGATGGAGGTTGGGGAGGAAACAAAGGCAACTAGGAGAAGGCTATTAAAAGGATGCAATGAGTGAAGAGACTTCCTGGGAAATGTCTAGTTGCGGGCAGATGCATTTTGCTGTTAGTAGAATGTGTACGAGTGTGGGAGAGAGTTGTGGAGAAAGAAATGTCTAAGCAATAAAAATCTAGAGTCATGTAAAGTTTTATTTAAGTTTCTTTCCTAATATTTCAGTAAAAATTAGAATATAACTAGATTAATTAGAACAGAATTAATGTAACATATAAGGTGAAATTTAATATTTGGCAATAAAGAGTATCACTAAAGCTATAAAGATAAGCTCATTGATAACAGATAAATGAATGGATAAGCAGCTGCTGGCTGGCTGGATAAAGGGTATGCACAAATAAGTTAGGATTGAAAAGAGAAAAATTGTAATATATTTGAACTATTTGTCGAAAAAATAACTATTTCCAGATCTGTGGCTATTTTAAAAATTAACAATAGTTGCCTACACTTATACTAATGCTGTCATGTATACATCATTCAGTTGTGATACAGGAACAATAACAATTAACAACAGTAACATGCTAGAAATGAAAGTGATACAGTATGCACGACAAAGTGGTGAGGCTCCCTCAGAAAGTTTTTGACCCCTTTATGTCCATTTGATTATAATAATCTCATTGGATTCCATTCCTTGGGCTACTAAAGCCACTCCCCATCATGAGCTACTATAGTAAATTTTAAAAATCAAGGAAATTACTAACTGCTCAGCTAGCCTCAGCTTTAACAGCTCTACCAATTTTAAAATATTCAATGGCTTTCCTATCTAGATGGCGAACTTTAGTTCCTCCATCTGTGAAATGAGTAAACTTGACAAGATGATATTTAAGGATCCCTAAAACTTTTAATTTCTATTTCTTAGTGATTCTAGTTAAACTACATAGAATCTATCAAGTTTAATAGGTTGTGCATTCATTTCTCCTTACGTATTAAAAATGCAAAGAAAAGACGTAATGTTAGTGACAAAACTTTCAAGTAATGAAACTTATGCTTCTATCTCACCTGAGCTGGAATTTGCACCAGAAAACTGGTCTTGTCTACTCCAAGTCGTGTACGGTACTTTCTGTTCTGAAAGCTTATCTTAAATGTTCTCTGATGATTCTGATGCAATTTCTGATCAAGATCCACAGCTGGACTTTAAAAATCTTTCCTGGGTATTTGCGATGCAGTTACGTGAGTTGGGAAAGTGTTTCAACATGCCACAGCTGCTCATTCATATGCATAAGCCTACATAGATGCTGATTTAAAGAAAGAAATATGTCTTGCATTGTAAGTATGCTTCTTGGATGGTGTATGTACTTTCATTTCTGAGAACCTTCAGGTACAGAAGGTGTCTATATTTTTCAGGGGATAAACTGTATATTCGTGTCAAGCTTTCATTGTATCTTTGACCCCATAGAGAAATGCACCATGGTGTCCAACTGTGGTTTAAGCTCTGTGACAGCGGTTACCGCAAATAACATCAGAGTTTCACTTATTGCTGAAAAGAAGAAATAGTTTTCCTTCTGAATTAGCCTCACAATTTAAAAGGAGTTAAATAGATTATTTACATGAGTTTTTGTATTAAAGTGAAGTAAGCTATTCAAATTTAATAGTGAAGCCTTAATGACTCCCTTGGTTCACAGAGGCCTCTGTGAGGATCGGAATCAATGTTACTTCATCCCAGCTCACTGCTTCTAAACTCACTTGCTGAAGAGGACATAACTAAAGGCAATGAAGCCTGAATAGGTTCATTGTTTCACTAGCTGAGGAGTTCTAGCAAGACTTATGAATTTGCTTGACATTGGTATTTAGATGGCTGGGTTAGACAAAGTAGAGTTGAATGGCACATGAAATTCTTAGATCTCCTGCTGTTTGACCTATCCTTACTAAAACCACTGAGCCATGACCAATCATTGGGTGACACATGCCAGAAATCAAATCTAGTGGTGCAGCCTCATGTGACTTTACCCAGTTCTCTAGGTAGAGGGAGTCCAACCTAACAGTGACAAGTGAGAATTTTTGCAGGTCTCCAAGTGTGTTAGGGCAATGCCTCACAAACTCCAATGTGCGTACAAGTTATCTGGGGAATCTTGATAAAATGCAGATTCTGATCAGTAGAGTTGGGTTAAGACCCGAGATCTTAAAATTCTAAGAAGGCTCTCATTTAATATCTGTGCTTTTGGTCTGTAGACAACATTTGGTAGAACAAAACTCTAGAATATTCATTTCTTCCTTCAGATGCCTGCATAGATTACTCCCTCATTTCTTTTAGATCTTTGTTCAAATATCACCTAGGCCGGGCACGGTGGCTCAAGCCTGTAATCCCAGCACTTTGGGAGGCCGAGACGGGCGGATCACGAGGTCAGGAGATCGAGACCATCCTGGCTAACATGGTGAAACCCCGTCTCTACTAAAAAATACAAAAAACTAGCCGGGCGAGGTGGCGGGCACCTGTAGTCCCAGCTACTCGGGAAGCCGAGGCAGGAGAACGGCGTAAACCTGGGAGGCGGAGCTTGCAGTGACCTGAGATCCGGCTGCTGCTATCCAGCCTGGGCGACAGAGC
>NW_016814438.1:243123-309475 GCF_001698545.2 Rhinopithecus bieti
AAAAAAAAAAAAAAAAAAATCAAATATCACCTCATTAGCACGGCTTTCCTTGCCCACTACATATTTCTCTGTCACTATCATCTTTCTCCTGCTTCTTCTTTCTTTATACTGCTCATCACCATCTGACACATTTTACATTTACTTGAGAGGGCCTTTTTTGGCTCACTGCTTTGTTATTTCCTTATAACATGGATTGAGGCATAATAAGTATCCAGAAAAAAATACCTATTGATTGAATGAATGTATAAAAGAATAAATGAACCATGTAGTCACTCTGCCACAATTCCATAAACCAGACTACACTTATGAGTCTCCAGGCAATTATCAACTCTGCTCTTTGGGATTTTCTTTTAACTCAAGTACCTTATTAAAGAATAAAGGGTGGATGAAATCAGGTCCCTTCACTATCTACCAAAGTTCCTGATCACTGGTAAGGACTACACCATCCACGACTTCTTTTCTACCTGTAGGCCATTCTGAAACCCTTGCAGTCTCTCCAACAATGTCCTGAGAGGTCACATTAAAGGTAAAGGAATTTGTGCTTCTCATAGGGACCACTTGCCTCTTCATCAACTCCCTTGTGAGCTTTATCCAATACTAGCTAATGCCTACCTAGTTCTCCAAGTGAATGTCTGGTGGCTTATTATTTCAAACCTAATCAGTTATCTCACAATAAATGTAGATATTATTAGAAAGAAGGCAGCAAATACAGATCAGATTTGCCCTGATCTAACTTGGGGAAATGTTGTGTTATCTTTTTTGAAAAATGTATAATTAGGTTGTAATCAATGCCCTTTTTATTCATCAATGGTGTCAAAGTTGAGTTTCAGAACTTGAAAAAAAATGTTAGTGCTTTAATCACCTTGTCTTTGTGCTATATTACAAAAACAACAGCTGTAGATTTTCTGCAATGCAGGGGAAAGGGAGTTTATCTACTAGGGTTGCTAAAGGTTTTGTAACTGAAAACAAAAAGGTACCATCTAAAAACTGTGTCAACACCAAATGTCCAAACCAGGGATTCAGTTACCATCTCTACATCTAATGTAAACATGTCATTCCTTCAATATTTACTCAGCAAACATTTCTTAAGCACCTACTATTAATATATGTCAACACACTGAAAACATTATATTGCATTTAAATTAAGAGCAGACCCATTCAGTAACTCATTAATAAACTATAGTCAAATTCATATTGCATGGATTAACACAAGACAGAAAATCAGTGACAGAAGGGTCTCTGCTGTCTAGGAGCTCACTCGAGTGGAGAGGTGTGCAAACTGTGATAATGGGTACACCAGGTGTTTACATACAGTTTTGGGGAATTCAGATAAAGAATCAATCAATGCTGACTAAGCAGATTAAAGATGGCTTGGCAGTGGAATTGATATCTGAGGGCTCTCAAGATCAGTAGGAATCCTGCAGGTGGAAAGGGAGAAAGGCAGTTCTGGGTAGAGGAATCCACAGAGCAAAGGCACAGTTCAGGAGCAAGTGTAAGAGCAGAGAGCAGTCCTGTGTAGCAGGGGGACAATGAAAAAGGCTGATACTGTGGGTGGTGGAGGGTGAGTGTGGAATGGAGCATGGAAGTTGGCTGGGAATATATTGTGAAGGGCAAGGAGTTTGTGCACAGGCATCTTGGTGTCATATCTCTTAGAAAGATAATTCTGAAATCAAAGGGGAAGGTGTCTAGGAAGGGTAAGGAAAGGGAAGGGGTACCTATGGGTGCACATGTGTATAAGGCATTATATTTCCTTGTGCGAAGTGGCATTACAGTAACTTCACTAACTGGGTATAGGTAATTAAAAGTTTACAATAATTAACTTTGCATAGTGCTTAAATGGAATTATTATTGAAGTATAACATATGTAATCCTCTTGAAAGAAAGGAAAACAACAATTTCATTATTTTCCTCTTCTTATGAATGTAATACATGTTAATTTCAAAGTAAGTGCATGATAAAATTGAATTTTAAAAGATGGCAAAAATGAATCACAATCACACCACCAGAGAAAAACATCATATATGACTCTTCAAACTGGTGTTAATTCTACTACCATAAACCAGACATTGAATAAGATTGAGGATGGATAGAGTAATATGGACAACTGGAGACAAGCTCATTTTAAGCAGAAGTGAGTATAATTGTGATCTCGCTTTGTGAAGTGAAACTTGCCAAATAGGACATTTATTGCTACATTATGATAATTATACATTTTATAAATTATTTATAATTATCACAAAAATATGCTAAGCAGTACGAGGAGCACAGTTGGAAATAGTTTTATACTTTGCAATACACATTTCTTTAGCAATTCCTTTACGTCTTTGAAGCAAAAATGAAAAGCGCAAGTAGTGAAAATGAAGAATCCCTTCAACCTTTAATTACCTTCAAGTGATAACTCAAGTACTGAGGAATGGTAGGCTTGTATCCATTAGTTCAGCAACTCTTTAAGAAATACCAAGTATGACACCAGAGATAGAGCTATCAGTGAACAAAATATAGGTATGGTGTCTGCAATGCATGGAACTCACAATTTTGTAGTTTAGCAAGATATTCTTTCTCCCTCCACTCCTGAATAGAAATTTCACCCATTTTTCAAGGTCTGGCTCCATTTCCACTTTTCCATGGTGTACTCTTGCACTGTCCTGACCCCTTCAGGCTTATCCTTTCTCTGACATTCCATAATTCTTAGAAACGCTGCTGTTAGGATCATTCAATTTGATCATATGTTACCAGGAACTATACTCTATTAAATGTATAAAAATCTCTTTTCCCCAATAAGATTTAAAAAATCCTTGAAGATAAAGACTATCCTTATTACTTGGGGTTAGGGGCAGATTTTTCTGAGCATCTGATAATACTGAGAAATACATTTAGGAAATTTTTGATAAAGCATTTGATTATGACTGAACAGTGTATTTACTGAAAGCCTAATTCTTGACCATACTAAAAGAAATGTCAATAGAATCTTCTCTCAGCACTGTCTTAAGGGTTGAATGACTCACAAAATGGGTGCAGATAAAGGAGACCTGCTGAGAATTTCCTAATGGAATCTCATGATGCACTCTTCATTTCATTTGTTATTTTAAAAGTAAATTGTTTAATATTTCCTAAAACTGTTATACAATTTAAATGTCTCTAAACAGCAATTTGATTAATTTTTCATTGAAAACTGCAGTTAAATCAAGGCTCAGTTACACATAAAGTTTGGATAGGAGAGGAAAAAAATCTGATTGCTTGATGTTGCCATTACCACATTTCCAACTAATTTAAAACTGCGAGATCACTTGGACTCGGGAAGGGGAACATCACACATCGGGGCCTATCGTGGGGAGGGGGGAGGGGGGAGGGATTGCATTGGGAGTTATACCTGATATAAATGACGAATTGATGGGTGCTGATGAGTTGATGGGTGCAGCACACCAACATGGCACAAGTATACATATGTAACAAACCTGCACGTTATGCACATGTACCCTAGAACTTAAAGTATAAAAAAAAAAAAAAAAAAAAAACTGCGACAAATTAGTATACAGTTAGGCTATTAAAACAGAGAAGTCATTCTGTGAATCCAATCTATATTTTGGCATTTTGCAAAAAGCTTGTTGTTATTTGCAAGTTTCTTTACAAATACTTTAAAAATCAATTTATATGATTTATAGGACATGCTTTGAACAAGCATCTTGATAAACTACAGAATAATATCCAAATTAAACCTATTGCTTAAAGGAAACCAAGATGTAAGGAGGCTCCAGTAGAAAGAGGAAGATTTACATTGATAGAACAGGGACATGTTTGTCCTTTTCTGTAAACTTTAAAGCTTGAAATCATTATCAAGAGCTTCTAATTGCTGTATCCATGGTTCTAACCATCTTATCATCTGCAGAATTGTTTGAGATGAGGTTTTTCAGAAACAGGAAAACAGGGATATTTATGCTACATGTCAGGTAATGGTGAAGGGCATATAGTTTGAGACTGAAAAAAAACAGCTATTAAGAAAATGGAACATTCTAATGAAAAAGTTCTTACTCTATATGAAGTAGAATTTGTTAATCAAATGGTGCTAGCACATATCTTTTAATTTTCAGTTTTATAATGGATGTGTGTGTGTATGTGTGTGTGTGTATATATACAGATATATATATATATATATATATTATATATATATATTTTTTGAGACAAAGTCTTGCTCTGTGGCCCAGTCTGGAGTGCAGTAGCACAATCTTGGCTCACTGCAAGCTCCACCTCCTAGGTTCATGCCATTTTCCTGCCTCAGCCTCCCAAGTAGCTGGGACTACAGGTGCTCGCCACCATGCCCGGCTAATTGTTTGTATTTTTAGTAGAGATGGGGTTTCACCGTGTTAGCCAGGATGGTCCTGATCTCCTGACCTTGTGATCTGCCCGCCTTGACCTCCCAAAGTGCTGGGATTACAGGTGTGAACCACCGTGCCCGGCCTATAATGGATACTTTTTAAAGCATTTATCCCTACTAAAATGCAAGTCTACTAATATTTAACAAATAGAAAGACTTTTCAAAACTATCTGAGAAGAGAATGTTTCCTTGGTGTTGTCATTATCCATCTGTGACCATAGCAATTCCCCTCTTCCCCACTCTCTAGCCATATCTGGCCTAGGCCACATAGAAGAAAACATTTATTAAAAGTTTGGAATAAATTAATTGCAAATTATAATTCTCAAGCCAGGCACAACTGAAGTAACATGTCAAAACATGCATGGAAGAAAATCTTTTCTTTATTCATGGGCAGAGCATGTGATTGGCCACCATTAATAAGATCTAAGCTGTCACAGGCAAGACACAAACCTCAGGCTTCCAAACAACAATAGACCCATTGATGCTAACAAATCATCACTTGAAAAGGAGCTCCTAATACTCATATGCACAGAGGCTCTTCCTTGAAGACATCTTGTAGTCTCATGTTCAGCTGTTTAACACTCCTCTTTGCTAGCCATGTGGACCAAAAGCAATGCACTTCATTTCTTGAAGACAGTAGCCATATTCCTCTTATTTTTTTTAATAACAAGATCTGACCCATAATTGTGTGCTTACATTAAGTACGTTTCATTTCCAAAGGAGCAACCTATATATGCATGTTCTAAGAAATCAACCATACAATAAGTAACATCCCAGTTGTCTCATTGAGCCTCATTTTAAACACAGAAACAGACGTTTAAATAAACCAAAGAGCAGGGCATGGATAATCCAATTTAGGATATCTCATCAAGTTTAAGTTGGCTAATCCAATTTATATGATCTCACCGAGTTTCACGGTTTACAGTGATTTATTTCAAACAAGGGATATTGTAGGAGTAAAGGTAAAGAAAATCCCAATCAGGAACCTCCAAAAGCCATGTTAGTGTCAATGAGAATTAAGTTAATGCCATGAGGAGAGAACATGGTCTACTGGTCTATTTCTGTAGATGAAATCTCTCCCCTTTGCTTCTTAAGTCTTAACTGTTTTTACAGCATCCATTGGTGACCGAAAGTGTGTACCAGATAAGAATATAAATGAAATAAAGCCGATGTTGGTTGCTATTTATTTGAATTCATATTTCATAGGCCTTTCTAACTGCCTGATATTTTCCTGGAAGATTAGAGGTAACAAAGCCATGGTTCATGTTCTTTGGACATGAACCATCAATTTTTCTCTATAGGTAGGTTTACAAAACACCAATGATGGTGACTCTAGTTCATATAAATGATTAGTAATGAGGGTACAGATCCACACAGAGACATATCAGAACATTATTAGTTTGAGTTCTGACTGACCTTCAGGTTGATATTGTGCTATAATCGTCACTGTCTGTCCAGCCCCCTTTAGTGCAGCAGCTGCCTGTTCGTGGGATGCACCACGGAGGTCAATGCCATTCACCTGAAAGAAAGGAAGCCAGAGAATCTTGATTTCATAAGGCATATTATTCTGATAGAAGAAAAAAGTTTCCCCCAAACCATGCTGTCTAACATTATATCACATGCCTCAGAAACTCCTCGTATCCTACTCAGGTGTTTATGGACTTTCATGGTCTTAATCACTTTTAGTTAGGAGAGACATTAAATTTCATCTTGTGGTGTTTGTGCCATGGTCTGACCAGGTTGGAAACATTTTTATTTATCCATGTTCTAGTGTATGCATTTAATATGCCTCTGTGAGCTTCCTAGATTTCTAGGGTAAATAGGGATAAATATGAGCCTTCAACATTAGAGGGAAAACAGGATGATAGAGACACATATAATGTAATAGACAAATATACGCTGAAAGATTAAAGCATTCAGATGAGATTCTGGGGACATGGTATAAAATGGGGCCAGCTGGCTGCAAAGTCCCTCTCTTTGGTCAGTTGCCTAGCCTTGTCATCCTGAGCCTGGTGAGACAGCCCTAAGCCTTGTTTTAAAATATACTTGACTGTCCTATTTCTCATATACAATTCCAGAATGAATTCTGACAAAAATGAAATAAAGAGTGCCTGGAGTTTATTTAGCTATTGCTAACTCCCATTTTAGGTCCTATACCGAAAGAGAAACAGAACATCTTAAAAGCTCCAAACTCTGCCAGGGTGAAAATCATTCTTAAGTCAAATTTAATAAGAAGCAAATGCTAAAATTTTTCTTGAATCAATTCAGTCTAAGTCAATGCAATGTAATTAATAAGTGCTCTCCAACGACAGAGTTCTCCGTCTGCCCCAGAAGAGGGACAATGACTGGAGCACAGAGGGAGACAAGATAAACCCCAATAAGTTTTTCTGATGAACACACAGTAGGTATGGTTTTCTAACCTACAAAAAACTAGCTTTTTGCAGATGATAGCAGAATTCTGCTTCCTTTTGTTCATGGGGCAGGTTGACATGGGCTATGAAAGAAGAATAAAAGAACTGATTAGCTTATATACATTCAAAATATATAATTATATTTTGCTTTTCATCAATCCTATTTGACAATGACATTGGGTGGTAGATGGGGGTTACTACTTTGTTTCCCCATCAGGTCTGGGACATCTATATGCTTAAATTGCACATCCTCATCCTCACATAATAACTTTGTTAACGTCTCCTTACTCTCTTTGGTAATTTTCCTTGCCTCGTCCCTGGCTTTCTAGTGTGGTGAACTCCTTACAGAAAGCATTGGTTACATGGTAACATTGGGGAGTCCACTGAGCTAGGCCTGATCTGGTTGTGCCACTCTCTTCTGACTGACTGCCATACTACTTCTCTGAGCCTCAATTTTTCTCTTCTCTAGGAGGGAAGGGACTATTAGGCTTTTTGAGTCTAAAGTCCCCTTAAACTATAAAATTCCAGGTCTATTCCTTGGTAGATACAGTCATTTCAGAGACTGTCTAGGCTATTGATGAGTCAGAAGTATGACTCTGCCGGCCAGAAGAGACAGGAAAGGCAATTTGATCCAGGCTACTACCTACAGGAGGCTGAATTCCACAAACTTCACATGCCAAATAATTTATTCTCTTGTCAAACAGTTAAGGTTAACTTTTTATAAAAGAATAATACATGATCATGGCAAATGCATTCTGTTTCAGAAATGTCTAAAAGGAAGGGTAAAAGTCCCCTCACCATCTCCGTTTCCAGAGGTAACCACTTTAGTGTATTTTTTTCTTTTATGATCATCTAATATTTCTTCAATCATAATTCTAGTTCCATAGGTTTTCATGTTATGGCAATTTGTACCCGAGTTTAATGACAGAAAAGGCAACAATTTCTAAATTGGTGGTAAACATTTCTTTACAATTTTTTAATGTAACACCGTTTATTAAAATAGGCAAACTATAAGATGAAAATGAAGGCAACAGAAAAGCTCAACTTTTCACAACCAACACAATTAGCACAACCTAAGAAATAATTTAGAAAAAAGTGTTGTTAAAAGACATAGCAATTTCCATTCTGTGTAATGCATAAAATCACAGTGGATAGCAGCAAAGGACTGGGCGGGGCGGGGGGGGCATTGAGGAGAATTTGATAATTCACATTGTGATTACTCTGCACATTGATGAAAGATAATTCACACTTCTAAAACCTCAAGACTTCCCTTTTTAGAGAACCAAAATAAATCCAAGACACCTTGCTGACACTTCTCACCCCTAAACAAACTGATGACTTTCTTTTTTTGAGACAAAATCTGGCTCTGTTGCCCAGGTTGGAGTGCAGTGGCATAATCTCGGCTCACTGCAGCCTCTGCCTCCTGAGTTCAAGCAATTCTCCTGCCTCAATCTCCCAAGTAGCTGGGACTACAGGCACGCGTCACCACGCCCAATTAATTTTTGTATTTTTAGTAGAGACGGGGTTTCACCATGTTGGCCAGGATGGTCTCAATCTTTTGACCTCATGATCCGCCTGCCTCGGCCTCCCAAAGTACTGGGATTACCGCGTGAACCACCACTGATGACTCTTACACATAAAACTGAAATAGTTATGGCAGCAAAAGATTCTGATGGCAAGGAAAGTTTATAAACTGTACTTCGATCTCTTTTTCTTATTCCCAAAGTGCAAGACGCAGGGTTCTCAGTCTTTCAGTAGTGCTTCTCCTGTAAATAATCCTTCATTTTGTTTGGCAAAGGCAGTTTCTGATTTAAGTCTATTCTGGTATACTGACATGTAACAAAACGACACAGGTATTGCAACAAGTGCACCTGCATGAACCAAGACACCGACTTGGCCAGTCTGACAAGGTAAGTTGCAGATCCAGGCAGTTGAGACCTTGAATAACAAAAAGCTCCATTTTCAGAGTCCTTGATGGAATGCTCAATTAGATCATCTATGGATGTATGCCCTTCCACATCTGGCTGTTCATAAAAGCTAAACCTACCATTTGAGTGCTCAATTCTAGTGTGAAGTGTTTTACCATGGGAGCGAAAGCTCAAGCTTAAAAGATAACACTCTTCAGACTGTCCTGATCAAGGAAAGAACCATTTGGCACACTTGCTAGCTTCCCTTCTGCCTCCCAACATGTGATTGGTCCCCAGTACCATCCTTGTTTTGCAAGTTTTTTCAGCTCCTCTGTGAGACTTGTCACTACCATGGGACCACTGCTTTCCACTGAGACATAAACTCTTGCAACACCAGGAGCAGAGTTAAGATCAAAATTCAGATGACAGAGCATACTTTCAGCTACGTGGGCTTCTGTGCCAGTAAGTCCACTGAAGTTCCTTTGGATTTGATTATTCTGCATTGGAGGTAGCAATGGTGAGAATGGAGGGACATCATCGTGACCCACTCTCGGGCTCTGCAACATGACTCCCGTAGTGCCAGTCAACAACCCATTTATGGACTGATCCACAAAGATCTCTGGGGCAACAACTAGGTCCTGGTCTACCTGACTTTCATCTTCAGGGAAAGAGCGCCCTTCCACTTGAGGAGGAACCACAGAGACTTCCACGGCAGAAGAACTGTCCAGAGAATAGCTACGTGATCCTTCCAAAGGACACATCCCCTCATCTAAAGGCATAGTATACTGAACGTAGTCCTGAGGCAGAAGTCCAGTAACGACAGGCACATGTTCATCCAGGGGAAGATACAGGTCCTGTTCTGAGAAGCCCAGCTTTTCATTGAATTGGCTTGTTCCTTGCACGCCGTCTCAGACTGAAGGTCATGGAAATCCTTCCGGACGCCATTCAGGGGTGGACTCGGGCTGGAAGAGTGGTCTTGACTCTCACCTCCATCTTGATGCACGTCGCCTCAGAGTTTGTGGGCTGAAGAGGCCACGGCATGGGACTGCAGTGATGGCTGTGGAGGCAGATGGCCTTATCGGCCTATGAGCTCTCATGTCTTTAAAGATTATCGGTGCTGAGGAGGAGAAGGTGTCCTTATCTGCAGAGCTCCCAGAGGGTGTGCCCACCTTGCCTTTTGGCTTCTGTTTGGCAGAAAGCCGCCTTTTTAACCTATCCATCAAGCTTTTGCTTTTTATCTATTTTTTTCCCCGCCTTTTTCATCTTCCCTGTTGATATCGCAGCTGGCTGTATCTTTACCATAGCAGCTACCAAATAAGGAATTATCTTTCCAAAGTCACTGGCTAGCGATGGTTGTTGTACTACCATGAATCAGTTTATTTTTTACTTTTATTCAAGTTAAAAGATTTCCAGAAGGTTTTAAGACTAATTTTCTTCATTACAACTAGTTACCTAATCCAAAGGATCAAAATGGAGGGGATTCACTTCTGGCATGATGGAATGAGATGGTCGGCCAGGCGTGGTGGCTTACGCCTGTAATCCTAGCACTTTGGGAGGTCGAGGTGGGCAGATCACTTGAGCCCAGGAGCTCAAGACCCGCTTGGGCAACATAGGAAGAGCCGGTCTCTGAAGGCGGCCGGTCTCCACTTCCTTGCTCAGGACCGGTGCGACGGCTGCGCTGGCCTTTCCTCCAGCAACTCCTCCTCCCGCCTCCTTCCTCCTCCTCCTCCAGCTTGTGTGGACTTTTTAAAGATTCACTGTATGCACATGCAAGCACATGACTTTATCTCTATTTCTCTTGCTCTTCTTACATACATATTTTAATATATTATTGCCTTTTTATTTAACTGAATAGGTCATATCATATATAATTTGACAGCTTTTGTTTTGCTTTTCATTGAGCAATGTATCTTGGGCATCTTTCATTATCATATCAGCTCATATCATTCTACCTTTTTTTTTTTTTTTTTTGAGATGGAGTCTCGCTCTGTCGCCCAGGCTGGAGTGCAGTGGCCAGATCTCAGCTCACTGCAAGCTCCGCCTCCCAGGTTTACGCCATTCTCCTGCCTCAGCCTCCCAAGTAGCTGGGACTACAGGCGCCCGCCACCTCGCCCGGCTAATTTTTTTGTATTTTTTAGTAGAGACGGGGTTTCACCAGGTTAGCCAGGATGGTCTCAATCTCCTGACCTCGTGATCCGCCCGTCTCGGCCTCCCAAAGTGCTGGGATTACAGGCTTGAGCCACCGCGCCCGGCTCATTCTACCTTTTTAATGAAAGCCTAGTATTCTATGTTACGGATGTGCCAGCACTTTTCAGTGAGATCCCTCTTGATGTGGTTAAGGTTGTTTCCAGTTTTTCTGCTACTATAAACACTTATAAAAGTGTTTCTGAAGGATAAATTCCCTGGAAAGACTTCTTGGTGAAAGGGTATATGCATTACTTGTTTTTTTAAATTTGCTATTGTACATTTTCAAAATAATTATTTATTCATTAAACATATAGAAACTAATGAGAAAACAAAAACAGGCCATAATCCAATTGCCCAGATAATGTATTGATATGAAAAATAAAATTAATATACACACATCATGCCCATATATCATGAGTAAGGCACAATGAAAAGATATACAAATAAAAGGCTCCCCTACCTCCTATTATTCGCTACAAAGGTAACCATGTTAATGGCTTCTTGTATATACTACTAATTATTTTTGTTATGAATATAAGCCAGTTTATAAAATAGATAATTTAAAATTTTATACAAATAAGATCATGTTCTACACCTTGATTTTTTCCACTTACTAATATACCTTAGTGAGCTTTCTAATTTACATATTTCTTCCCATTAATCTCATTCATTTTAATAGCTATGAGTGTTCTATTATTCAATGAAAAACAATTTGTTTTACCAGTAGCATGGCTGATAGCTAGGTAGCTTCACTATTTTGCTATTATAAACAATGAGGTAATAAATATCATCTAACAGTAAGTTGTTGAGTAAAGGGTATGAATGTGAAATTTTGATAGGTATCGCCAGACTGCCTGTAAAAGTGTAGTATTAATTTACATGCCCACAAATAATATATGATTTTCAACTTCCTCACACTCTTGTAATAGTTACATATACTTCAACATTTGACTTTCCATTCTGATAGGTAAACAAATTTATTTTTAAATTTTGCGTTTCTTCAATTATAGGGTTAAGCATCTTCTTATATGTTTATTGGATATTTGAACTTATTTTACATAAAACCCCTTTTATTTATTTTGTTTTTGTTGTTTAGGCAGTTTGCTCTTTCAAAACATTATCTGCAAATGAAGAATGTTATTGGTCCTTCTTAGGTAACTATTGCAAATATTCTTAGTTTGTTATTTGTACTGTTGTATTTTGACTTTTCTTTTGTACATTACTTCCTATCATAGAATGAGTTTTTAAATATTTAGTGAAGTCTATTTAATTTCCTTTTCTTTTTTGGCTCTTGAGTTTTAGATTATATCTTCTTTTCACCAACATATTTAACAAATTACCCAAGTTTTCCCATAGCAAACTATAGTTTAATCTTTAGCCATTTAATCCTTAATCAATTGGAATATACTTTGATGTTTGATCTGAACCAAGTGAACAGCCACAATTTCTTGGACGTTTCCTTTACAGCGAAGATTCCTACATGTTTCATCATTCTAGTCATCCTCTGAATTGTTTTTCAGTACATTAAGGAAAGTACATGGAAAAATGGGAAGGAACAAAAATTTGCAGTTAGACAAAACAGGTTAAATCTCAAGTCTACCTAGGTTACCTAGGTAACTTGGGGAAGTCACTTAACTTCTTTGAACCTTAGCTTTCTTTTCAATAAAATGAGTATACCTACCTACCTACCTATCAGGGCTGTTGCAGGTACAAATAGGCATTCAGCAAATAGTATCTATTATTATTGTTTTAGCATTTCTTCAAAGAGCTGTGATTTTAAGTGATGAAATAAATCTAATGGAAATTAACTAACACAGAGTGCAATATATTAGTTACTTCATGCTTTTTTAAAAAAGAGGAACACAACATTTTAGGACTAGAAAAGCCTTAGAAACTTGTTTATCTAGCACTTATACATTAGAGATGAACCCTGTAAAAGAAGGGAGTGGCCCAAAGTCATACTGAAGTTAGCATAGAGATAGGACCAGCCAAGAGCACCTCTTGCCAAGCCCCAGAGTTCCTTCTAGTTTAGCAGATGTGCTCTGTGAGTTTGTTTCTTTTTCACTGGACCAAGAATACAATCTTGTTCATTTTAGGCCCAAATTTACATGGGCCTCTGCATTTTTGAAGAGGTGTGCTGCTGCTGTTATCCCGAACGATATCATAGTGCCCTTGTTCCTGTTGATTTCTTCCCTGGTTTTAGCAAACATGTTCTTCTCCAGTCATTCAAATTTTTCAAGATCACTTTGATTCTTATTTCTTTCCCCGAGGTTTGAGATTTTATCAGCAAACCTTGCACAAATAACATTTTTAAAAGTATTCACAGTTTACATCATTGATATGACATTTTAAAATACCAAGTGTGACACAACCTCATATATTTATTATTATTATTATTATTTTGCTTCAGTTTGAACTTTTTCATCTGGATACATGGATTCTCAGAGTTCTGTTTAGAGTCCTCTTCTCTCCAAGAAAAATTCTTTTCTTGAAGCATACATTCTCAAAGATTGGGTGCCACTAATTATTGTTGAGATTAATAATAATAATTGTTAACATTAATTGAGCATGAGGTATGTACATAAGAGATATTTATATATTATCTCACTTAATCCTCAGGAGGGTGGGATTATTTTTCGCATTTTACTGATAAGAAAACTAGGCTCAGAGACTCACTGACTTACTCAAATTTATGTGGTGGAAAGAGGCTAAGGATTTAAAATAGTGTAATACTCCTGAGTTCTTAACTACCAATTTACACTGTAACTTAGTATCCTGTCTAATTCCAAGGGTCTATACCTACAAGATTCCAATTCTGAAACCTGTCTTTCAAGGGCATAAATCAAGCTCCCTGAGACTGGCAGCAAATGATTGTGTGTTTTGCCACTCTGCTCTGCGGTGGTCCAAAAGCAACCTGATCTAGAAATTATGGCCCAACTTATAATGATTAGATCATGTAGGGCTAAGGTAAAAGGCATTGTCAAGCTAGAACAATTTCATTTATTGCTACCTCTTTATGTACATGACTTGCATTGGATCATTAAAATATTTATATTCCGGCCGGGCATGGTGCTCACACCTGTAATCCCAGCACTTTGGGAGGCCAAGGCGGGTGGATCAAGGGATCAAGGTCAGGAGATCGAGACCATCCTGGCTAACACAGTGAAACCCGGTCTCTACTAAAAATACAAAAAAAAAAAAAAAAATTAGCCAGGCATGGTGGCGGTCACCGGTAGTACCAGCTACTTGGGAGGGTGAGGCAGGAGAATGGCATGAACCCGGAAGGTGGAGCTTGCAGTGAGCCAAGGTCATGCCACTGCACTCCAGCCTGGGCGACAGAGCGAGACTCTGTCTGAAAAAAAAAAAAAATTGATATTCCATATGTTTTGGCATCCTTTGCACAATAATGTTGGTAATGAATAGAAATTTGAGCACTTTTAGTTGACTTCTAGTTGTGTTGCTGCTGTTGTTTTTCAGATCCTAATGTGAAGATCAGTGGTTTACCATCCCCAAGGTCAATCATTTTTTCTTTTTGTTTTTAAAAGATGATCATTATATTTGCTACTTCTGCCACTAGGGGCCTTGGCCTGGGGCTCCAGGGGTTCCCTGAATAAATGATGATTCTCTGGAAATATTTGTCTGTTTCTTAGTACTATCGAATGAATGATATCAGAATCAGAGGATTTCAAAAATAGAGGAAGTCTTGTGATCTTCTTCAACCCCAGGGTATATCGTTAGGCTGATTCAAACACATTCTTATACCCTTGTCCCTCACTATGTTGACCTTTTAAAATTTCTCTGATGCAGCCATTTCTGCATCTATGCACATGCTATTTTCCATATCTAGAACGTAGCTTCTCACTCTTTCCTCATCTGGAAAACTTCTAGTTCTTAAAGACTCAATTCAAACTGAGTTGTGTAATGTATCTATTTATAAGCTCCTTGAAAGTCAGATCTCTGCTTACTGGAACTTGTGGTCCTGGCATAGGGTCAGGCAAATAATAGGTGCACAAGAACAAAAGAGGAGAGTGAGTGAATAAGCAAGTGGGTGAGTGAATAATATATTCTCGCATTATCCCAGGCAAATGATCATCTAACCTCCATGTGACCCTGCATCAACACTAATGAAGAACTCACTGTCTTTCAGGAAAATCCATTGTATTTGGGTGAGCTACAGTGATTAAAACAAACAAACAAAACACAAAACAGTTCTTTGTGTTGAATCTTTCTTTCCACCTCTTAGTTTCAGTTCTGCCCTCTGATGGCTCAGAAAACAATATTTCTTCTTCTATATGATCCTAATGTGTGAATACATTTTTCACTTTTCGAGGAAGTGATCCCACTCCCTTCCCCATCTCTTCATATCATTCTCACCAAGTGACCATTTGCTTCTGCTTGCATACCTCCAGTGTCAGGGAACTCTCATTCCCTGGTTTCTAAATTCTATTTTTTGTTATCTCTTATGGGTGTTATTTCCAGCATCTTGATACCATGTAATATCTCATTAGAGACTCAGGTAAGTGAATGTGAGATCTATTATGGCAATATGGATACTCACCCTATGACTCACTGTACTATCTTTTAATGTGTGCCTTCTATAGTGCCTAGAGATAAACACAGTATTGAAATAAATTTGTTTTTAAAAAAGTATCCACTTAGTTATTTCACTTTCCAATTTAAGGGAAGAATGAACTAGAGTGACACATAGCCTTTGTTAAGCAATGTGCTGTTCAGTGGAGGACAGTGACAGCTAAACACATGATTAAATACTGGGCGGTAAGTGCTAGCACAAGAAAAGGTCAGAATTCTATGGGGTACAGAGGAGGCATTCCTACCAAGGGATGAAGAGGAATAAGATTTCCTGGAGACAGTGACATTGAGATGAGGTCGTGAATGTTAGCAAGGTGAGGATGGGTGGAGGTTCTCACAGATGGGGAGAGTAGGGTGAGGAGACTAGTGGCAGGAGTATTCCAGGCAGAGAGGGAGGCACACATGGAGGGCTGGAGGTGAGAGAGGGCCTGCACATCTGAAGAACAGGAAACAGTTGTTACTGAAGGGCAGATACTGGAGGAACAAATGTGAGAAAGAAGTGATGAAGAAAAAGAAGATGATGATGATGGTGATGATGGTGATGATGGTAGCTGACATGTATATAACACTTAATATGTGCCAGGCACTGTTGTAAGCATTTCATATACAGAAATTCCCTTAGCCCTCATAATAACTGTGTGAAGTCAGAACACATAACAATCCCCATTTTACAGAGGTGGTAACTGAGGCACAGATTAAGTAACTTGTCCAAGGGTACATTGCTAACATATGGCAAAGTCAGGAATGAAACCCAGGCAGTGCAGTTTAAGCATCTTCATTCTTAACCATGACATAGCCTCTCAAGGATCTGGTGATCCAGGGCATGATAAGCCATTAGTATATTTGACCATAATGAGGAGTCATTCCTCAGCTAAAAATTGAGAAATATTATTTTAACATCACTTTTGTGCCCCAGGAGTGCTTACAGGTAGAGAGAATGTACAGGAAGAGAATGTGCAGGAAGCATGTGCTTATGGCCAGCCTGGTTACAAGAATCTGAGGTTGGATGGACCCCCTTGGAGATGCTGCTCAGAAGGCAGAGCAAATGCTCATGGCTGCCAAAGTTTTCCATCACAGCTCATGTCATCTGCCTGCTCTGAAAGCAGTGTCATGGAAGAATACTGGATTCAGACCTGGGAAGGCCAGGATTCAAATCTTGGTCCCTTCCCTTACCAGCTCTATGACTTTGGGTAAATTCCTTAATCTCTTTGAACTTACTTCCTCATATGCACCAAAAGATGTGAACCCTTCTTTTGTTAGGCTGTTATCAGGATTGTTAGAGTTTAAGCAAATAAAATGCTTAAAATAATACTTGGTACATGGTAGGTACTTACTAATTAGTTGCTATCTGTATTCTAGCATATCCATTATCCATGTAACCAGGACTTTTAACTGGCTTTTATCAGCAATAATAAAACCAAAGAATACGTTTGAGAGAAGACTGTCTTAGAATAAAAGTAGCTAAGAACTACAAATTTAACAGAATTATTAACTGCGAAAAAAACACAAAGGGGTAACCAAATGGGAAAAGGCTAGATAATTGGCACCACATTTCAATTAAAATGAGTCAGGTACAGAACATAGGGGACTGTTTCAAGCCAATAATTTCACACTTGGGGGTCTGGGTGGAAGGTGGCAGGGGGCAGCAGAGAAGAAACTGGGGTAGGATCCAAACGATTTCTACTTTATTCAGAGAGACACTATGGATAGTAAGATGAACAGATGTATGAGTGTATTAAATACACGTAGAAGGCTCCCATTCTTTCTCAAGAGGGAAAATATCTATTTTCATTTTTCCTGAAGTGAAGAGATGCAATGAAGCAAAAATGTAAGTTTTGTTGCCAACTCTGCCATCAACTTATTCAAACCAGCTACTGAGCTGCTCTGAAAAGTGAAGGTGCTGGGCCACACCATCTCTAGGGTCCCCTGTGTTGTAAATTTAATTATTTCTATGGCTTAAGAATAACATCTCAAAAGTATTTTATAGTTAATAAACTGTTTTCCCACCTCACGTATGTTACTGAACAAGGTGATATATAAACAAACAAATAGAACAAACACATTCACATGTATTAAATGAACTTATCACATACTTATGTGGGTAACAGGGAAACTATAAATATCACATTTGATGTTCATTTGTGAGCAGTCTGATGGCTGACATAGAACATAGAAAGGGAGAAAGAAAAAATGCTGCCAGCAGAAGTAGACCTTGAATGCCAGGGCAAGAAGTTTTGTCAATAAGTGGCTATGGAAGGGTTTTACAGAAGCATTTAACACAATAGGACCCATGTTTATGGGAGAACAACTCTGGCAACAGTGAGAAACTGGGGTTAATGAACTAAGTGAGTTCAAGAAAGGAACTATCCCAGCAGATAACCAGATGGGAGACTATTGAAGTATTACCAATGATACAGATAATTGAGGCCCAAATTAGGCAAATGAGGGTGGAATTGAGGATGGGAGATGCAGTGCAGATATGAGAGAGAAAAACAGAGGAAGGTTCTATGCAGCTATTCTCCTCAAATACTTCTGGAAGCCAAATAGTGTTTAAATAATATTTACAGTGTTGAGCAGATTGAAAATGGGAGATAAGGAAGGTGTCAAAAAGCTTTAGGATGATTGGAGGTGTGATGATACCATCAATCAAGATGGGAACACAGAATGGAGAGTGGGTTTGGGTGAGAGGATAATGTATTTTGTTTTAGACATGTTGACTTTGCTATGTCTGTTGGATATCTACAGTTTTGCAGACAGTTGGAAAATATCTACCTGAAGCTTAGAGAAGTGTCCAATGTTCAAAATCATTTTAGATTTCATATTCCTATGGTCAGTACCATGGTCAAATTAGACCCAGATGTAGAAGAAGCTTGATATACAAGATGGGGATAAAAAGAGTACCATGTCACAGAGTTGCTATAAGGTTAGATTAGTTAATACATGTAAAGCACTTAGAACAGTGCCTGGCATCTAGTAAGGGCATCTAACTATTAGCTATTGTTGAACCCTCTCCTGACATACACAAAGAAGATGACTTGGGAGACTATAAAATTATCTCAGTGCAGGCTCATTTGACCAGGGAAAAGTGCTAGGGTTGTAGGCACTAAATCAAAAAAGCACAATCCTAGGAGTTACGAGTCCTGAGTTCCGGTCATGCTGTTAGCTTATTTGACTTTGAGAAGTGCCTTCATCTCTCTGGGCCTCAGTTTCTTTATCTAGAAAGAGAGTCTCACACTAAATCTCAGAGGTCCCTTCTAGTGCTTAATAAACAAATACATTCTATGCTCCATATGTATTTTGTTGACAACTTGAGACAAATAGATCATTATGCATTAAACTTTTCAAACACCCTCCAGCATGTTTCAGAGTGAATGCACTATAAATTGTATTTGAAATGGAAATTTCTAATTAAGTTCCCTTCTCCTCCTGGAGGCTGTTGTACTTTGTGGAGAGTGGTAATATTTCTGACAGTATATGCATTACAGCTCAAGACTAGAATCCTGGAGCACAGGCAAAGTGAAAAACTGATGTTGAATATTTATGTATCTTAGCAGTTAAACATTAACTTCCCTTTACATTTGACTTCCTGATGCAAAAACAGGCTTATAGTTTAAAAAAAAACTTAGACCTTTAAAAATGTTTTGGCTTACCAGGTCATTTCTAGAGGGATGATTATTTTGGAATCTTTAAATGAAAATAATAAAGTGTAATTTGGCTATCCAAGCCCAGCTTACTAAAGGCTGAAAGACAGTAACATCTAGAATTTATGCATTTCAAGTAAAAAGTTAACTATCTTTGTAAGAATATGTAAACAAGAAATAGTTGAAACCTTATAAAAATATTATACAAATACAAGGTGATACTACTATCTCCAAGCTCTGATTTTTACCTTAAGTCTAGACTTGTAAATCTTTCTGCTTACTTGTCATCTGCAGATAGATGTGTAAGACTTTTCAAACTCATCGTACTCAAAATAAACGCAAAATTTCTCCCAAACATGTTTCTCGAGAGTTTTCTCATTTCCAGCAAACAGTACTACTACCAATCTCCTCTCAAACCACTGAATCAAGAACCTCCATTCATTTCTTCCCCTTCCACCTCACCATGCAATCCCTTAGTTCATAGCCATATTCCAATTCCACTTTTCTCTAACTCCACCCCATCCCTCTAGGCCAAACTATCATTTTCCCTGGGAATACTACAGTAGCCTTGATGGTCCCTCCATTCTCTTTGTGGCCCACTCCTCCAACCCTCCTTTATCCCTTTTTGACTCAGCAGCTAGAATGATCTCAAACTGTATATCTGATCATGCCTCTCTTCTGCTAAAATCTTTCTTTTGGCTCCTTGTTAGGCTTTGAATGAAATTCAAACTCCTTTCCTTGGACTCTGCCTATCCGTCTTATTCCATCTTATTCCACGCTGCCTACTTTACTGTTTGCTGGCCACAAGGGCCTTCATTCTGTTTTGCATTAGTCCAAGTTTTCTCCAGTCTTACAGAATTTGTGCCAGTGGTCCCTCTGACTGGAGTGCTCTTACCTAGCTTTTCTCATCTTTGATAACTTATTTTCATAAGTGTCAGCTCAAATGTCAATTCCTCAAAGAGCTCTTTGCTGACAATCACATTTAAAGTAGCCTCCCAGCCTATCTCTAACTCACCCAGTTTTACTTTCTTACAGAATTTAGACCCACATGTTATTCTATTTATTATCTCACCCACCCCAAGAGAAGCTTCCCATAAGTAGGGACCTTGACTGTCTCTTTTAACTCCATACTTTTAGTGCTGAGTATGCTATGTAGATGTTCAACAATATTCCTTAAACTAATGAATGATTATAACTATTAAATCACATAGCTTTATTTAATATTTAAATCATTAAAATTTATTTGACAACCAGTTATTGTGCACTTGTTATGAGCCAGTCCTTTTCAGAAGGCATTTTCCTCTAGGGGAGAAAAGTCGATGAAACTGAACTCACTGATTCAGTATCTTTGAGGGTGAGGCCCAAGACTTTTTTTTTTTTCTTTTTTTGAGACAGGGTCTTACTCTGTCTCTCAGGTTAGAGTACAGTGACATGACATGCACCACTATGCCTGGCTAATTAAAAAAATATATTGTAGAGCAACCAATGTGTTCCTTGAAGCACCCAATATGGCTTAAATGTCCTTGCAAACATTGTTAAACAACCACCTCCACATCATCCAAGCCTTTAAACTGTTCAGGCAGCATCAGACTCTGGGCTGGAAGGCTAAATTTCTACCCTTCAAGATCTGCTTTGTGGCTTCTCACCTCACCCACCAAATGTTCTATCCTGAGATGAGAGTGTGTGTGTGCTGCTAGACTGACGGATTCCCTTTGGTTAGGGTTAAATTTGAAGCTGAGATCCTTTCTCTGGTGGATGGTGGTAAGAAAAAAGCCTTCTGAATTTGCTCAACATGTTCTTCCTTTTGAATCAGTGGACTAACTGAAAGTGCTCTGTTATTCTTTTTTCAACTTGTTTTTTTATGATTTCTGGGCCTCAGATATTAAAATATCACTATTTAATCTACTGTTAAAACACTATCAATAATAAATTGATTAACTAGATAATGAACTATTCATATAATGGAATACTATGCAGTCATTAAAAGCAATAGCATACATGTCTAATATTTTGAAACCAAAAAAGGTCATGATCTATTGCTAAATTAAAGAAAAGCAAGTATATGTATGTATATATAACTCCATTTGTTTCAAAAAAGAAAAGGATGAATGATCTTATAGAGAATGCCTCCAATGTTACACAATGAATTGATAACAGAGGCTTTAAGGGGCTATGGTATCATGGTGGGGAGGGGAGAAATGCTGAAGAGGAGAGAATGGGTTACATTTCATTTTATAGCCTTTAACAGTATGTGAATATTTTTAAGTAAACATGTGGTACCATAACAATTTTAAAAGTCATACAAAAAAGTTTTAACAACTGAATTTGAGGTTTGTGTTACCTTAGCAATAAAAGACAAAAGGGGCTATGTAGGTAAATTAAAAATACAGTAATATTTATAGAAAACGTGAGTCCTAGAGTATTCAAATTTTCAAACATTGCATTAATCCATTCAATAAATATTAACTGAATGCCTTCTTTGTGCCAGTCATTGTGCTATTTTTGGGGGATGGATTGGTGAAGAAAGCAATGGTTCAGCCCTAAGTGACTTAGAATCTAACAGTAGTTCTCAACTGGGTATGAAAATGTGTCTATTTGTGAGGGGGGATGGTATTTTTTGTTGTTAAAATGTCCAAGTCAGGAGTCAGCATTGACATTAATTGTAGAAGGCACATGTGTGTTAAATGTTTTGCAAACTGTGGCACAATCAGGCACAGTGAAAAAATGTCCTTCCAAAAGTGCAATAACACCTGCAAAAAGAAATACTGAATCAATACCATTTTCCACATAAATACCCTAATTCCCAGTGAACCTTATTATTTTGTTTAAACAAGTTCAGTTGGCTAAGTTCTGGGTCAAAGTTATTAACTAGGAATTTGTCTAAATAGTATACAGATTTGAAAGCAATAAGGATGTTCATTTCTACATATCCTATAATATTGACTAATTTAGTTTAGTTTACATAAACTAATCTGAGTGAGATTGTAATGTAGGTGAAAAGCGTTCTTGTTTCCTTTTTTCCTCATACACAGTTAATCTTGTTCACGAGCTTTGGAATCAATTTTAAAGGAAGGAATAATGCTGTCTCCAGAGACATATTTGTCAAACAGTCCACTCCTAAAGCATCTGAAAGGCTTGAGCAGGAATAGGATACTAATGGAATTAATCTTGGTCGAAATCTGTTACTGCAAAACTCAAACTCTGGCTGCTGCATGCGGGACTCACCTGATGTTTTTTTCATCATAGCTCCTCAAGATAATGACATTCTTTTGTGTTTGGGCTTATGTGTATCTTGGCATCTGGCTGTTGCCCATAATTACATCTTAGTATTTCTTTGACTTATTCCTCACCTAAAAATAAGTTAATCATCTCATTGCCTAAAAGCTCCCAAGAAACAGGTTTTGTGAGTTTAGGCAAACTATGTCAAGAACTCTTAAGTCCCCTCTTCTCAATTACTTTAGTCAAATCTTCCCAATTGCAATCAGTCAAATATTTTTGGGAAGTCAAAATCTTCCCAACTGCAATCAGCCAAATCAAGAGCAGGAGATCTGAATAAACAGAGATGCTTGAAAATCAACTTGTATTCACCACTATGAATGAGAAATAATATTTATTAAACTATTTCTCTTCAAAATATCTTTTGCTTTTGTTTTTTCCTTTCTAATTTACTATGCTGGTTCTAAGCATTGATCTAAACTATTGAAACAGACTGTTTCCTGTTTATTTTGAAAAATTTCAAATTATAGAAAACTTGAAGAACATTATAATAAAAACTCATAAAGATTCAACAGTTCTTAACATTTTGGTACATTTGTTCTCCCTCTTCCTCCTTCTGCCTCTCTCCACTTACCTACCTATCTGCCTATCAGAAGACACACACACACACACACACACACACACACACACACACACACACACACACACATACTTTTTCTGAACCATTTGAAATATGTTGCAGACATTATTCTACTTTCAGCCTAACATATCAGCAAGGCATCTTCTCAGTGTAAAGATATTTTCTGTATAACCACAATGCCATTATTACTCCAAAGAGAACCAACAAAACTAATATTTTATACCATTTAATATATTGTACCTATTCAAATTTCCTCAGTTATTTTCCAAATGTCTTTTACCGATTTTTTTCTTAAGTCTAGGATTTGATCAAGTTTTATGCATTGCATTTGGTTGTTATTATGTCTTTAGTCATTATTAGTCTAGAACATTACCTACATTTTTCTTTAAATAAAATTTACTCTTTTTTTAAAAAAAAAATTCAGTCAAATGCTTATATAGTGTTCTGCATTTTGAATTTGTCTGATTTTCTCTTCCCAATCAGAATCAGGTAAAACATTTTTAGCAAAATCCAATGTGTAATGCTGTGTGTTTCTTACTCTGTCATAGTAGGAGGCTCAAAATATATGGACCACCAGATCTCTTCATTCAAAAGGCACCTTTCTATTTTGCAAATAACAATCTATAAGGTGGTTTATTTGAGACCGTGTAAATATCTTTTTTCCAGTAAACTTTAACTCCTAATTTTTTTTAGCATCTATGGATTATGCTTTCTTGAAATAGTTATTTTGTTGCGGGTTAAAAAATGCTTATTGTATAATTCCTTATTTCATCTAGAATTATTAGCTGGTATTACTCTGTGCAGGAGAGCTTCTCCTTTATATATATATATATATTTTTTTTTTTCCTCTATCATTCTGGATTTATTTTTGATATATCATGACTTTATAATTTTTTATATATCATAATGTTTTTGATATATAATATTGTTCTTTTTGACATATTTTTTGATATAGCATGATATTATAACTTATCACCATGTGGTAGCCTTCTAATTGATGTTTGCTTTTCCTCCAATCTTTGTCTCTCTCCCATCCTCCCCTTTCCTTTCATCTACTCTCAATACCTTGATGGTCATCTTGTATATCACAACCATTCTACTTTTCTCTAAATACCGCCTTTCACATTTTATAGATGCCACAGATGCTCAGGTTCATCTGTGTTCCTAACTGCTTGTAAATTATGTGCAAATTTCTTAGCCGTATATTTAAGCCCTTTCACAATGCAGCTTTTACCATAACCCTCTCTAGTCTTTTTAAGACCAGAGACTTCTCTGATATGAGGGAGCATTAGAGTGGATTCTGTCTAGTCCTCCCATATCATTGGTGGAAAGAGTGAGGTGCAGGAAATGAAGTTATTTTCCAAGGTCACTCAGTGTATTTGTAGTAGAGTCCAGATGAGAATGCTAGAGTTCAGTGTCCTACATTACACACTTCCTCTCCTAAGCAAACCCTCTGCTGCTGCCAGAAGCTTCATGTCCATCCCTATTCTAACGTTCTCTTGGGCCTAACTTCCTCCTCCTTGTTTTACTTCCTGTTTTCCTGGATTCTTTGAAGTCTTGGCCTTCTCTCTTGTCCAGGTCAGGTTCTACCTTCCCAGATCTCCTGTAATCATGATGGTCTGTGACACTTACTCGGCCATCAGCCCCACAACCTGGCAGCATTACATGAATTTTGGTCCTCCTTTACTCTTTCATTACTATTTTTAAGGTGAGAAGTAATGCAAGCTCATTTTAAACAACTAAAACAATACAAAAGAACAGCAAGTAAACTGTGAACATCCTTCTATCGTAACCTTCAGGTAACCACTGCTAATAAACTAGGCAAATGAACTCTATACACTTTCAGTACACATATTTCCATATCCCCAGTTACATTCCCAATGTCTAGGATAGTGCCTGGTTCCTCCCAGTGAGTGTAAAACATTCATGTTTACCTCTATATGTAGTCATTGTTTTAAAGAAAGATCCTATAATAACACATGATGTGTTGTGATTTGCTTTCTTTTCTATTTATCTTTTAATGAATAAATATCACTAACTAGACTATAAGCTCCAAGAAGGCAGTGTCAGACAGTGTTTTAGTCTTCTTGTTTTCCCAGGATGTGGCACAAATTGCTGTCCTCATAAATTATTATTGAGGGTGACTACAGCTTTATGTGCTTGATGAATCTTTTCCTCAACTCTGAAGAAGCCTTAAGGTTCACAAAGACTCCTGTTCCTCTAAAGAGGAATTATTAATCAGCTCGCCAAGGATTTCATGGCCAATTTTAGTGTCTAACAGTGAAAACAATGTAAACTAGAAAAGAAAGTAAAGCGAGGAGAATAATATAACAGACAGGCAGGACCCTGGAAGGTGGCAACCAACTTTGCCACCTTAAAGGGTAGAATTCTCTACACTGGAGCTGCCATCTTGAATGTTGACTGTTGTGTTAGGCAGATCACATAAACAGAGCCTTAACTCTAAGCATTATTGATTTCATAAAGTGCTTCTAGACATTTGGGAGAACTAGAAGCAGCAACAGAATCATTTCAAAACTCTCCTGAAAAGATAAACTCCATACAATCAGGAGTGAGACAGAGTGACCATCCTCTGGAATTACCTCTCCGTCATCACTTTCCTTTGTTCTCTCAAGCATATATCAAGACTTCATAAAAGCAGTCAAGGCTGTGCTGAATCTTTCACTATCAGTCCCAAGTGGATATTGTAAGCATCAGAAAAATTTTCCATTTACACAGGCAGGGAGGTATTTTCAGTAATTTAAATCTTTTCTAATTACTAACCAATACCCGCTTTCCAGCCTCCCAGTTTAGCACACAGAATGCTGCACCCTGCAGAAAACAACTCTCCAGCAAGGTGTGAGTTTCCATGGTTAGTTGCCAGAGCTTCAGATGTGAATGGAGTTGCAAAGTCACAATCCCTTCAGTAGATAAAAACATCAAGAAATAAAGTTCCACTGCCATCGTTCAGTTCCTATCACAAAGTAAATGCTCAGCAAATAATAGGAAGGAGGGGAAAAGCGAATCAGAAAGGAGAACAGAAAAGAAAAGGAGAGAGGGAATAAAGAGGGAAGAAATCTAGTCAATTGACTTTCAAACTGTGACCAACAATTTAAGTTTCGAAGGAGATCACTAATAAAGATAATACTAGTTACTGAATACTGAACAAAAAGGTATTGTATTAGGCTTGTTATTGTTAATCCTCCCAAGAACTTTGCTGAGGTCAACTTTAAGATGGGGAAACTGAGGCACAGAAAGATTAGATGCTTCGAAAGTAGCAGAGCTAAGATAAGAGATATGGTCTGTGTGGCGCACACACTGTGTCCTGTGTCCTTTCTCCCCTACTTAATCTTCCCTCTTCTTTTACAATACCTGCTGTCTCCAGCCTTAGGGATGCAGGTAACACTTCTGTCTCTGACAGACACCAATGTTGCTATGTGCTTCCAAATCTACTTCTGCCCCCCACGCATAAACATTCCCTTCCCCATAATATCACATGCCTTCTCACAGCAGCCTCAGCTCCTGCTAGTGCCTGTCATCACAATGGTTCACTTTGCTTTTCCATCTCAGTAAACAGCCCCCTCCAGGCATACTGTAGTCTCGTCTTCAGGGGCTGTTTCCCTGTTTCTTCAGGGTGAGCTTGATCAGTGCAGGGACCAGCTTTCCTCAACAGCTCTGCCACTTTGGGTATTACAGAGAACACAACAATCCCCCAGAGGATTTTAACGTCAAAACCTTTTAATATCCCTGTGGCCAAATTCAGTGTCTCCTCACCCAGCTCCTTCCTTGAACTATGCTTCAGCCTATACTGGGGTCAGTTCTGTGAGAGGCTGGCTGCAGGCTCTGATTAGTGGTGGGCTCTGCCACATCTTGTGAGACCAAGAGGCATTAAGTCAGTAAGCACAAAGCCAGCAGTCATCCAGAAGCGGAAGAAGCACTGGAGGTTGCCTGAAACAGGGGACCTGGAACTCTCAAACTTCATCCACTGTACTAAGAGTTGCCAGCATCAGAATAAAATATATATGACTAGCCCTTGCTGCTCTTGGCATGGGAAGTTCCATGAAACCAGATATATAATTCTGCATTCTTTAAAATCATCATCCTCCATCTTTTCCCTTTCCAAGTTTGAACTGCATGCAGTTTCCTATTGCATTGTTTACTCTTTTGTTAAACTCCTACCACCTGGAAAAGTTGCCACGTACACTGCACTGTACACTGTACACTATACATTGCACACTGCTCTGCAAAGGCATGGTGCCTTGATTCTCAGTGTTTTTTTCCTCTCTATTATGCCCTCCCCTTTTCCTTCCATTCTCCCCTGCAGGGTCTCACCTCTGTGATCCTCTCCTGATCTGTCTCTGCGTCTGTGACTAGATTCCCTTCACTTCTCCCTTCCTTACCTTTCCTCTGCAGCTGGGCTGCATCTATTTCCTCCTCCTGCAGCTGGTCTCATTTGCTTTTTCTTACCACCTCCCTCTGAGTGATCTGCCTCTACTTTCCTGCTGCATCCTCTCTTCTCTTCCCTGGTTGATTTATCCTGCTTTATTGGGAAGACAGCCTATGACTGACTGTTTACCACCTAAATTTCTGGAATTGTGTTACCCTTTAGAAGTCCAAACTGACGTGCTGTGAGAGTCTCATAATTAGGCTTATAAAAATAAATCTTTCTTGTTCCACTGTCAATACAACTAAAACACTGGGTTAGTTGTCAAATACAGGCAAGCCAGAGGAGCTTGCTCCTGAAAGCTAAAATAGCAAAATTATCTGTGCTAGCATTTTGAAATGCTATCTTAGGCTGTGTTGCTTATACTTAATGCTCTGGGACTCTAAGTCAAGGACAAGCCTCAAGTTAGAGTTTTTCTACGTAGGGCTTCTGGAGAAGCTCTTCAGGATTTATAGGTCTCCGGATCTTCTTATTTATTTATTTATTTATTTATTTATTTATTTTTAGAGAAATGCAAATCAAAACCACAATGAGATACCATCTCCGGATCTTCTTTAAAATCCACTCGTTCCTGTCTAATGTAGAGACCTGCTGCATATCAAAGAATCAACTGAATGTTCAACCCCCTTCTAAATATCATCATTATAAACTGAATGTTCTAGATTCTATATTTGCTCCTGATTTGACCCTTAGTCCTTGCCTAGAACCAGTCAGTCAACAATAGCTCAATTTTGGGCCTTTGGGTATGCGCGTAGCTCAAGGTTTATATCATCTGCCTTGTAACCTCCATATCTTATCCATCCTTTGCCAATATTTTGTTCCCTCTTAAAAGTATGAAATAAGTACAGAAATGTTTCAATTTTGGTATAGCCCTAAGATACAAAGTATGGGTTGAAGAAGCACTAAGGGGAAAATTCACATGTGGAGATGTGAAAACCGTGGATGTTATATTAGAAGACAGATGCATGCATGCCACCCATTTGCAGAGGCTGCAGCATTGCTAAATATTGCTTCTCTTCAAAATTATGCATAATGAGAAAGTCAGGTAAACCAGGAAAAGTATGGATTTTTGGATGAATAGGAGACGAAGCAAATAACTATGCACAGAAAGCATAAATCACTCACCAACAAAATGTATAATCTACAATGTATTTTCCAGGATAATGAGTGTGAAGGTATCTGTTGTATGCATACAAATTCACCCTTCTTTTCTCTTTTTTTGGGCTTGTGAGTGTTTGACAATGTAAATTATTCTTCCTGAGCACAAGTCCACCTGAGGATTAGTGAATGGGTGTGGTTTTCAACCAAAACTTGTATTTAGCTGCCTTCTTTCTGACACTTAGAAGTTCCTGGCTAATGTTATTTATCAAATGCTGTGTGCAATAAAAACAAGTATTTCCCCAAAGAAAGTAAATTGTGCTGCAATTATTTATGTGTATGTGTATGTATATATGCTGTGTATAAAAATATAAATAATTTTGGTAATTATTGATGAGTAGATAATACCTTAGCACGTTTATGTCCCTTAAAGGAAGAAAAATCCAGGGATAGGTGTATTTTCAAGAAGGCTCGGTGGATTTGGCTCTGGCTTCTGTCACCATTTAGCTTTGGAATTTTGTGCTTTAGTTCCTTCATTTATTAAACAAACAACAAATAAACAAATATTATGCAAGAGGGACTCTGATATTCCATTCAGAGTTATGATTCTGTGATCCTATCTTGTTGTTTTAAAATACCAAATACTGTAAAACGTTTGATTCTGCAAAGAGCTATGAACCTATTGTGCCTTTTCCCATGCAAAAGTGATTCTTTTGTTTACTCATTTATTCTAGAAACATTTACTTGTGATTTACTATGTTTGTTTATGATTTACAATAGGTTCTGTGCCATGTCCCACAGATTCAAAGATTATTTACACACAGCCTCTGTTCTTGAGGAGCTCAGTATATATAAGATGACCTCCTGCTTTACAGAATTTTATCTCAAAGGCCTAACTGTAGAAAGTCAAGCTTTCTATGCAAAGAACTCAATATGTACCCATAATTCCAAGTCCTGACGCTAATTGGTATTGTATTTTGGAGAAGTGGTTTATCTTTTGTATTAAGTCTCTGAGGTAGTGTAATAGAAGGGAAAGAGTGTGGGTTTTGTCCAGCAGACTCAGGTTTGGAATTTTGACTCTGCACATCTATGAAGTGATGATAGGAATATCTACTTCAAAATGGTTGCAGAGTTATATTGAGAACTGAATAAGGTGATGCAAATGAAAACCCACTCAATGAATGATAGCTTTTGCTTTTACTATGGGAAACTGAACAATACTTCTGCTTTGTTTAAGCACCCCTTTCAAATCAGCAAACCAATAAATTCAATTTTTTCTGGACTAAATTCTTTGAAGACTCTTTTCTTAGTATAATCTACGGCTGTAACCTCTATGCAAGAGTGTGTATTAGGTTGAACCACACAAAATTGACAATATTCAACTTGACCTACAAAAATGGCAATTCCATATGGTTCACCCTAATACCATTTTTAACACCACTAAGAGAAAATTTTAATTTCTACTTTTAATGTAAATAGCATGTACAATTTCGATTTTTTTCTAGATGAGTATTTCCTCACTAAAAGTACGTTTAGTGTGTACAATTCATGACATTTGCTGTTTTGATTAAGAAAAATAATGTTAAAATAAATCTTCCTGGTTCTTTTTCCAAAATAGTTTTAGGAAGTTTAAATTTGAATTAAATGTTGTGAAAATTTTAGCCTCAGGAAATGCGAAAAGGGACATTAAAGCCATATGTATTGTTGGCTATCAGAGAAAAGAGTAAATCTTTGATTATTCTAAAAGAACAACATTAAAGTTGTCAGTTAATGAGCTGAAAGTTTTTCTGTGATATATTACTGAGCAAAAGATTAGAGGAAACTAGTATAACAGAGAGAAAGAGAGCCTCATTTTTTTCCCCTGCTGTATATGTGGCAGAGACAGAGGACTGCGAGTTTGTAGAAGTGTGAGAGAAAAATGTGGGAGAAGTGTTTAAAGTGTTCAAAGGAAACTAAAATGAAGACAACCGCTGGCGTACAGGTTTTCAAAACAAGCTAGTTTCTACCTAGAACTTGTCATCAACACCCTTTACTAGTAGCTTTTGAACTTCCATCTGTCTACTTGCCTGTGAACACTCTTCTTGGTAGCCACATGTCATGCTGCCACCCTTGCCTTGGGAAGCTCAATTCAAATCCTACTTCTATGAAATTCTCCCCAGTTACAGGGCATTACAGGGCATTTCTAGAGGAACTGTTATTTCCTCTATCCTTAACACTAAAGCAAAATACTTCTATGTCTTCCAACTCTCCCATCCCAAGTGTTAAAGCTACATAACTTTAACAGTAATAGATGGGCTAAGAAATATATTTGTCCATCTGATATGGCCTCAAGACCATCTAGTCCACATTTTTTGAACACCTACAATGTGCCATGGGCTGTGTCATGTCATGTACTGAGATCAATAAAAATAAGAGTTGGATTTGGCATTAAGAAGTTCACAGCCTTATGTAGCCATCTTTGAGATGTATAAATGAATAATCCTATGAAGCACTCATGATGTTTCTGAAATTCTTTCCTCAGAAGGTTTACTGGAAATCCTATAATTCCACCATTTGAGATTCACTGTTTTGGTCTCAAGCTTGGTAGATATACTGTGAAAATCTTGATATAGTTAGTTGAAATAATGCTTTGCCTATTTCCTAACATTCAACCTCAGTGTGAACTCCTTCATCTGATTTCTTTCATTGAAGGACAGACAAGAAAAAGCATGAGGACACTAGACCCCTAGGTACCATAGAGTGTGAGGAGGGACTAGAGTTGTGGGAAATGTACATTAGGTCAGCTTTTATCTGACAGGAGCTGCACAATGTTACAGAGTTGAGGAGATGGGATGATGACCAAAAGGCCAGTGCCCATTCCTCTTAGAATTGAGGCTCATTCTTAGAGCCTTGAGCACTGGGATTGTTGGTGGCACTGTCAAAGAAGGCAGGACCACTTGCTCTGTGTCAGGCACCATGATGGTGCTCTACACCCCTTGGCACATTTAACCCTCATAACAATCCTTTGAAGCAGGAGTCATTAGCTCCATTTTATTAATGAGAAGACTGAGTTTGGGGAAGCTAAGTACTTGTCCAAAGTTTGCACATCTAGTTGATGGTAAAGCAGGGTTCAAGCCTCTTGCTGGTTCCAAAGCCATACTTTTCATCTTCTTAACCTTTGAGAAATAAAGGAATCCAGTTACCCTCAAAAGGCAGGTACTATTTCAAGGGAAATACTTTTGAATGCAAGCCCATTTGAGGACCAGCCTTGTGCTGTATCAGATGAAGACAATTTGAAAGTGAGAACAAATTTCATTTCCAACATTTTCAAGAGCAGAAAGAAAGATTCTTTATAGGATCCTTGTAGATTTAATAAAAAATTCCATCCTTTGCAGGAATGCTTTCTCCCAAGCCCTCTAAATGCCGGCAGATGGTCAGCTGGCTCCTGCTTGAGTAATTACAATGCAGTGATACAAGGTCTTTTCACTCTACCCATAGTGCTTAGCACAGTGAGCAGACATATTAAGTACTCGGTAACATCAGAAAATGGAGACTGGGTAAGGTTGAGTGACATGTTCAAGATCAGTTAGGTGATATATGGTAGAAACAGTATTTGAAACTAAGCCTGTTACGAACTCTTGCTTTTAGATGATGCCTCTTTTGGTTCTAATAGCATTTTCTAGGGCAACACAAAAAAGCCTACCTTCATTTCTGCAGAATGATCTTGCAAGTGCTTTATCAACAAAAACAACAGCAGCAGCAGCAACAAAAAAATAATAGGCAACATTTATCAAGTCCTTCCATGTGCCAAATGTTACACTAAACACCACATGTATTATCAATTTCTCCTCATAACAGCCCTATAAGTAGACACAGTCATCATTTTATTGATAAGAAAACTGAAGCACAGAGAAGTTAAATAAATTGCTGAAATTCACAATTACAAACAACAGAGTCAGGATTCAGACTCACTTTTTTTCTTTATATGTACTTTTATTTTTACATTGTAGAGAAAGTAACAACTTCTAAAAAGAGTATATAGATGAGTATAATATAAGCCCATCAGACCAAAAAATATTAGAATGTACTTAAAAGAATTAGGATTTCTATGATACAATAAACACTGAGATCATACGTTCTTTTGGACCAAATGGCAACTGCATATACATACAAAGCAAGTACTGGCACACCAGAGGTATCAAAAACACCTTCTTTGATGCAATCGCTTAGGAATTGTAAGAAATATGTATCATTCAGCATCTGGATGCTAATAATAAAAGAGATAGAGGCTAAATAAACAGGGGAGTCACTCTACCCCCTTCCCTGTTTCCAATTTTTAGGAATTTAAGTTTATTCAAAAGGTTTATATATAATCCCATAACTACTATTTCTCTTCTTCAATAATTTCAGAATGACAGCTTTACAGAACTTTAAAGCTTGAGCTTCTTCTGAATTCCCAAAGTGTTTGTAAAGTGCTCCTTTACAAATGGGCTGCCTCTTCAAGGGTCAGCTTTACCTGTGTAAGGTCTGCAAGACCATTCTCTCTTAGATACAAGGAACTCTGAGGAATACTTCATTCATTCCACAGAGGCCCTTAATTATGTGGAAACTGAATGTACTCTCCTAGGATTCCCTAAAATACTTTCCGTTCAATCAGTTACAGATGGGCCAATGGCCCAAGAAGTATAACCTTTCATTTTCATAATTTCATAGGCACTGGCAATCATTTCTTTGTGCACATTTTCCCCCTTGCTCCAGATTTTGATTAATTCCTTTATCTGAGTTCAGATCCTTCAGAGTGATACCAGTAATGTTCACTGCACTCCACACAGGAACATTTGAGTCCCTATGCTCTCCAAAGATCCACCCATGGCAGCTTCCAGAGTGGATTCCAAGCATTTGCACAGTCAAGAAATGGAAATGGGCAGTGTCCAGATTATAGCCATGTCCAATAATATGGGTTTTGGAAAATGTATTCAACTTCCAAGCTACATAACTGAAGATATCCACTGGACTGGAAACTATCAGTTTGCAGCAGGACTATATTGGGTAATATTAGAAATCATTAATTTAAAGATGGCCACATTTAGACTGACTAAATTAAAGTGTTTCACCTTTTTCCTGGCATGCACCTGATGTGATAATCACTAGGTTGGAGTTTGCAGAGATGAGATAATCTTTGCTGGAAACACTATTTGGCAGTTTCAAGAAAAGACTGCCTTGTCTAAGATCCATTGTCTCACACCCTTCAATTCACCATTATCAACATCTACAAAGGCAAGTTAATCCGTCAAGTCTTTTAATAACATGGTGATCCCATGGGCCATGCTAACTGATCCATTTCTTATAATGGAGACCTTACTATGGTTAAAAACCTCCTCTGAAGCAAAATTCTCAATAAATTCATTCTGGATAGTTACCATCATGTAACCAGAGGTGGGAAGGTTGGTTAAGGGCCAGCTGACACTGTGATACGCGTTCTCTGTTGGTGACACAGATTCCTGGGGCCAAGAAACTTTATTCCCATAGTGCCTACACTTCAGCTAGACTGCAGGACTCCTGATACACTCCTGCAGTATGTCAGGGATACACACACAAGAGGTGGATGGAGAAGAGAATGGAAGAAAGTGGCGGGCAAACTGCAGGTTGAGCTTGCTGGGGCAAGCAGAAAGAAGCTGCTTGAATGTTCAATGCCTTTCACTTTACTTCAGCTATTACAGCTACCAAGCAAGGCTATGCTCAGCTCCCTGTACACAGACCTCATGGGGGCCTCTGGAAAGTGCTTCTGATGTCTGCTCAGATTAAAGCAGTAAAAAGGCTTCTTCTTTAGCTCCGTGTGGATCCTGGAGAATACAAACATGTATTCTCTTCAATATCTTACATGGATAAGAGGCCAGCCCAGATCTCTGGAATTATTCATTTCCTATTTTTAGTAGGTATGCCAAGTCAGACCCACTCTGGCTCCTGAGCCCATAGCTTATGCATTACTGTGTCTAATTCCTTCTCTTTCTCTCTCTTTGGGACATTTCAATTTCCCCTTCACCCTCTAATATATCATGTCCAGGAACCTTAATCCTAGTCTGTGGCTTCTTGATATCTTTATTAAAATGCAGCAACTAGAATGGAACCTATAGCTTAGATAGAGTCTAACCAGTGTGGACACAGAAGGATGTCTGCCTCCCACATTCCAGGACTACATTTCTGTAAATAGGCTCCAGCCTATTAGCCTATTGGCAGCATCATCAGATGGCTACCTAGAACCACAAGATCTTCTTTTAAGGCACTGCTGCCATATGTCTCCATTCTAAACTGGTACAATTAATTTTGGAACCTGTATTTTCCCAGACTGTCTGCCTTAGCAGAGAATTTTGTATGCCTGGTAAATGTAAGTAGTTAATAAGTATTTATAGGGTTTATGTCAATATTTTGCTATCTTATGGCTACTTAGTAGCTTAATGCCTCTGAACCTAAGATTTTTTCATTGGAAAATGGGAAAATAGTATATTCCCTGGCAGTGCCATAGGAGGTTCATATGAGATAATGCATGCAATGTAAGGTGATGTTATTATCACAGATGATCTAGGTTTTAATTCTACACTAGAAAGGTAATTATAACTACTAAACCCATAATCACAGAAACCACAGCCTACAGGTCCTATAACTATCCCAAACATAAGATTATATGCCCAGATTTCAATCAGAAAACATTTTACAATTCCTTAACCCAAAAGGATGTCCACGTTTACTTTCATTGCCCTCTAGTGGTTGCTATACAAAAGATATAACTACATTTTGTTTGTTTGTTTTACATTTTGATTTTTGAGATGTCAGACACAATATCATATAAATACTCTTCAAATTTTGTTAGGTTACACGCATTCCTGTGAGCTGGCAACCTTTAAATAATCAGCCTATAATAATCAGAGAGTGCTTAACATTGTGTCCTGTGCAATATAGGTATATACTGCCCATGAATTGTTGGTTATGCATTTATTTTACTAGATCTTTACTCAGAATCTACTGACTTAAAATACTAATCTAGCTTTATTCATTCATTATATATTTATGAGATATATTATATGTCAGGTACACAAGACAGACATTGTCCTGGCTTACAATGTAGTGAGGAAAATGGAGTATTAAACATGTCTTTAAAAATTAGCATGGTAAGTGCTATCATAGAAGAGTATGGGATACATGGAGCACATTAAGAGGGGTACCTAACTTGGAGGTGTTTCTGTTTGTGTTGGGAAGGTGCAGTGGGAATGGCGAGAGACGGCATTTAGAGAATATAACAATCTAAGCTTTGAAGGATGAATAGAAGAGTTATTTCGAAGAGGGTGGGGTGGAGAAAGTTTTCAGGAGAGGATACAATGTCAGATATAGTTACATGATGGAGAAAAGATTGACTTTTAGAGATATGGCTGGACAAATTAAGAGGAAGCTATATTGAGGAATTTAGACTTTATTTGGATGGTTAAATTATAACCAATGGACTCTGAAAAAAACATGAATGCATGTCTTCAATTTCAATTTCTGATTTTAAAACTTTTAGTATTTAAAGAGAAGTCTTAGGCTGGATGAGGTGGTTCACACCTGTGATCCCAGTGCCTTGGGAGGCTGAGGTGGGAGGATTGCTTGAGGCCAAGAGTTGAAGACCAGCCTGGGCAACATGGTGAGACCCTGTATTTTAAAAATATTTTTAAAATTAGCTGGGCATGGTGATGCATGTTCATAGCTATTTGGGAGGTTGATGTGAGAGGACTGTGTGAGCCCAGGAGCTCAAAGGTTTAGTGAGCTATGATTGTGATATTGCACAATCTAGCAGCAGCAAAACCCTGTCTCTAATTAAAAAAATAAAATAAAGGGAAGTCTTTATTCATAACCTATGTTTAGTCATAACTAATCATAAATTAATTGTTAAAAAACCCTTTAGTGCATCCTTTTTATCACAGGAAGTTCTCTCAAACACATATATTCCAACCATATTGGAGCTGGAAGGGCCTTTAAAGATCCTGAGTCTCTGTCTTTTCACTTTACAGAGGAGTGAGAGGATCAGGAGTTTGTTCAGGTTGCCCTGAGTAACTGAACTATTGCTCCTGGAAGCTGTTTGCTTTTCCTAGCCTAGCCCGGTGCTTAAACTCCTCATCCTGTTTATTTAGAGGCCCAATAGTCTCCTGCATCTGGTGTCTTGTTGGCCTGGGCTGTTGATAATTCTTGAGCACCCCTGCTTTTCAAAACTTCTGCATCGGACTTCATGTTCTTCCCTTGTGGCCTGATGAAAAAATGGTGGCCTGATGAAAATCTTAGACTTGCAGTGAGGATCTGGGAAGGTCTTTCCATTACTAAGGAAAACACGAGTCCTCCTCAGAATACCTGGTGAGGTTTTGCCTTTTCTATGGAACTCCCTTGCCTCACGTACTTTTCTTATGGTATAATTCAGGGTGGACCTGCTCATTTCTTCTCTTAGACTACAAGCATCCCAAGGACATGACACATGGCTTAGTCATCACTACATTCCACCCAGCAAGGTAACATAAACACGGAAGCCCCTGTCAAGTTTGTTGTAGACAGGGATGAGAGGATAAATGAATAAATAGAGGAACGGAGTGGAATATTTTACTTCCTAACAGGAGGTTTAAATCTATGTTAGTAAGGGAATGAAAGAGATATTTTTTTCCTTCAGGGAAAAGATGATGAGCCACCCAAGGTGAAAAGAGAGTCTCTGACAAGTAAGCAAAAATTAAGGTTGCACTCTTTGTCATAAGAAATGACTATGAATATGAAGGTAAAAAGACATTAGAGAAGAAAAGTCAGGAAAAGGGGAAAGAGAAATTTGGGTAGCATAAGAGAGTGCCTGAAGGACTTTAAAACTAGAGATACCTGATGTCCACTTTTAGGTTTTTATGTGTTTATGCAAATCCACTGCCATCTTTTCGAGGCATGAGTCCTGTCTGCTACACACAAAGGAGATGCTAAGGAACACTTGCTTGCCTTTATGTTAGATACAGAAACAGTGGGATTTTCTCTGATGTTCTCAATTCTAGAGTCTACTGACTCAGGCCCATGTGTCCCTGATGATAATCATGAGCCCCATCAACAAAGGGAGTACCCGCTCAGCATGGAGGCAGACCACCCGCCAAATGAAAGAAAAATGTAGGCCAGGTGTGGTGGCTCACACCTGTAATCCCAGCACTTTGGGAGGCTGGGGCAGGTGGATCACCTGAGGTCAGGAATTTGAGACCAGCCTGACCAACATAGTGAACCCCCATCTCTACTAAAAATACAAAAACTAGCCAGGAATACTGGTGCATGCCTGTAATGCCAGCTACTTGGGAGGCTGAGGCAGGAGAATCACTTGAACCTGGGAGGCTGAGGATGCAGTGATCTAAGATCATGCCATTGCACTCCAGCCTGGGAGACAGAGCAAGACTCTGTCTCAAAAGAAAAAAAGAAAAGAAAAGAAAATGTAGTCTTCATTCTTCTGAATTCTATCATAAATCTGGGAGTAGAATAATAAAAGTACATGAAAAACCACCCATAGCTTAGTATAGTTTATGTTGCACACAAAACCCGAGAGATATAGGCAATAAATGTTTCTGGAATTTGTTTTATAGCAGCATTGGTCCAACAGGGAAGTTTCCCTCCAGGATAGATTCTGAACATAGACAAATAACAAGAAATGAAATTATAAGGAAGATTAACTATTGGCCTTTTGCTGACCCCTCTAATTCTCTCTTTCAAGCAGGAGAATTATAGGTCAGTCCAACGTTCAAGAAGGAGTAACATTACTCATTTTAAGCTTTCTCAAGAAATCTTGGCTCTTTCAGTTCCTGGCTGATTCCTAGTGGTTTCTTACGTTGAAAAATAGAACCCTCACCAAAAAAAAAAAAATAAAATAAAATAAAATAAAAATAAAAAATAAATAAACAAAACCACAAATGTTACTTTCAGGTTTGAATTCAACTTAAATTCATTGAGTTATATTTTAAAAAGCTATCATTATGATAACCAGTTTTAATACAATCACTAGTACGAAAACTTGGCAAAATGTCACATTCCACTAGTGTCTCCAGTTCAATGCAAAATATTTTACTGCCATCTTGTGGAATTTTAGGAAATAATCCCAGTCACTATGTGTTCTTTATTGTCTTATGGGAATAATAGGTTCATAGGCCACAGTTTATGCAAATAACTGAAAAAACGTATAAGCAGCTAAATAGTCAGGTTTCCATTTAATATTATCACTTTGTATTCTCTACTAAGCATCTCTGAGGCTTGGTTTCTTCATAAAAAGTTGTTATTATAATAATACCATCCCCTGCCTAAGGTTGCCATAAGAATAAAAATTTTAAATTGCTCCATAAATCAAAAGTACTATTCAGAAACAGCCAATTATTATCACTGCTATCAGCTACACTATTAGAATGATAATACCTAAGCATTTTATATGTAACATTTTATATGTAAACTATGGTTCAGATCGAAAAGTCCAGACCTTGGTACCTGCTTTCAGATAGATTTGTCTCATTTTTTATGACTTTCAGGGCAAGACAGTGGATGTTTCCAATGAATGGAAAGATTCCCTGGAGATATTTCTTTCTGGGGCAGAAAATAATGTGGGCCTGACAACTGAGGAAGGGAATATTTTCTTTTTACTGATTCACTGTTAAGCAACTGAGCCCTGACATTTCAAAAGCACAGCAAATATGTAGTATAGGAACAGCTTTTCCAGTGAAAATGCTACCCCTGGGATCCTATCTACTGATCCACATTTAGTTATTCTCTGGTAAGTTATTCATCCAGGATTTCTCTCTTCCAACCAACCGACACTTAAACTGGAAAACAAGGCAATAAGTTGGCTCATAGATGTCACAGACAACTTAAAAAAGAATCATCTGAGAATTTCAGGGAATAAACTTAGAACAAAATCTCCAAAAGCTTTCCTTTCCCCTTAGGGAAGACTTCTTGAAGTTCGTTCATGCTCTAATTTATTCATCACCTATGAACACCTCTGTGTGCCTAGCACTGGGTTAGGTTCTGGGATGCGATGATGATCCAGACGTAACGTTTATCCTTACTGACCTCCATACTAGCTGGGAAGTTCACATCTCATGACATGATATTTGCTGCTTCAAGCTCTGCAGTTGTTCAGAACCTGAGCAGAAGTTAGGAGGCAGAGAAAGGGCCAACGCTGCCCTTGGGAATTTGGGGTGGTAGAAAGAGAGAAGCAGCTCATGTATGAGCAATTTGCTGTTATAGGACACTCATCGACTCTCCACATATGTCAGTTGTTGAGAGCAGTCATTGCATGTAGTGAAGTGAATGGTGTCAGAAGTGGTGATGGTGATGATGAAGAAGATAAGATACTTGGAATTAAGAAACTTCTTATGGATTTTAGATAATGTCAGCCTGTGAAGAATAAGTCAAAGTAGTTGTTTCTTTTTATCAATCTGCCATGCATTATGACCACGTTCATATCTTATGTCTCCACTAAGCTATCAGTCCCTGAAGGTGAGATCAATGTCTGATTTACCTCTCTATTTCCTATAGACATAGAATAATATTTGACAGACATGCTTTCATTATTGAACACTTATAAAATGCCAAGTACTTTTCAAAACTCTTGGAATACAGCAATAAACCAAATAAATCAATAAGAGATATTCAATAAATCAAATAATTAACAAGTAAGAGTCACAGCCATACAAAGTATTTTCCACTTCTTCCACTTCATATACATTTATACGAATTGCTAAATAAATCACCAATTTCCTTCTCTCTATTGAATCATTTCCATCAACATATAAACACTGTTACAAAAAACAAACTCTACCCTCTAGTTCCCATTATATTGCATTCCTCTCTAGAGCAAACTCAGAGGAGATAACTGTACTTGTCATTAAAGGAGGGAATTTGGCTGGAAAGGCAGCAGGAACTTGTGGAAAGATATTAAGCGGAGGAGTAACATGATCAAAGTTGATAGAATCTATGGAATTGTGTAAAAGATGAACTGACTTTGAAGTTGGGCAGACCTAGAGTCCAGTCCTTTTACTACAGTCTGGTCTTAACCAAATTATTTAACATCTCAGAGTCTCAGAACTTTGACCTGCAAGATAATAGTAAACAATCTATGTGAAGTTCTTACTAGGTAGGAAGTGCACAATATGTCTCTCATCCTTTCTGTCATCAATTCCTCTCCTTTTATTCTCTTAGGCCTAGGCTCCTCCCATTAGAGGCTTCTCTCCAAAATAATTTCTATTGTTTAAGAAGCACTTACGATCCTTAAGATCCTAGACCTAAAACATTCCTCAAATAGAGCTCAGTGAGCCAAATAATCACTAATGGTCATTTATCATTTATCTACCCAGTGTTCAGATATGCTTCTTATTTGGGGACAATTCAAGACAGGAAGGAGGCACAGCCTCACCCCCATTAGAGAAGCTGGAGGGGGCAGCTATTCCCTTTTCCCGCCCCTCGGCAGCTACAACAGGGCAGGTCAAGCAGATGTTCCAGTTGAGAATTTAGCATCCCCACACTAACATGTAAGGTGCAAGGAGAAATAGAGACTTTTCTCAGCAGTGTGGTTTGGCCATAAGTGGCCAGTGGTGACAGCCCAGCATCCTTAGTAGGTTGCTTTTTAGGAGGATTTCCTCCCTGGCCTCTGAGCCTGGTTCCTCAGGCTTCCTGTTATCTAGACTATCTGTTATTTCTCCAATAAATTATTTTTTCATGTAAGTTACCCAGAGCTGATGTCTGTTGTCTGGAGTCAAGACCTCCAGGAGATAATTTCACCAGCCAAGTTCCCATCAGGCACATTCCTAGAGTAGTTAGTGTTACAGATAAGGAAGCTTCTCATGAAAGAAGGAAGTCTATTCCTAGAGTCAAATAGGCTTTGAGTTACAAAACTGTTGAACCTTTCAGTTTCTTCTTGAATAAAACAGCAGTATGATCATTTTCCTACCTTTCCTGAAGGGACACTTTGAGGATCAAATGAGATGATCACAGTGCGGGACTTTATACATATATATGGTAATGCAAATCTAAGGGTTATTAGAGATTAGCTAATAAAATAGGTTATTCTGAGGCCAAAATGAACTAGACTAAACATCAGTCCACCTTTTGACTCGAAAGAGATTTCAAATTTTAAAGGAGGAGTGATGATCAAGCCAATGATTTGATTTCCCCTTTATCTGTGATCAGCTATTATATCACATTTTAAATGTTTACATAGAGAAGACATTGGAACAGGTGTTAATCCAACCTTTGAAATTTGTATAGGAAGTCTTCGCTACCTAAATATCTATTTAGAAGAAGAGAATCTGACATAAACATACTTTAAACGATCATCAATTATTTAGCATTTAATATGTAATAGAATATTTAATTAACATTTTTCTGATCTATGGGAATTCCTTTTAGTCAATCAGGAAATGATGTGTCCGAATTGGAAATACATTCCATTAACCAGAAAGCTAAAAGTTTTAATTTATTCTGAATCTTCAGAACAGAGGGGATTAATTGGCCAGAGTTCCAGATGAATACAACTGAGAGGGGCCCTAGGATTCCCAACTGCTTTCAGAGAGGTGGGCAAAAATGAGTCATTCATTCATTCATTCGTTCATTAAACATTTGCTCAGTAGCTGGGTTCTAACTTAATCAACAAAGGTGAAGAGATGAATAAAACACAGTTTCGGCCGGGCGCGGTGGCTCAAGCCTGTAATCCCACAGGCACTTTGGGAGGCCCCCCCGAGACGGGGCCGGGATCACAGGTCAGGAGAATCGAAGACCGATCCTGGTCTAACACGTGAAACCCCTCTCCTACATAAAAAAATACAAAAAACTAGCCGGGTGAGGTGGCCGGGCGCCTGTATCCCAGCTACTCGGGAGGACCGCTGCAGGCCCACGGAGAATGGCGTAAACCCGGGAGGCGGAGCCTTGCAGTGAGCTGGATCCCTGGCCACTGGCACTGCCAGGCCTGCGGGCCGCAGAGCGAGATCGCGTCTCAAACAAAAAACAAAAAAAAAAAAACCACAGTTTCGTCCTCAAGGGAAGCTTCTAAGGATCTGAACATTGCTTCTAAGTACCTTAATCATACAGCCTTCGTATACAATGGCTTCCTGTGGTGACTCATGTGTCTCCTTTTAAATGCTCTTTTTTTAGGCATTTATGCTTTCTTCATTAACTAGACTTTGAGTATGGACTGCCTCAGACATAAGCAAGCTGCTGCATTCAATTCTCTTGTGAAGGCCTACATCGCAGAAAGAGCATAGCTTTGAAATCAGAAGCAACAGTGTTCCAAATACCACCATCATTACTGATTATCTATGTGAACTTGGACAAATTATTTAATTTCTCCGAGCCCTCAATCCAACAAGGTTGTTGAGACAATTCAGTGAAATCATAGTGCAGTATCCAGCAAAATGCTTGGTGCTGAGCATATATTCAATAAATGTTAGGCATTTTATCTCTAATTACTGGTTTTGGTTTCTCAGGCCCCTCTTCTTTGGGAAGTTTCCCCTCCAGAATCCTTCTTACTTTCCCATCCTGAGCTAAGGATGGTCTCTTCTATATGCTCATGTGGTCCCTGGAAGTTACCATCAGCATTTCCATGTTATACTGGAAATAACCTATTTATTTGTCTGTCTCCCTTCATGAGGCTACATGTTCACTGAGGAGACCATGCTTTTTTCAAGTTGTATCCTTAGTGTCTAGTAGCTTTTGGTACTTTGTGAATGTCTCTGAGCTCTGCAAACAAGATTTTAAGGTGAAAATATTACTTCTGTCCAATAAAATACTTACAAGAGGTTTTCTGGAGATTATGACAGAATTTTCAAAAAATATGTTTCACTTGATAGTAATTTATACCCAAAGACTAAAAAAGTGATTTTGCTAAATAATGTTAAAAAATTCTTTATGGGCCGGGCGTGGTGGCTCACGCCTGTAATTCCAACACTTTGGGAGGCTGAGGCCGGCGGATCACGAGGTCAGGAGATAGATACCAACCTGGCTAATACGGTGAAACCCCGTCTCTACTAAAAATAGAAAAAATTGGCCGGGAGGGATGGTGGGCGACTGTAGTCCCAGCTACTCCGGAGGCTGAGGCAGGAGAATGGGCGTGAACCCGGGAGGCAGAGCTTGCAGGGAGGCGGAGCTTGCAGTGAGCCAAGATCGTGCCACTGCACTCCAGCCTTGGCGACAGAGCAAGACTCTGTCTCAAAAAAACAAACAAAAACAAATCAAAACCAAAAAACCAACCAACCAACCAATAAACAAACAAACAAAAAACCCACACTTTATCAGCATTTAAAAAATTTGCTGCAGGACTTCTCAGATCTTTCATTGAATTATGAACCTTTTTAATGGAGCGTTTCACACATCTGCTATTATACAGAGTTTTGGAAGTACCACTGTGAGAAAAGCTGGTGTTTTACTGGAGCACTGAGTTAAGTTTCAGAGTTTTGAAAGCTGCTTACAGTTAACTCCTTTGAGTAGTCATCTTGTGAGTTAGGTGTTACAAGTCTGATGTTAAGTACATGGTTCCTAAGGTACTATTTTCACTGCACCTTGCTAAGTTGTGACATATAGTGTGTTTATGACACATTGAATAAGCAGGACTTAAGGAATGTAACTGGAAAGCAGCAATGTTAATTTTGTTTCCCTACACAGTTTACTGAGTGCCCACAAATTTTATTTATTGTTTTTCTTTAAAAAGAAAATACATATATATATATATATATTTGAGACAGAGTTTCACTCTTGTTGCTCAGGTTGGAGTGCAATGGCATGATTTCAGCTCACCGCAAACTCGCTCTCCCGGGTTCAAGCAATTCTCCCGCCTCAGCCTCCCGAGTAGCTGGGGTTACAGGCCTGCACCACCACGTGCGGCTAATTTTGTATTTTTAGTAGAGACAGGGTTTCTCCATGTTGGTCAGGCTGATCTCATACTCCCGACCTCAGGTGATCCGCCCACCTCGGCTTCCCAGAATGCTGAGATTACAGGCGTGAGCCACCCTGCGCGGCCTATTTACTGTTTTTCTTTAACATCTATTACACAGCCAGATTCTATGTCAGACAATGGGGATACTGTTTAAGTGACACTTGGGGCAATTGATGAGTTCTCTGGTCCCTTTTAGATAAGGGAGGGTTTTTCCTTGTCTACTGCAAGTTCCTTTTCAGAGGAAATTCAGCGAACAGGTTGGAGGTAGGAGGGAGCTCAGCACAGAGGGGACAGGGCTACTGCTCCATCCCTACTCAGTGATATGGCTCTTTCTTTCGGTACAACAGTGAAACACATTTTGTGTGTGGTTTGTTAGTAAATAACTGCTGTCCTGAGCTCTCCTGAGTGACCCACAACTCTGGCTCCCTAGAAGCCCCCACCGCCCTGCTGTCTGGCATCTGTGGCACTATGGCCATTCATTGTGTGGACTGGTGCCAGGGTTATGCCAAGGTGTGAAAATTTTGAATAGCATCCCTGACCATAGGTAAAGAAAAATCCAGGGTGGCTGAGGCATCAGTGAGAGTAGGGGAAGCATTGTGGATGGGGCAGGCTGTCCAGGCAGGCAGGGGCCAGACCCTGCAAAACTTTATGGGCTATGTTAACAATTTTAGGCTTTAAGAACAGCAGGACACCACTGGAAGGCTTTAAAGAGAGCAGGAAAAGGATATGATTAGATACGCTTTTTGTCCTGTTTGCTCTTTCCACAGGCTGGAAGTCTGTATGTGATGGGTGATGTTTACATGCACTAGGCAATCATCAGGAATAAAGGACTCTGCCCAGAGTCAGGCCCTGCTGAATCCCCACGCTCCGGTGGCTGGGCCAGGAGTCAGCCTGGGTAGTGGGGCTCTGAAGCCAAGGCTGAGCAAGAGTAACTCCCCTGGAGCCTCTTCACAGGCCACTTCTGTTTTCATTTGAGGTGGTCTTGTGATCAGGGGAGCAAGTGGGTTCTCAGTTGTGCAAGAAGAAAGATCCAGTAAGGTAGGGAGAAGTCTAAATGGGCTCCACAATGAAGAGAGGCGAAAGCCGGAAATGACTGAAGAGTCAACAGGTCTAGAGGCAGTGGGTTAGAGAGAGAGCAAATGCCTGGAACAAGCATGCTGGTGTGGAGAGGTAACTTCCACGTGGTTTCTGGACCACAACTCTACATTTAACTGGCCAGATTTAGGGCAATAAGTTTTTACCTCCTCAAAAACGCATCAACTCCACTTAGTTGGATTTCACTTCAAAGTTGAACAGAATGTGCTGGCTGACACAGTACCTTGAAAAATTCTGAAACCTTACTGATACTTGTTCCTGAGGGGAGGGTAGTGGTTTTGCTGGAGTTTGGGTGACTCCAGAAGATGAGCGAAGAGAAGCTGAAGGTGTTGCTTAGGTGAAAGCTTTTATAAGATTTCTGATTTAGGCTGTTTCACCTTGGAGGACAAGGTGAAACAATAGCACTGAGTTGTGGAGAGGAGACTTGTCCCTAACATTGCATAGGCCCCAGATCCTTTTTAGTATTTCAGAGAGTGCTTGTTTCAGGAACGCACAGAGGGAGACAGAGTTTCTTAGGCAGAAAACATCAGTACTGAAAACTAGGAAAGCAAGGTTCCTCCATGGGACTGGGAGCCAGAGCCAGAGAGGAAGAGCATGGCAGGTATGGCAGGTATGGCAAAGCTTGAAGGGATGAGGTTTGTAGGTTCATATGAGGACCACTTCAGGAAATCAAAGAAATAATTTGGGACATCTTTACTGGGGATGGCATGGGGGAGGGGGAAGCCACAACACCAGAACAGATTTAGAAATGTTATTTGAGGTTACAGTATAAGGTGACCTTATCAGTACCCAAAGATGGTGAATAGTGTGTGTAGTGCTCATATTCCATTTAATTAAATTTGAAAATAGAGTCCTGGCAAATCAAGTCCTTCCCCTCTGCACATTTCTAAGCATGAAGATAACCTGAACAATTTTGAAATACCCATGTGAGCTGTGATTCATTTTCACTCTTTCTAAATCAACAATGCAATTTAAATTCTAATTTGGAAATTCAGTTACCTATTATACCTTCACTTCAACAGCTGCAGCATTTCACTTCTGGCAACACATATTCCTAATCATGTATCTTGAAACACAGTTTGTTAAATACTTAAAGTCCATCAAGAATGAGCTTTGGAGTGAGCAAGTCAGCTGGGGCGATCATTTTTGGATGCCTGAGGAATGAATAAACTACAATTGCTTGGAGAGACAGGAAATAATCTCTTTCTAGGGGTATTGCTTCTCTGTGCTCTGTTCCACATTTTTTCCTAACAAATCACTGAAACAAATAATAAGGGAAACATTTCTATCTTTCCTTCTGCAGAAAGAATGCCTGAGGAGGCTACTACACTAGTTAATGTGACTGCATGCTGAATGCCCTAAATTCTCCTCCATGAATACATCAAGAATATGGTTCAATTACTGAATTCCATTCTGCAACAAATCCCTGAGAAATAGAATACATAAAAGAGAAATTAGAAAAGATCACTTATAAGACATGTATAGGTTGTAGCCCAAGATGATGATCTCTTTGTCTTTGAGCATCTTCAGTACTTTAATTTTGGAATTCTGGTGGAGATAAGCGGTAGGCCTGGAAAAAATTCCCTACAATGGAGCTTCAGGATCCTCCATCTTCAGGTTGCTAAGTAATGTGTTTTGACAATGCATAAACACTAGATGGCACCCATAACCTTAAAACATAGTAAAAGGCCACTTCCCTTTACTGTATAGGCAAGAATGTAGGAAACAGTCAATTACGGGAATTACAAAAATTAGCCGGGCGCGGTGGTGGGAGCCTGTAATCTCAGCTACTCGGGAGGCTGAGGCAGGAGAATCGCTTGAACCCAGGAGGTGGAGGTTGCAGTGAGCCGAGATCGCACCACTGCACTCCAGCCTGTGCAACACAACCAGACTCCGTCGCAAATAATAATAACAAATCTACTCAAGCATTTCCCGCTACTGGTGTCCTATAAGATACTCCTTATGTAAGGGTTTTGTGGTCAAAATATTTGTGAAAACCACAGACTTCATCTGCTCTAGGAGATTTCCAATGGACACAGGTAAACATGGTTTTTAGAAGTTCTTCATTGAAGAAGTCTGTACAAAGGAACCTATTACAGTAGCAACCTATTACAATCCTGCTGTTTCAGTGTTCTGTGAAACACACTTTGGGAAATGCCAATCTAGTTCAATCCCTGTCCCAAAGAAGGAACAGCCCAAACTATCCAAAAGAGGCCTTCCTTATACATGGGTATCTGAACCTTTTTAAAAAACAACAGATACAGTCTTAAAACAGAATTGTTAATAGTAATAGCAACATTTATTGAATACATATACTAAGACATGCTGTATTTTACGTGTTACTGTCTCTTCTCTTTCTTCAGTGTGTGTGTGTATATATGTGTGTATTTATATGTGTTTATATACATATACATACATATACAATATCTGGCACATAGTAAACCATTAATAACTAAATTACCTAGGAAGATCCTATAGTCTGTGTGTGAGAGTAGGAATGGACATTCTGTCCCTGATGAGAAAGTTAATTGTCTATTATGCAAGTCTCTTACCTATGAAGAACAATTGAGACCAAAGACATATCCCCCAGATCCCTTCCCTGGGGATTCTACTTCCTTTCTCTGAAATTACTACATTGTTGTTAACATGACTTATTTGCAAATTAATTTTACATGACCTATTAATATGTATTGAATTTTATTTAGGTTCTTTTTTTTTTTCTTTTCTTTTTTTTTTGACAGAGTCTCACTCCATCACCCAGGCTGGAGGGCAGTGGTGCAATCTTGGCTCACTGCAGCCTTTGCCACCTGGGTTCAACCAATTCTCCTGCCTCAGCCTCCCAAGTAGCTGGGACTACAGGTGTGCACCACCACACCTGGGTAATTTTTTAATTTTTACTAAAGACAGGGTTTCACCATGTTGGCCAGGCTGGTCTCGAACTCCTGACCTCAGGTGAGCTGCCTGCCTCAGCATCACAAAGTGCTGGGATTATAGGCATGAGCCACCATGCCCAGCCAGCTCTAGATTGTTATTTAGAGTTTTTGCTTTGTATTTTCCAGGAAGGTAGTTTGCCCCTGTATGTCCAGTGTAAGTTATAGATGAAAATATTTTATCTTCCATATTCCATCATTAGTAATTCTTTTGTGCCATTTTGCTTTCCACAATGTAATGCTTGAGCTTCTCAAGACCGTTTATTCTTTTCTCTCAATGTTAAGCAATGAAATTCCAATAGTGAACCTTGAAACTAGCCATTTTCTAGCTAGCTATAGGTGAAATACATTTTGATATACTAAGGAGAAATGTTCCCTCTTCTTTCTCAACTGAAAAAAGCAGATATTTTCCTCATCAAATGTATTTGCAAATGTTATACATTAAAATGGATATGCTGTGTGAACTTCAAAGATTGTGGTTATATCCTGTGAATTATAATATCTAAGAAGACTATAATTCTGATTGGCTGCCTTATTTACTATGTGGTCCTGGTAATAATATTTAAATGGATAAATCTATTTTTGAAGCAGAAATACTTGGGAGTTTTCTTTGTCAAGCCATAGAGTATTACTAGCTCATTTTTTTCTCTCACATGTATGGAGGTTAAAACAAATAAAGCCTGGGGCTTGGTGGATTTTTTTTACTTAAACAGAGTTAGAGAGTCTAATGTCATCCCTGTGGCTCAATTTCTTTATCCTTAAAGTGAACATAATAAGGCATAGTGTTGTTAGAAGACTAAATTATTTATGATAGTGACTGACTCAAAAGTACTATGTAAGTATTAGTTCTTTATTGTTTTATGTGTTCCTGAATGTGATGTGCACACAGTGTGGTGTGCACCAGGAAGATGTGCCATAGAGACTGTTGACAAAATTTTGAAAAGAGACTGTGCTGAGAGGAGAGAGAACACTGACTTTGAGTTCAGCTTTATGTCAGTAGCTGGAGACATAGACAGATCATTTAGCCTCTCCGAATCTCTTTTCTCCTGATTTGGAAAATGGCAGTAATAATAACAACCTATCCTGCCACTTAGAATGCCTTAGAGGATCTCTAGAATTAATGCATGTGACAGTGCTTTGCATCTGGGAACATTTAACAATGATATGAATGCTGATTGTAATGAAATGACAAAGTGGTACCCCACTATAGAGAATGTAAGCCAGGATGATGAAGATATGTTAGTATGCTTTAGGTAGAATTTTAGAGTCAATCTTTCAGGCTATAGTGACTTCTTAATGTGCCACCATATTTATTCAACACTTTTTCGTTCAATAAACACTTTTTTTTTTTTTTTGAGAGACTGCTATGTGCCAGGCATTGTGCTAAATATTAAGGACATAAAATCATATAAGATAGAGTATTTGCTTTGAGAGACCTTACTACCTAGTACAGAAAGACAGACATGTAAACGTACATGGACAATAAGGTTTGATAGCTGCCAGTTATATCTTATATATCATGAAAGTATTGAAGGAGTAGGTAAGGGAAGTAGTTTAAGGAATGATGCTCAGTTCTTGGATGGCAGAACAAGGTCCTGATGAGGGACCTTACACTGTCTCTCCCATACTCAACATCCTTCCACAGAACTAATGAGTGGCCAGAGGACTTCATATGTGAGAGGACCGCAATGACACATACGACAAGGCCATTCATGCCATTCATGCAAACTGCCGGACACCTTACTAAAGTCAACAGACTGTATGATGTTATTTAGGTAAAGTGTGTGTGTGTGTTTGTGTGTTTGTGTGTGTGTGTGTGTGTGTGTGTGAGAGAGAGAGAGAGAGAGAGAGAGAGATTTTCCCATTTTTTGAAGGGTTGGAATGGTGGCTAACAAATATAAGGTCAATTATAAGATTTTATTTATAAATCACAGCCATAAAACGAAAACAAATTTTTCTAAATGCACAATGAAAAACCACAAACTAAGTGCTTTGTTTAGTTATGAACTATGAACCATAATATCAGCCATAAGTACTGGCTCCTTATGTAACCCTCCATTATTATTTTCTTGATTAGTAAAATTAAAATATAGGCAGGAACACTCACAATGGATTTACCCTATCATACTAAAGAGGAAGCTTGACATAGTAGAAGGAGACAGTCAATAAACATTTGAATAAATTAAAGCAAATAGGGAAAGAAAGGAAGAGGAAAGGAAAATTAGAAGGAAGGGAGAAAGTGGCAATGGAATGGAAGAATGAAAAGAGGGAGGGAAGGGATATGGTAGGTGTAATGGGCATTAAAATGGAATATTTAAATCCCAGCTCTGACTCTCTGTAGTTAGGTAAACTTTGACTAGCTTGAAGTTTATCTTCATTTGAACACGGGGCAGTACCTTTCAGAGTGATTGTGAGAAGAATAAATAATAGTTATGCAAGATAAATTAGAGGTCCCTTGAACAATATAGTGCCTATAGTCACCAATACTGCCTGCTTAAACATTTGATAAGAGGGTAGATCTTATGTTAATTGTTCTTATCACAAAAGGAAAACAATAATAAAAATAGAAGAGAACAGGAGAAAACTTTTGGAGTGATGGATGTGTTATGGCATAGATTGTGTGATGGTTTCATGTGTGCATACACATCTCCAAATTTGTCATTAAGTATGTACAACTTTTTCTATGTCAATCTCATCTCAGTAAAGTAGCCTTGAAAATTACTTACAAAATAATGCCCTTTGCACCAATGTGGATGCCACTGGAGGCTATTATCCTAAGCAAATTAACATAGGAACAGAAAGCCAAATACCACATGTTCTTACTTATAAGTGGGAGCTAAACACTGGATACTCATGGACATAAAGTTAGCAACAATAGATACTGGGGACTCCTAGAGTGGGGAGGGAAGGAAAAGGGAAATGATTGAAAAACTACTGGGTACTAGGCTCACTATCTGGGTAATGGGATCAATTGTACGCTCAACCTCAGCATCACGTGATATGCCCATATAAGAAACATTAATAAAATTAAAATTAATAAAAAAGCAAAAAAAAAAAAAGATGCTTAATATATTGTTGCTGATAATTCTTGAATTTAGTTGAGTGGTGCCGCTGCTACAACTCCGTACCATCAGCAAACTCTATATAGCATTATCTTACGCATTTTTTTTTTTACATTTGCACCAAACTATACACATTATAAATGTACAGTGTTTAGAGTATGATTATGAGTTTGGGGGAAAAGTCTGTTTTTTAAAATAAAAGAAGTAATATATCATTTTTAAAAAGGCATGCTTCTCAACATTCTGTTGGATGCAAATGTGTCTCGGAACATCAAGAAGAAAATATTAGCACCTTCACCTTTATTTGAGGGAAGTAAGTGCAACAAGCATCAAGCACCTGAACACCATTTAAACTGTGACATGTAGACCACGCGTGACGGCTCATGCCTGTAATCCCAGCACTTTGGGAGGCTGAGGTGGGTAGATCACCTGAGGTCAGGAGTTTGAGACCACTCTGGCCCCCATCTCTACTGAAAATATAAAAACTAGCCAGGCACAGTGGTGCATGCCTGTGATGCCAGCTACTTGGGAGGCTGAGGCAGGAGAATCACTTGAACCTGGGAGGCAGAGGTTGCAGTGAGCTGAGATTGCACCACTGCACTCCAGCCTGGGCAATAGAATGAGCAAGACTCTGTCTCAAAGGAAACAAAAACAAAAACAAACAAAACTGTGACATGCACCAGAAGTCATGATGCTCTCATCCATTTTCCTTTGTAATTAAGGTGCTTTTGGTATCATAATTGAAAGTTAAGGCTTTTTCATTGATGGCATCAGATATGGAGAGAATAAAGATTAAAGAAACATACTCACCGATAGGATCTGGTCTCCTCTCTGGAGCTCCCCACTTAGGTCTGCTGGTCCACCAGCCAGAATGAAGGATACAAAAATACCTTCTCCATCTTCCCCACCGACAATGTTGAAGCCCAGGCCAGTGGAGCCTTTGTGCAGGACCACCTTGCGAGGCTCTCTGCAGAAAGAGAACACAGCTCAGAGGCTGATCCATTTAAGATTTAGGTTGCTTTTACTTTCATATGATATCAGCGATGCACTACCTATCAAATTGTTTCTCGAACTAAGATAACATTTGCACATCAAGAAAGAGGCTAATATCAGGACAGATATTTGAGTTCCCCACTGTAACAACCACCAAAATACCATGCAAAAATCATTCCTTCATTCTAAAAAAATTTCTTAAACTACCTTTACTTCTACTTTTCTTTTATCTAAAACATCTGTTTTTGTATTGAGCAACACAGTAATACTCAGTATGACAGATGTACACAAAAGGAGGGAGGGATTTTTGGGAACAAGAGACTAGGTTGAATGCCCAGATCAGGAAAGATCTTATGTGCCAGGTTGTGGGTTTGTTGTTTGTTTGATTGTTAATTAAAATTTACTGTGTAGGCCATGGGGACTCATTGGAAGATTCTGAGACATTAAGAATACTTAAATTCATTTTAGGAAAATTAACAGATGGTCCTATGGAGGGCTGACGGAGAGGAAAGCACAGATATGATGGGAGGTGGGAAAACCATTTAGGATGTTGTCTAGTAATCCAGCTGCGAGGAAGTCACAGCCTGAACAAGGGTGACAGCAATGAGAATTTTAAAAAGGGCAACATGAGAGAGGAAATTTGAAGGGAGAAGCAGTAGGTTCAGAGATGACTCAGACACTGGAAAAAGAGGAGAGAGAGCATCTAAGTAACTAGCAAAAGGAGAGATGAGTGGAATCCAGGGTCATGAGAATGTGTATGATTTTGACATACTCAGTTCCAGAAAATAGTGGGATATCCAGGTGGAGACGTTCTGAAGCAGCTGGAGACAAATAACAGGAATTTGGGTCTTCAGAGAGGACTATAAATACAGATTTGAGGATCATCAACAAAAAGGTCAGAGATCAAATCTTGAACCAATAGTTCGCTGATTGTGTAGAGGACAGAATAACACGGAATTATAGAATGTAAAGTCTTAAAGGGCATTTAGTTCAATTTTCTATATCAGTAGTTTTAGAAAGTGTTTTGCAAGCCTTAGGTTTACCAAGTTGTCACTTGTATCACCCACCCTCCTCTCCCAAACATCTCAGTTCATCTTCTATTTTCCAGCTCTTAACGATGTAAGAACGAGAAAGAGCCATCCAATATATTTTATACTAATGACTACACAAATAATTTGTTACTTGCTATCACATTTCCATGCATAAAATGATGCATTATGTATATATGCCTTATTATGAGGAAGAGTGTAAAGTGCACATCATAACTTGAACTGTAAGTAATAAATTATGTAACAATGCATTAAGTCAGAGGTAAAGTGACATATAGTTAACTCATTTCATTCTACAAATACTTTGTCAACACTTACTGTGCCAGGAGGGTGTTTCAGGTGCTCAGAATGTTTGCAAACAAAACAAATATCCCTGTACTTGTAGGCTTACAATCTAATGAAGGTAGACTAATAAATCATAGACGTAATAAATAAATCAATTATATAGTATGTTATAAGGCAATAAGTATTTTGGAGAGAAAAAAGGCAGAATAGCGTAGGAGGGATAGGTTGTGGCGAGGAGGGCCTGGACAGGATGCATTGAGAAGGTGACATTTTAGAAAAAATTGAAGAGGTGAGGAAACTGGTCATGTCACTATAAAAAGAAAGAACATTCTGGCCAGAGGAAAGGAATAGACAAACAGAGATCCTAATATGGAAGGGTGCCTGGTATCGTCCAAGAACTAGGAGGCCATTGTGGCTAAACTGAGTAAACGAGGAAAGGAGAATGGTAAACAATGAAGTTACTGTATTAGTTTTCTATTGCTGAGTAACAAGTGACCACAGATCTAGCAGGTTAAAACCACACGCATTATTCTCTTTCAGTTCTGTAGGTCAGAAGTCTGGGTGGACTTGACTGTGTTGTCTACCTATGCGGAAGTCAAGGTGCCAGCCAGGCTGAGCTTTATTGCAAATTTCTGTGGAAAAACCTGCTTCCAGATGTATGTAGGTTGCTGGCAGAATTCAGTTTCTTGTGGTTGTAGGATTGTATTAGGGTTCTTCAGAGAAAGTCAACATGAGATTGCACACACACACACACACATACATACATCTATATTATATACACATACATAATAAGGAATTGACTTATGTACTTATGGAGCCTGATAAGGCCTCAAGATTTGTGGCTGACAAATTGGAGACCCAGGAGAACCAGTGATATATATTAAGTAGTTGCAGGCTGAAGCTAAGCCTGAAGGCAGATGAAGACTGATGTCCCAGCTTGAAGATAGCCAGGAAGAAGAAGCAAATTCACCCTTTCATTGCTTTTTTATTCTATTCAGACCTTCAGTGGATTAGATGAGGATCACACACTTTGGGGAAAACAATCTGCCTTACTCAGTCTATTGATTTGCATGTTCATCTCATCCAGAAACACCCTCACAGACATACCGAGGAAAATGTTTAACCAAATAGCTGGACACTCAGTGACTCAGTCAAGCTGACACACGAAATTAACCATCATAAGGAATAAGGTACCCCTTTCCTTGCTGGCCATCAACTGGGGCCTCTCTCAGCTCCTATAAGCCATCCACATTCCTCATCCCATGGCTCTATCTTCAAGCAAGTAATGGCACATTGGCACATTGAATCTTCTTAAGATTTGGAAGCTCTGACTTCCTCTTCTCCAGCTAGCTGAATAACTCTTTGCTTTTTAGGGGTTTATGTGATTAGGCCAGGCCTATCCAGATAATGTTCCTATCTTAACTGATTAGTAACCTTAATTACATTTGCAAAATCCCTTTTCTTTTTTTTTTTTGAGACGGAGTCCTCACCCTGTCACCCAGGCTGGAGTGCAGTGGCACAATCTCGGCTCACTGCAAGCTCCGCCTCCCGGGTTCACACCATTCTCCTGCCTCAGCCTCCCAAGTAGGTGGGACTACAGGTGCCAGCCACCACGCGTGGCTAATTTTTTTTTTTTTTTTTTTTTTTAGTAGAGATGGGGTTTTACCGTGTTAGCCAGGATGGTCTCGATCTCCTGACCTCGTGATCTGCCCGCCTCGGCCTCCCAAAGTGCTGGGATTGTAGGCTTGAACCACCGCGCCCGGCCGCATCATCCCTTTTTCTTATATAAGAACTTAATTGTGGGAATAACACTAGGAGGTAGATACCACGAGTCCCTCTTAGAACTTTGCCTACCACTCTCAGAGAGACCATAGTGCATTAATCCTGTAGGGCCCTGTAGATCATTTTAAAAGCTTTGACTTTTACTCTGAGAGAAGTGGGAAGCCTGTGAGAAAAATGACTTGACCTGACTTACATTTGTAAATGATTCCTTTGATGTAAAACAGACTCCTCTTGCAGCTGGGTGGGCATGGGAGTTCAGCTCCCCCTTGATCACAGAAACAGCAGGGAGGGAAACACAGAGCATTCCCCTCATTCTACCTCATTGCCACTAGGTGGGAGTAGAAGTTCAGCTCCCCGCTTGGATCCACTAACACCAATCCGGCAGAGAAGATGGGGTGCTGACTAGCACTGCCTTGAACCACCTTATTCTGCCTCCTTACCTCTGCATGAGGGTAGAAGTTTAGCTCCACACAGGGCCCTGCTGATGTTACCCTAGTAGGCAGAGTGGTTTTCCAACTAGTACTGATTTCCTCTTTCTCCTTCTACTTCATTGCCACTGTGCAGGGGTAGAAGTTAAGCTTCTTGCTGGTCCCCATCAATATTAGAAGTAGGGGAATGGAATGCCAGCTAATGCCACCTCATTCCAGCCTGTTGCTGCTGGATAAGGGCACAAGTTCAGCTCCCCACTAGAAAGTGGAGAATCGACTAGCACCACCTCATACCCCCTTGTTCTGCCTATTTGATGCCCACATGGGGATGGAAATTCAGTTCTTGATCTGTCTACCAACAATAGCCTAGTGGAGGAAGTGGAAGGCCATCTTCGAGTTGCCTCTCCTGGCTGCCCCTGGTAGAGCCAGAAATCTAGCTCTCTACACAGCACTACTGACACTGCAGGGTTGAGGGGACAGTTTTTTCTTTGGTGTTTGGCTAGAGTAGGTCAGTATTATCAAAAGTTTTCCTGTTCTGTTAGTCTACCTGTTTTTTCCAGTCATTTATCTATAGGGAGCAGGTTTCACTTGGGGCTGTTTTGTCTGTACTTATTGGCAGTTCCAGGCTGCAGTTTCTCCAGTGCTCCATCCAAATACATAGCAAACAAAAGAAAAAAAGAAGAAAGAAACAGTCCTGGGAACTCACTACAGTATCCTTCCTTTCCTAGACAGTCTGTTGCCTCCCTTCCAACTCTAAAGTCTTCCTACATTAGTGTTTTTCTACTCAAGGTTTTTTGTTTTGCTTTGCTTTTTAAATAAGAGGGTGGATTAGAGAGAAATGGGGATACATTTTAAAGGTAGAGGCCAAAAGAATTTTGATGAAAAGGTTACTGACAAAATCTTCCCCTTGCTCGAGAATAAACATATGCATAGACATTCTTAGTGGGTCCAACAACACTGGAGCTCTATATAGTACATATAGATGGAGGGAAGAGAGTGATTAGGACTCTGACATTTGTCCCTGTGCTAGATATTGTGCTTGATGCTTTACGTGAATCATTTGATTTATTCCTCAAAAAAATGAAAGGTATACTGATTTTGCAACTACTTTGAAACAGACACAGAAAGCAAAATAGATTGATGATTGGATAGATGGGCAGGCATGTGATAAAGCAAGTAAAGGAAAATGTTAATAGTAGAATCTAGGTGGCAAGTACATGGATGCTCATTGTAAAATTTTTAAACTTTTCCTTATGTTTGAAAAATGTTTATAATAAAATTGTGAGTAAAAGAAATAACCTGAAGAAGAAATCATTAGGGCAAATTTTTAGATTAGTGAAATGAGACTACTTGCCTAAGCTTTTAACTTAGTTTAGTAAATATCAAAGGCAGGATTAAGGACATAGATTTTCTGTCTCACAATCCCAAAATCTGGAATATGGTGTATACCAGAGATTGCAAACCAGCAAGTCAAAGGCTGAATTTGACTTACAATATTTACAAATGTTTGAATTAGTTGCCCAAGTTTAAAATTAGGAAAATTTGCATAAAATATGAATTTGTGGCTTCACGTGAAAAAAGTCTGACATTCCATCAACACTAGCTCCCAGTTTTGTTGTGAGGTAACACTTGGTTTAGAGAATGGGCTTCTTTAGAATGGTCATTCGTTCACCAGTTTGCCACAGTCCTAACCTCTTTCTCATGTTCCCAGACAAAAAAAAAGCTGTCATTGTACCACATTTGCACTTCTTATAAAATTAAGAGAAAAGTATTTCTTGTACTCATACTCCTATCAAAAATGGGAAAATGAAAGATTTATGGAGGGAATCATATTTTAATAAAAATGGGAGAGAGTAAGATTCCTATGGAAGTAAAGATTATCCTTACATGTTTAATACTCAATGTGACTTTATGCAGGAATAAGACAGCTTTCAAAGGTCATTATGAAATATCATTGGCCATCACCCATTTATGCTACCCATCTGGGGGCATTTTGTTAGTGACCCTTGCACTTTGGTATACTGCTTCCTGTCTATAAAAACAGAAAACATATAATGTTTGCAGGACAGTAGATTTTATTTATCTGGACCCCATTTATTTCAAACTATCAGAACAAATCTTTTAAACCAAATTATCTGGAATTTTTGCAACTCAGAAGATTTAAATGCCTTTTTTTAAAAAAGAATTTTATATTATAGTTAATTATGATACTTATTTTAATAGTGAAGAGAAATGACAAAAAATAAATTTGTAAAATGGAATGTAACTAATGTCCTAAGCACAACTTCAAAGGATTTATTTTTTCTAATTTAAATTTCTTATACTAACAACCTATTACAGCAATCTGTAGATTTTAAAGCATTTTCACATATATTTTTCCTGTTAGAGGATCAAAGCCCTTTAAAGTATTACAAGTCCTATTTTGTCGATGCTTAGGTAAATCAGCTTGTCTACATTCACACAGCCAGAAGCATCAGAGCTAGTCTCTTTGCTATAAGTTAAGTGTTTCATCCATTCGACGGACAGGGAACTTAAACAGTGAAAAGTTTGAAAGACTAAGCTAAAATTCAAGTATATTTAAAGTATAGTAGTATATATTAACGTATATATAAGCCAGAGGAGGATTCTTAATTTAAAAAAGGGATTACAATATATTTATTATATTACAGAATATAGTTTCCAAAAGCATTGACACTCAAAGATTCACTTTAACTGCCCTTAGCTCTTATCATTTGAACCACATGGTTCAATACCTCATTCCGCGCTGCCTTGCACTCTTCTCTCTCTGAATGTCATGGTATCTACTCCAACCCCTTCATCTCCTCTAATTCAGGTTTTGACGTTTAGGATAACCTCCCCAACTTGAAGTCTCCTTGATCCTAGTTTCAATCTTCCAAATACATTCTCCTCCCTAAAATACAAATCAGATCATCTTACTACCCTGCTTAAATGTCTCCAGCCACCCTAGGTTCCAACCACATCAAACTCCCTGTGCTGCCCTGAGTTCGACCTGTTGCTTCATACTTCTACGATTTGGCTCAGGCCACCTTAAAACTCAGTTCAATCATCACTTCTCTGAATCCCCAGGTACATATGATGACTTGTTCCTTGGGTCCACACTGTGTCTTCCACACATGCCTCTATTGCAGCATGTTTTACAGTGTGTCCTAATTGCTCATACATTCTTCTCAAGAAAATGTAAACTCCTAGAACCCAGGCACCAGCATTTCCCCAGTAATAGTAAGATGCCCAGCAGGTGGCAGAAACTCAGAAAATAGGTATTAAATGCATGGATAAAATCCCACAGTGATTTAGGTCTCCATTTCATATTATAACTAATTACATGACAGTCTTTCCCTCTTCCTAGATTTTAACCAGGGATGTCGAAATCTAAATTCCACAGATACAGATCACAAAACACAAATGGGCAAAGCAGGATAAGAAGGAAACATGGCAGACTGGAAGACATGTTTCATCTAAAGGGGGGCTGCTGCTGTTCAACTCTGGACAGTTACTCCAAGCAGGAATGTCAAGTAATCTTGATAGATTCTCTAATTTTTAAAGATAAGCCAAGAATCTAGATATTTATATAAATTTCCCAGAATTCAAAGATGAGAAAGGTTAAAAAAGGTAAAAGCATGGTGCATGTCAAACTAAACATGTTTGTTATGGATCCAGGTATGAACTGCCAGTGTGAGACTGCCTTGTTAGAAGTTTGATGGTGCATTCGACATCGGCTTCATGTTTTTCACTTGCATTGTGCTCAGAATGGTACTTGACTCATGGTCATTTAATATTCCACATTTAGCCCATCTCTTTTCTTCAGTTTTCAATTTCTCCCATTCTGTAATACCCTTTTATCTTACTGTTTCTCTTTTGTCTTTTTTTCCTTTTATATTATACCTGCCCAAGACCCATCATCTTCATGAACCATTGTGAAACATTTTGAGGCACAGCTGCTTTTGCATGTATACTGCCGAGGCTAATGACTCTGGGTCTGATTAATGTAATGGCCCACATTTCTATGAATTGTTTTGTGTGTGACAGTATTGTGGCCCCCAATGAGATCATAATATCCTGGAGGTGAGGTATCATAGTTTACATTTCTAGGTATCCCTAATACACATAGAAGAGTGTTCAGTCAACACTTGATTATTGAATAAACAAACACAATTTATAAATAACTCAAACACTTTTTATACTGAAATGATTTGGGGACTTTGATTTTCTATGTTATTCGTCATCCAGAATTCATATTGCCAAGGGCTCTATTACTAATCATTATTATACATCATTATACACTGACAGTGGAACAAAATTCTATCTCTCATTTCTCATTCTGAAATTAGCTCAGGGATTGTAATCTTATGAAAATTTTCCCTGATACCTTCCTTAATCTGTCTACTCTAGGCTGGGTTAGGTGCCTCCCCTAGCAATCTTTTCATGTATCTATCATAATGCTTATTCCACTGGATTGGTTTATTTGACTCCCTTTCCAGCTAGAGTGAGCAACTTCAGGGCAGGGACTTATACAAAACAGACGTGTGTTGGCATTTGCTTTTTGTCTCCAGTACCTGGTACATAATAGGTGCTCACTGTCAGCTAATTTCATATTATATTTTAAGTATGGAATGTACAGAAGACAGAATTTGGTCACTCACAATATCAGCATTTTTAAAAACAAAGTTAGATAGCCACTTAAAAATATATATCTTATATATATCCATCCAACTTCCAATAGACAATCATCTATGGAGTACCTATGCTGTGTTAGGCACTGTGAATACAAAGATTAAAGAGCCTGGGGTAGGAGGAGCCACATGTAAACAAACACTTATAGAAGCCTAGGAAGTGGACAAGTGCTATGACAGAAACATGTGAGCAACAAGCTAAAGTATCCAAGAGTAAGGAGTGGCCAGCCTTCTTCTTAAAAGGTATTATTCTTTAATCATTATCACTTAGATGAAATGTGCTATATTCACTTACGCAGTTTTATTTTCTCTTAATGTGATGTAAAAGTCTTTATAATTATAAAACCTTTGGATGCTAAATGAATGGAGAAATGTCAGCCTGACCTGCTCCAAGCTGTGATAGATCATCAGCAGCATAATCTTGTTTAGCTGGAGTCTCAGACGGTGCTCTAAACTAGTCAGGATGTTTTCAGGAGAAAGGAGGTGCTGTGGGCTGTCTTTTTCTCTTTACACCAGATAGTTTAAGAGGGTTCATGATTCAAAAAGGAAAATTAAGGTAGGGCATGGTGGCTCACGCCTGTAATACCAGCACTTTGGGAGGCCGAGGTGGGCATATCATGAGGTCAAGAGATTGAGACCATCCTGGCCAACATGGTGAAACCCCATCTCTACTAAAAATACGAAAATTAACTGGGTGTGGTAGAGTGTGCCTGTAGTAGTCCTAGCTACTCAGGAGGCTGTGACAGGAGAATCACGTGAACCTAGGAGGCAGAGGTTGCAGTGAGCTGAGATTGTGCCACTGTACTCCAGCCTAGTGACAAAGTGAGACTCTGTCTCAAAAAAAAAAAAAAAAAAAGGAAAATTACTACTTAAACTGAAGGCTTTCTCATGGCCATTCATGGGCTATTCCTTGAACTCTAAGCATCTGGGGGCTTGGGAAGTTACTCCAGTCAACTCCTACAGCCTCCATGGTGAGAAGCTATATTGGGTAGTGGGAATTAGGGTATAAACATGTTTTCATTAATCTTTCTAAAGAACATACCTAACCATGTTTCTCTCTTGCTCAAAAGCCTTCTAAGGATCTGTATACCTTTTAGGATAAGGTCTAAACTTCTACATAGGCATTCAAAGCTTTGACCTCACCTACCTCTCCACCACCCAACTTCACTGTACCCCCTTGTACTTCATGTTTCAGCCTTACAAAGCTGTCAACCACAGCTTCTCATTCCATGTTATTCCTCCTTGTCTTTGCCCAGGCTGTTTGCTTTGGCTAGAAGGATGCCTGCCTTTCCTGGTATTCTCATCTATCTAAAGAAGTCCGACTTGGCCTTTAAGACTGAGGCCAGGTACCATCTCCTCTCTGCTGTCCCCTCTACCCTCACCTCCAGAAGAATTGACTTTTTGGAAACCACATTGTCCTTTCATTGATCACACCACTATCACTGCCTTTACTGTCCTGAAATTAATTTATTTACCCATCCATCTATGCTGTGGATCTGTATGATCCTGAAAGACAAAGGACATTTAGGTCCTTGTTTTGTGTAATTTTGGGAATTGGTACAGACTGAGTATATAAGAGATATACAAACAAAAATATTGTTTCATGAAAGAAAAAAAAAAAAAAGTGAGAGGTTGGGAAAAACGATACTGAGTTCTAGTTCTAGCTCTCTTGGGATCTGTGGGAAGCCAGGATTGTCCCTTACAGGCCGGGTTCCTTGCTTGGGTAATGGAGGGAATAATGTTTGTCTCATGGGGAAGTGTTGAAATTTCGATAAGACAATGAACTAAAGGCATCTAGAAAACTAATAAATTTTAAAGAAACTTAAATATTGAGATGCTATTTCCAGTAATTTGGCAGATTAGATATTCTGAAAACCCCTTTCATTACAAAGCAGCTAAAAATTCTGTATAAAATAGTTATAAAATACTTTTAAATGCTTGGCTAAGCTTGCAAGTAAAAGAAATCTTCAGAGGCTGAAAATGAAGCAGAAATGCAAGCTCAGAAGAAAGCAAGTACTGAGAATAGCAGCAGACTGAAGAGTGATGAGCTAGTGTGTTAGTGTCTAGATTTGCTGGCTACATGAATAGGAGTGTGTGAGTGCAGTGGTGGGATTAGATCAGAGACACCTGAGCAAAATGAGGACCCTGTGAGGCTACACCCCAAACAAAAGGATAAAGTACAAAAATATTAGCACCTCAACAATGTCCAGGATACATATCTACCCTGATTTTGGCTCATAGGAATAAAAAAAGGGCCTGGGGGCCAGGCACGGTGGCTCACGCCTGTAGTAATCCCAGTACTTTGGGAGGCCGAAGTGGGTGGATCACTAGAGGCCAGAAGTTGGAGACCAGCCTGGCTACATGGTGAAACTCCATCTCTACTAAAAAAAAAAAAAAAAAAATTAGCTGGGCACAGTGGTGCATGCCTGTAATCCCAGCTACTTGGGTGGCTGAGGCATGAGAATTGCTTGAACCTGGGAGGAGGAAGTTGCCGTAAACCAAGATAGCATCACTGCACTTTAGCCTGGGCAACAGAGTGAGAGTCTGTCTCAAAAAAAAAAAAAAAAAAAAAGAAAAAAAAGGGGGCCTGGGGAACTAATTGAGGTGTGTTTGAATGTGGAAGAAGTTACACTTGCAAACAGAATTAATAAAACTGAATACACTGGGAGAATAAAGGAGGGAGAGTCCACCTGAGTGGTAAAAGAAAGATCTTGGCAATAGGTCTCCAGCACTGTGAGATCGAGGTGCTCTCCAGCTCCAGCTGCAGGTGGCTAACATAAATGTGCTGTCCTGGTGGTAGGGGTAACATATGAGATGGGCTCATCTGGCCATCCTAGCTCTATGACAGTAGTCATTAGGGTCACTTGGGTAGCTAATTTCCCTCTCAGAGTCCAGGCTCACCAAGCCTCCGGCTCATTAAAATATAAGTTCTCCTAGTGTTTTTCCTATTGGGAGCAATGTGCTACTTAGCACATTCTGGTATCTTGAGTAGTTACATTTTGCATTGTATATTAAAAACATGGTATCACAACATATAAGCTTGATTACTCCTGGATACACTGACAAAAATTGAGTTTCAGAGACTGTAAATGGAAGGCCCAGATCTAGTACCACGACAACCCAAAAAGGATCTGTTACCCTTGGAAATCATATGGGAAGTCTACAGCTAGTCTTCTGGAATCCTTTTTCCTTTATTCCTCTGTAAATGCAATTGTGTTCATGTGAACAATATTATTAAAAAGAGGAGATCCTTGAGGAGATCTAAAAGACTTTTTTAGTAGAATGAGAAGACATGTATTAGTAAAATTGTGAAGAGGGGAGCATACCAAAGGTGGTCACATGAAAGACAACAGAAGGCTTCAAAGCTGCTGGTTGATTACAACCTTCTTATATCTAAATGAATTAGCTCCTCAAAAGGATGCAGTATAATGTATGCCTCATATTTAAATAGTTAATTTGGTCTGTTAGCCAAATAATCAGTCAAACAGATTATTGGGCATCATACAGATACACAAAGATAGGGGGTTTTGTTGAACTGCTATTTGAAGACATGTTATTAAAATATTAGAAATAAATCTGTTATCATAAGGGGGATCTATGCATTAAATATGCAATATAGACCAGATTGACTTCAGCAAAATAATAACCACACTGATACAGAGTATATGCTAAATATCCTGTGGTTGGTACTGTGTGGGATAAAACAACCCCACTAGCGGAGGATGGTATGGGGTACTGTGATATTGGGAAAGACAATGGGCATTGGAGCTAGATAGATCTAGGCTTGAATCATAATCTTATCAATAAATATTTGAGTAAACTTGGTGTAGTTTCTTGATGTTTCGCTTTTTTAGCTATTAATTGTGAAAAATAATATCTATTTTCTGGCATTGTGAAAGAAGTGAAATAACATAAAAATACTAGAATCACACAGCAAGTTCTCGGTAAATGCTAACTCATTTCCTTTCCCTATAGAAAGTTATGACCTTTGAAAGGTAAATAGTCACAAATAAAGTAATAAATCAATATTGTAAAGCCACATATGTTAAGTACCAAGTGAGTATTATGGATGAAAGATCTCTGTGTTAAACAATAAATATTAAGTCATATAGAATGTACAATCTGAACTAGACCTTGACAGATGGGTAGAAATTAGGAAAGTGAGGCCGGGCGCGGTGGCTCAAGCCTGTAATCCCAGCACTTTGGGAGGCCGAGGCGGGTGGATCACGAGGTCAGGAGATCGAGACCCTCCCGGCTAACACGGTGAAACCCCGTCTCTACTAAAATACAAAAAACTAGCCGGGCGCGGTGGCGGGCGCCTGTAGTCCCAGATACTCGGAGGCTGAGGCGGGAGAATGGCGGGAACCCGGGAGGCGGAGCTTGCAGTGAGCCGAGATCGCGCCACTGCACTCCAGCCTGGGCGACACAGAGAGACTCCGTCTCAAAAAAAAAAAAAAAAAAAAAAAAGAAATTAGGAAAGTGGAAAGGAAAGTAGAGGGTATTTCAGTACATAGCATGAACCTAGGGTCAGAGCAGAGATATGCAAGATGTATTTGGAGAACAGGGAGTATCCCAGTTTGAATAATGTGCAGGACTGGCCTCAAGGAAAAGTAGAAGACTGAGGCAGACTGGGAAGGAACATGGATGTCAACCTAAGGAAGTCAGACTTTATACTTGGATAATGTGAAGGCACTGAATGTTTGTGCACCCAGGGGAGATTTTGTAATGCAGTAACTTCTACTTGTAAGCCTTAAGTGTTTATGTTACATTGTTCTGTTTCTACAACCCAAGATTGCCTGCAATGAGGTTAATTAATAATTCTAAAGGTCTCTAAAGACACTTCTGCAGCAAAGTGAGGGGCTTTGATTGAGGCTGTAATGGAAGATCTTGGATTTAACTGCTAAGATCTGAGTTCTTTTTTTTTTTTTTTTGAGATGGAGTTTTGCTCTTGTTGCCCAGGCTGGAGTGCAATGGCACGATCTCGGCTCACCGCAACCTCCACCTCCCAGATTCAAGCGAATCTCCTGCCTCAGCCTCTCTAGTAGCTGGGATTACAGGCATGTGCCACCATGCCCGGCTAATTTTTTTTTTTTTTTTTTTTAGTAGAGACAGGGTTTCTCCATGTTGGTCAGGCTGGTCTTGAACTCCTGACCTCAGGTGATCCGCCCGCCTCGGCCTCCCAAAGTGCTGGGATTACAGGCATGAGCCACCATGCCTGGCTTGTCTGAGTTCTCTCTTCCTTCTTTTCTCTGGAGTAAATCTTAGAATTAGGTACACATCTGAGACTACATATAACATCCTTGGTAAATGGAATCAAACAGATAAATTAAAAATTTTTCTTCTCGCAACATAAATTAACTACAGATCAATTAGTTTGATATAAAAATATTTGGAGTACTTTCTTATCCACATATCAAATATGATAATCTAATAACCAAGTTTCACCTCAATTTGTTTTTGTCTAAATTTCTTGAGAAAATAAACAAAGAACCAATTTTATGTTGCTCTACATACGTTCTCACTTTTCATAACCATACCTTCTAATCATTATTTTATCTCCAAAGCAAAAAAAAAAAAAAAAAAAAAAAAAAAAAAAAAAAAAAAAATTTCACCCC
>NW_016814438.1:309566-314410 GCF_001698545.2 Rhinopithecus bieti
AGGATTACCCCTCTTTTTCTTTTATTTCATAACGTTTTCATTGCCAACTTATTTTAAGTTATATGTACTATCCATAATGACAATAATTTGCTTTTGTTCCCTGTTGCATTTTGAATTTTTAAAGGTAAGTTAATTATAAAAGGAATTTTTTTTTGATAATTATAACAGGAATAATTTTAGCAATCTTGTTAAACTAAATAAAAGTAAAAAAGTAAATATCTATTGTATAGAGTTATTTTTCATAGTTGTGTCATTTGTTCTTAAGCTCTCATGACTGGTGAAATAATGTCTGAAACTATTACGAAGCTGGGGCATTAGCAAAACTAATATTCAAAAATAGGATTAGAGGAAAAAACTCTGCCTATTCTTCCTAAAGGCAAAGCACATTTTATGAATGATTTTTTAAAATGTCTTTTGAGTTGGAACATTATGGTATTATGAAACTCCAATTAATTATCAAATGTTCAAACCCTCTACAATTAGTGTGATATGGGGAAAATGGCTTAAATTAAAGTGAAATAATTGGGTTCAAGTATTTCATGTTTTCTCTTAACTCTGATATGGATACATCCATATAATTGTAGAAAAAAACTTTAGACTGAGGCCTGTTTTCTAGTCCTGACTCCAATATTAACCCCTGAGTGTCCTTGAAAACAGCCTCTCTGAACTAGTTTCCATATTGTATAACTAGAGGAGGGGTGAGAAAGGCAAACCAGAATCACCACGATCCCTTCCAGCTCCAGCATTACACGCTTGCTTAATGAAAATCAGAAGTGGGGCATTCCCATTTCTAAAACCACAATTCCACTTGATGATTTAATAAATATTTAGTACTCACCTTCAAGAAAGTGGAGAGAACAGAAACAGCTCTATTGTTAGGTCCTCTCCAACTTGGCCTCTCTTCAGCTTTTGACATTATAAACGTTCCTCTCTATGTTTCCATAATTGAAATTTTGGGAAATGTTCTATGTATCTGTTTGCCCAATATTGTAGTTACCAGTCATATGTGTTAGTAAGCACTTGAAGTGTGGCTGGTGTGACTGAGACACTGAATTCTCCTCTTTTTCCTTTCCTCTAGCTCTTTCTCGGAGGGCTCCTTTGTCTCTTTAGGTCTCAGTTTAAACTGTGCTCTGTGACCACTCCATCTAAACTAGTCCCCCACTCCTTTTTTTTCTTTTTTCAAATCACGGCCTCTTGTAAGGATACTTATCTTACAGTAAATCAATTGTGCTTGTTTGTTTGTTTGTCACCCATCTCCCACTATAACGCAATCTCTATGATAACTACAACCCCCTTGGGCCTCTAGCATCTAGTCTAGTCCCTGGTACAGATTAGGGCCTTGATATTTTTTAAATAAATTAATGAATAGGTGGTCTTATCCTTTTCTAGACTGATAATCCACTAATTCATATCTCTGGCCCGGATCAGTCTTCTCTACTCCACATTTCTATTCAATTCCTCCAAAATGAAATCATTATTTTCTCCCTGAATCTTTTTTTCTCCCTTTTGTTCCTTATCTGGGTTAATGGTGTCTGCCCAATCTTATAAATCAGAAACTTCTGCATTTTCTTCTCTACTGCTCATCTGGTACTTCCAATCATCCAACAAATGCAGTCATCTTTAACTCCGAAATGCCTCTCACATCATATTAGTATTGTTGCCTTAGTTCAGGCCCATGACATCTCTGCCAGGGATTCCTAACTAGGATTCTCCTTACAATATGAAGTAACTATTAATTTGGGCTCCATGGACTTTTTCAATCTCAGCTTTCAATACATTTCTTCTAGCACTATACCTATCAATTATGCATACATTCCTCTGTGGCCCTCATGGCCAGACTCTCCTGTGCCATTTGTGTGTTCTTCCTCTGTCTGGAATGCCCATCCCCAGATGAGCCAGTTTATCCTTCAACAATTCCACAGGCACATTTAGCCATCTCCTGGGTGGTGTTCCCAGAGAATTTTACTTGGGGCATCATAGTACTATCACTTAAAAATAGATACAGATATATGTATCTCTCCTCCACTCGCTGGGAATTCTTTATGCACAAGAAATATATCTATTCAATTTTCTGAAGAATGATTTAGTTCTGCAGCAATTACTTGGCTTTGGTTCCAGACACACATCTAAGTTTAAAACCGAGATTTGTCATTTATTAGCTACAACAAGACCTTGGTCAATTTACTTCATCTTGTTGAACCTCAGTTTTTTTTTTTTTTTTTTTTTTGAGACGGAGTCTGGCTCTGTTGCCCAGGCTGGAGTGCAGTGGCCAGATCTCAGCTCACTGCAAGCTCCGCCTCCTGGGTTTACGCCATTCTCCTGCCTCAGCCTCCTGAGTAGCTGGGACTACAGGCACCCGCCACCTCACCCAGCTAGTTTTTTGTATTTTTTAGTAGAGACAGGGTTTCACCGTGTTAGTCAGGATGGTCTCGATCTCCTGACCTCGTGATCCGCCCGTCTTGGCCTCCCAAAGTGCTGGGATTACAGGCTTGAGCCACTGCGCCCGGCCTGAATCTCAGTTTTTATATCACAAAATGAGAATAATGGTGGTACTTACATTGTGGTTTTTGTGAGGATTAAATGGGATAATAAATGCAAATGCCTGGACTATATTAATAAATAACATGTTGGAAGCTCTTAATAGTCATTCAAATATTTATCAAGCACACGCCATTTGCCAAGTATTGTGTTATAGATGAAGATTATTATGACTGACTTGGCCCTCATAGAATTTCAAATCTAGTGGAAGAAATAAGACATAAATATATATAGAGAGATATTTGAAACAAAATATAAGTAATAAAAGAGATACATAAAAAGTGCTGTGAGGGCCTGGGATAGAGAGAAATAATTTCTGGATGGAGGGGGGTCTATGGAAGGTTTGCTGAAGGAGATCACACTTAAATTACACAGGAAAACATGGCCAGAATTATTTGCTTTGTGAATTACTTCTCTCAGCATAGCAAGTGCTTTGCAAGGGCAGATGCAGGTTTTATATGGTCTGGAAGTTTTACAATCTGGAGCTCCCTTTTTTAAAAATTTTATTTTATTTTTTAAAAAGCATAAAATATTACACTTGTAACATGAATTTCTTATTTACCCAGAATGCTAGTGCCTGATATCTCAAATGTGCTTACTGTATATGAACTCTCGTTCCCCCAGCCTTTGTGTCTCCAGTACCCAGCAAAGTATCTAACACAAGGTACAAGAACTTGAAGAGGTCCATGTAATTGAAGGGCCTAGGGTTTCAAGGTAAATACACTTCTGGTGCTGTGATTGGTGCTGGAAATGTAACTATAAATACAACTTAGTTCCTGACTTCATGGGCTCTCATCCTAGGGGGACTGGGAAGGAAGTAAGTAAAAATAACCGATTATAATAACATTCATTCATCCATAACATTTGGGATAAGTTTTTTTTTTTTTTTTTTACCTTGAGATGGAGTCTTGCTTTGTCACCCAGGCTGGAGTGCAGTGGCACGATCCTGGCTCACTGCAACCTACGCCTCCCAGGTTCAAGCGATTCTCCTGCCTCAGTCTCCCAAGTAGCTGGGATTATAGGCACATCCCAGCTAATGTTTTGTATTTTTAGTAGAGATGGAGTTTCACCGTATTAATCAGGATGGTCTTGATTTCCTGACCTCGTGATCTACCCATCTCTGCCTCCCAAAGTGCTTGGATTACAGGCATGAGCCACCGTGGCCAGCCTGGTATTTATAGTAGGTAGGAGAGCACTGATAGAGAGATGGGGAGTGGGATAACAATTAATGAATAAGGAAAAATATAAATGAAGGAAGTGAGGGAATATGAGGTGTTTGAAGGAAAGCAAATATTTTCACTGGACTAGAATGTACCATTCTAGAAGGGGTACAGTGGAGACATGAAGGCAGAGGCCAGATCAGGAGGAGGTTCTTAGACAGGGCAAACAGAGATTCAATTCTTAATACTCAGAAGAACAGAGCAGAATATTTGCATATACTTTCTTCATTCATTTAACCAAGGTTTTGCCAGCAGTGACTGGGCTAGACCCTGGCCGAGCCTTGCACATACAAAGCTATACAAGACCTCCCTGTCCCTGTAAAGTTTACACTCTGTGTTATGTGTTGAATTGTGTCTCCAACCCTAAAGAAATTTTGAAGTCCTAACTCCCAATACCCCAGAATGTGACATGTTAGGAAAGGATTATTGTAGATGTTAGATGTTAAGAAGAGGTCACACTGGAGTAGAATGAGTCCCTTATTCAATCTGACTGGTCTCCTTATAAGAAGACAGCCAGGGCTGGGTGGGGCGGCTCACACCTGTAATTGCAGCACTTTGGGAGTCCGAAGAGGGTGAAACACCTGAGGTCAGGAGTTTGAAACCAGCCTGGCCAACATGGTGAAACCTCTTCTCTACTAAAAATTAGCTGGGTGTGGTGGCAGGCACCTGTAATCCCAGCTACTCAGGAGGCTGAGGCAGGAGAATTGCTTGAACTCAGGAGGCAGAGGTTGCAGTGAGCTGAGATGGAGCCATTGCACTCCAGTTTGAGCAACAAGAGTGAAACTTGGTCTCAAAAGAAAAAAAAAAAAGGCCGGTTGCGGTGACTCATGCCTGTAATCCTAGCAGTTTGGGAGGTCGAGGTGGGTGGATCACGAGGTCAGGAGCACAAGACCAGCCTGATGAAGATGGTAAAACCCCATCTCTACTAAAAAAAAAAAAATTAGCCGGGTGTGGTGGCAGGCGTCTGTAATCCCAGCTACTCAGGAGGCTGAGGCAGAGAATTGCTGGAACCTGGTAGGTGGAGATTGCAGTGAGCTGAGATGATGCCATTGCACTCCAGCCTGGGTGACAGAGCAAGACTCCACC
>NW_016814438.1:318142-323844 GCF_001698545.2 Rhinopithecus bieti
ATGCCTGTAATCCTAGCAGTTTGGGAGGTCGAGGCGGGTGGATCACGAGGTCAGGAGCACAAGACCAGCCTGATGAAGATGGTAAAACCCCATCTCTACTAAAAAAAAAAAAATTAGCCGGGTGTGGTGGCAGGCGTCTGTAATCCCAGCTACTCAGGAGGCTGAGGCAGAGAATTGCTGGAACCTGGTAGGTGGAGATTGCAGTGAGCCGAGATCATGCCACTGCGCTCCAGCCTGGGTGACAGAGCAAGACTCCACCTCAAAAAAAAAAAAAAAAAAAAAAAGGCATGTGAAGACAGAGATACACCAGGAGAATGCCACAAGAAAATGGAGGCCAGTGTTGGAGTGGTGCAGCTGCAAACCAAGCAACACTTGAGGTTGCTGGCAAAACTCCAGAAGCTAGGAAGAGGCAAGGAGAGTTTCCTACAGGTTTCAGAGGGACCAGGTCCTGCTAACACCTTGATCTTGGACTCTAGCCTCCAGAACTGAGAGACAATAAATTTCTGTTGTTTTAAACACTCAGTTTGAGCAGTTTGTTACCTGACACCTAGGAAGCTAATATGCTCTGGTAGGGGCTACCTGAGCCAATGCACAAACTGACATGAACATCACCTGCCTAGGGAGGCAAAAGGAGTCACTGAGGCCGATTCAATCCCTGTGACCTGTCACTTCAGAAAATGGATTTGAAGTAAAAGGATAATCATGCTAGTGTAGTTTTGGGAGCTGTTACCAGGGGCCTGGGCAGAAAGCCTTGTATGCAAATGGCAAAGCCTTCCATAACCTCATTAATGGAATTTCAGAAGTTTTCATGTAGTTAAGATATCTAAGAATTACTGTGGAAAAAAAAGACAAAAGACTACCATGAATGCATCATTAATTACTATTACTGAAATTCATTTTCAAAAATAATATGTAAGGAAATAGAAACATCTTACTAACCTTTAGCTATAGTTGAACTCTTAAAAATTCTTTCCTTTAGAAGAAACATTAACTGTTCTCTTCTCTGGGGATATCACAGGTATTGTCCTGTATAAATGTTTCTGTTGCTTTTACCAGCTACAAGTTCTGTTTTTTTGCTAATTCCAGGGAAAGCTTTACATAATAATTAGTTCAGCCCTGATGAATTTGCTAATTCCTTCTTTTCTTTATCAGGAAAAAAGAGGAAGAGCATTGCTTCCCATCCTTGCTTTTCCAGTTGAGAAATTTCATTGATCTTACTGACCTACTTTCCCTTTCTACCCAGACTCCTGCCCTTAGAGCAGAGGTTAGCCAAACTCTTCTTGAACATGGCATTCTTAAAGTTATTCATTACCTATTTCCTTTAGCCACAGTAAAATCTGAAAGCCAACTTTGGACACCGATAAGAATGGGAAGTGATTTTTAGAAGAATCATCAAAATGTTTTCCCCTAAACAAATATGTATAGTCTTGTCTCCTGACACACCCTCAAAAATACTCTAAATTCCAATCACATAAAATCTCCTTGATTTTCTCTGAATTCCTAGCTTTTCTTTAAACAGACTCTTTCCCTCATCTTGGTCTTTCCATGTATAGGCCTTTCTGCCCGCATTTGGCTTCTTCTCTTTTATATACTTAGGAAACTTCCCCTCATTCCTCATGAATAGTTGACCATTTGCTCTCTTTAGCTCTCCCTAACACTAGCCCCTCTAGGATTCTATGGTACCAAATTCATATGGTGATTATCTTAATTATCATACTCTATCTTTTTATCCATTTAACAAGTATCCATTGAGGGCCTACTATACTCCTGGAGGGCTCCACTGTGGCTAGGATTATTACCATAAAGCAGACAGTTTCTGCTCCCAAGAAGTTCACCATATAGAGGCTTATTAGAAGAGTAAACTGGCAATTATAAGCCAGAATACTAAAGATATAATCTTGTACAATAATAATTTATTTGCATACTTGCTTTTTTCACTTGACTCTGAGATTCTAGAGTATTTTATTTACTTTGTGAGTTAGTGTCTGATATCTAAAAATATCTACCAATACCCATTGAAAATAAAAACTTTCAGTAAACTAGGAATAGGGGAACTCCTCAACTTATTAAAGAATATCTACAAAATCCCTACAGTTAATATCATGCCTAATGGAAAAACAAAACAAAACAAAACAAAACAAAACAACAACAACAAAAAAACTTGAAGTTTTCCCACTAAGATCAGAAACAAGGCAAGGATGTTCCCTTTCACCACTGCCTTTCAACATCATACTGCAAGTTCTAGCTAATACAATCAGACAAGAAAAGGAAATTAAAAGTATACATATTAGGAAGGAAAAAATAAAACTATCTTTGTTCACAGATAAGACAATACTCTTTGTATAAAATCCAAGATAACTGACAAAAAACTCGTGGAACTAATAAGCAATTATAGTAAGGTTGTAGAATAAAAGGTTAGTACACAGAAGCCAATTAATTTCCTATATGCTAATGATGAAAAGGTGAAAACTGAAATTACATAGTGCCATTTATATTAGCACCCCCCAAAATAATATACTTAGTTATAAAGCTAACAAAATATGTGCAAGATCTATATGAAAAAAAGTGCAAAACTCTGATGCAAGAAATCAAAGAACTAAATAAATGGAGAGATAGTCCACGTAAATGGAGAGCTAGGAATACTCAATATTGTCAACATGCTCTTTCCAGCTTAACTTGTAGATTTAGTGCAATCCCAATCAAAATCCCAGCAAGTTATTTTGTGAACTGATTCTAGAGTTTACGTGGAGAGGAAAAAGACCCCAAATAGCAAACAAATATTGAAATAAAAAACAAATTTGGAGGAGAACACTACCTAACTTCAAAATTTTCTATAAAGTTATAGCAATCAAGACAGTATGGTATTGGTGAAAGAGGAGATGAACATGGTGATAGAACAACTGGGCATCCACATGCAAAGCAGAAAAAATAGGTAGACATAGACATTATATCCTGAACAAAAGTCAACTCAAAATTTATCACAAACCAAAATGCAAAACACAAAACTATAAACTCCTTGGAGATACTGTAGGAGAAAATCTAGATGACCTTGGGTTTTGAGATGACTCTTTAGATACAACACCAAAGGCATGATCCATGAAAGGAAGAATTGATAAGCTGGACTTTTAAAAATTTTATTAAAATAAAAATAGTCTGCTCTGTGAAAGACAAAATCAAGAGAATTAAATAACAAGCCAAATATCGAGAGACAATAATTACAAAAGACATGTCAGAAAAAGAGCTATTATTAAAAATATATAAGGAACTCCTAAAACTCAACAAACAAACAAAATCTCCTAAAACTGACAAACAACCCAACTAAAAATGGGCCACAGAACCTTAGATACCTCACCAAAGAAGATAAACAGATGACAAATAAGCACATGAAAAGATGCCTCCTATCATACATCATCAGAGAAACGCAAATTAAAACAATAATGAGATATTGCTACACACCTATTGAAATGGACAAAATCCAAAATCCAAAATGAGTGCAAGGATGTATACCTGCACTCATTCATTGCTGGTAGGAATGCAAAATGGTATAGTGACTTTGGAAGATAGTTTGGTGGTTTCTTACACAACTAAACATACTCTTACTATATGATCCAGCAATTGTGCTCCTTGGTATTTCTCCAAAGAAGCTGAAAACATATGTCTACACAAAAACCTTCATCTGCAGAACTATGTGAATAGTTCTAGCAGCTTTATTAATAACTGCCAAAAGTTGGAAGCAACCAAGATGTCCTTTGGTAGGTGAATGGATAAATGCACAGTGGTACATCTGGAAAATGGAATATTATTCGTCACCAAAAAGAAATGAACTACTAAGCCACAGAAGTACATGGAGGAAACTTAAATGCATATAAGCAAAAGAAGCCAATCTGAAAAGGCTACATACTGTATTATTCTAACTATCTGACACTCTGGAAAAAGGGAAACTATGAAGACACTAATAAAATCAGCAGTTGATGGGGGATGGAGGAGGAAGGGATGAATTGGTAAAGCAGATATAATCTTTTAAAAACTTTTAAGTTTATGGATACATCAGGAGACTGAGGCAGGAGAATCACTTGAACCTGGGAGGTGGAGGTTACAGTGAGCCAAGATCGTGCCACTGCACTCCACCTGGGTGATAGAGCGAGACTCCATCCCCCACCCCCCAAAAAAGCAAAAACAAACAAACAAACAAACAAAGGTTCAGGGATACATATGCAGGTTTGTTACATAGATGAACTTGTTTATTGTACATAGGGCACTGTTGTACAGATTATGTCATTGTTGTACATATTAGTCCTTTGTACAATAGTACAAATAGGTTTTACTAGTCTAGTACCTATTAGTTATTTTTCCTGATCCTCTCCCTCCTCCCACCCTCTATCCTCTGTCAGGCCCCAGTGTGTGTTGTTCCCTCCTATGTGTTCATGTGTTCTCATCATTTAGCTTACACTTATAAGTGAGAACATGCAGTATTTGGTTTTCTGTTCCTGCATTATTTTGCTAAGGATAATGGCTTCCAGCTCCATCCATATATTTGCAAAGGACATGATCTCCTTTTTTTTTTTTTTTAATGGCTGCATATAATTCGTGGTGTATATGTACCACATTTTCTTTCTTTATCCAATCTATCATTGATGGGCATTTAGGTTAATTCCACATCTTTGCTATTGGTGAATAGTGCTGCAATGAACATATGCTTGCATGTGTCTTTATAATAGAATAATTTATATTCCTTGGATATATAACCAGCAATGAGATTGCTAGGTCAAATGGTATTTCTGCCTCTAGGTCTCTGAGGAATTGTCACAATGCCTTCCACAATGGACTAATTTTCACTCCCACAAACAGTGTAACAGCAGTCCTTTTTCTCCACAACCTTGCCAACATCTGTTGTTTTTTGACTTTTAGATAATAGCCATTCTGACTGGCATGAGATAGTATCTCATTGTGGTTTTGATTTGCATTTCTCTAATGATCAGTGATGTCGAACTGTATTTTCATATGTCATCTTCTGTAAGCTGTCTGTTCATGTCCTTTGCACACTTTTTAATTGGGTTGTCTTTTTTGGTACATTTGTTTAAGTTTCTTAAAGGATATTAGATCTTTCTCAGATGCATAGTTTGGAAATATTTTCTTCCATTCTTGTAGGTAGTCTGTTTATTCTGTTGATAGTTTCTTTTGCTGTATGGAAACTCTTTAGTTTAGTTAAATCTCATTTACCAATTTTTGCTTTTGTTGTAATTGCTTTTGGCATCTTCATCATGAAATCTTTGCCTGTGCCATACAGTTTAGGACATAGGCATGGGCAAGGACTTCATGTCTAAAACACCAAAAGCAATGACAACAAAAGCCAAAATTGAGAAATGGGATCTAATTCAACTAAAGAGCTTCTGCACAGCAAAAGAAACTACCATCAGAGTGAATAGGCAACCTACAGAATGGGAGAAAATTTTTGCAATCTACTCATCTGACAAAGGACTAATATCCAGAATCTACAAAGAACTCAAACAAATATACAAGAAAAAATCAAACAACCCCATCAAAAAGTGGGTGAAGGATATGAAGAGACACTTCTCAAAAGAAGACATTTATGCAGCCAACAGACACATGAAAAAATGCTCATCATCACTGGTCATCAGAGAAATGCAAATCAAAACCACAATGAGATACCATCTCACACCAGTTAGAATGGCAATCATTAA
>NW_016814438.1:324598-348496 GCF_001698545.2 Rhinopithecus bieti
GCACATGTACCCTAGAACTTAAAGTATAAAAAAAATAGAAATTAAAAAAAAAGAAATTTTTCGCCTGTGCCTATATTCTGAATGGTATTACCTAGGTTGTCTTTCAGGGTTTTTACAGTTTTGGGTTTTACATTTAAGTCTTTAATCCATCTTGATTCATTTTTGTATCTAGTGTAAGAAAGGGGCACAGTTTTAATCTTCTATATATGGCTAGTCAGTTTTCCCAGCACCATTTATGGAATAGGGAATCTTTTCACCACTGCTTATTTTTGTCAGGTTTGTCAAAGATCAGATAGTTGCAGATCTGTGGTCTTATTTCTGGGTTCTCTATTCTGTTCCATTGGTCTATGTGTCTGTTTTTGTGCCATGCAGTTTTGGTTCATGTAGCCCTGTAATATAGTTTGAAGTCAGCTAGTGTGATGTCTACAGCTTTGTTCTTTTTGCTTATGATTGTTTTGGTTATTCAGGATCCTTTTTGGTTCCATATGATTTTAAAACAGTTTTTTTTCTAGTTCTGTGAAGACTCTCATGGTAGTTTAACAGGAATAGCATTGAATCTATAAATTGTGTTGGGAAGTATGGCTGTTTTAATGATATTGATTCTTCCTATCCATGAACATGGAATGTTTTTTTCATTTGTTCGTGTCATCTCTGAGAATCCCGGTAAGATACTTAACAAGAAGATCATCCCCAAGATACATAATCATCAGAATCTCCAAGTTCAGAGAATTTTTAGGGCAGGGAAACTATTTTGTATGACACTATAATTGTGGATACATGTTATTATACATTTGTCCAAACCCTTAGAATATGCAACACTAAAAGTGAACACTAATGTAAGCTATGGACCCTGGATGATAATGATGTATTAATGTAGCATCATCAGTTCTAAGAAATGTACTTCTCTGGTGGAGGATTGTTAATAACAGGTGAGGCTATGCATGTGTGAGGGCAGGACACACATGAGAACTTTCTACATTTTCTGTTTCTTATTCGCTATGAACCCATAGCTGATCTGGAAAATAAAATCTATTAAAAAGTGCTTAATGAATACAAGTTCCCTTTGCTCCTATGTCCTAAATACCTGGTAAAATAGTTGGCACAAAGAATATGATCAATGAATCACTATGGAATGAAAACCTAAAAGACATCTAAATTTCAGGGCAAACTAGTTGATCCTAAGAACTGATTTTGATAAAAGGAAGTTCGCAGCACTGGGGACCAAAAACAAAGGAGGGTGGTTAAGAGATGAAGACATTTGATCTAGCAGAATGAAGCTAGGGCACCCAAAATATACACTGTGTCTGTTTTGCTGAGTATGAGTTCAGATCTAAGTAAGGCCAACTTAGGACTCTTCCCAAGCCCTATTTGCTGCTGAAAATTACATGGAAGGAATTCTTGCTGTCACACAAGAAAAATGGTTTCATGGGTATGTCAGGGGGGTCAAAACCATACTGCAAAAGGTGCTTTCTGGCATTTTATACCTCTTCCCATTATTTCTCCCCTAAAAGCATTCCAGTTTCCCCATAATGATCCCTTCTTCTGGAAAAATAAGTCAAAAGTCATGAGGAATTGAAAAAGCAAAAAACAGAGGAATAAAGACTCCAGTTTACCTTCATTATCCTCTAGATAAAATGGAGTTCCTGGTCAGAAAATTAGGAGCCCTGACTTCTGGTCTTGAATTTGTTGTGGCCTTGGAAAATCTTCTGCCTGTCTCTGACCCTTAGATCATTTTCTCACAAGGAGGTGGACATTATTATATCCTTTTTACCCCCATGATGGATATGGCCCTCGAGTAAATTGAAACTAGGACATTATTATAAAGTAGCTCTCCATAGTGGAAAATCTTCTGCCTGTCTCTGACCCTTAGATCATTTTCTCACAAGGAGGTGGACATTATTATATCCTTTTACCCCATGATGGATATGGCCCTCGAGTAAATTGAAACTAGGACATTATTATAAAGTAGCTCTCCATAGTGATGTGTGTTTTGCAGACACACAAGGCCAGATAACGATAATGATATTTTCTTCTGCAAAAACCCCATGCAGTATCAAACACAAGGCTTGATCTTTGATAGCCACAGTTCTCTTAGAAGCCAAGGGTGAAAGATACTAATGTGGCTTATAGTTTTTTCTTATGCCCAAATTATTTGCTAGCATTGACATATTGGAATATACAAACACACATGAACAAAAATGATGATCTTGTACTCCTATAGCTTTGTAATGATTTCAACTCTGATATGGTTTGGCTGTGTCCCCACTCAAATCTCATCAAAATGGGAATTTCCCTGCCCAAGCTGTGTCTTTGCCTGCTGCCATCCATCTAAGATGTGCCTTGCTTCTCCTTGCCTTCTGCCATGGTTGTGAGGCCTCACCAGCCATGTGGAACTGTAAATCCATTAAAACTCTTTTTCTTCCCAGTCTTGAGTATGTCTTTATCAGTTTTATGAAAATGAACTAATACAGTAAATTGGTATTGGGAGTGGGACACTGCTGAGAAGATACCTGAAAATGGGAAAGTGACTTTGGAACTGGGTAACAAGTAGAGGCTGGATCAGTTTGGAGGGCTCAGGAGAAGACAGGAAAATGTGGGAAAGTTTGGGACTCCCTAGAGACTTGTTGAATGGTTTTGACCAAAATGCTGATAATGATATGGACAATGAAATCCAGGCTGAGGTGGTCTCAGATGAAATGAGGAACTTGTTGGGACCTGGAGCAAAGGTAACTCTTGTTATGTTTTCGCAAAGAGACTGGAGACATTTTTCCTCTGCCCTAGAGATTTGTGAAACTTTGTATTTGAGAGCAAAGATTTAGGGTATCTGGCAGAATAAATTTCTAAGCAGCAAAACATTCAAGAGGTGACTTGGGTGCTGTTAAAGGCATTCAGTTTTAAAAGGGAAACAAGGTAAAAGTTTGGAAAATTTGCAGCTTGACAATGGGATAGAAAAGAAAATCCCATTTTCTGAGGATAAATTTAAGCCAGGTGTAGAAATTTGCATAATTAACAAGGAGCCAAATGTTAATAACCAAGAAAATGTGGAAAATGTCTCCAGGGCATCTCAGAAACCTGGACCTTTATGGCAGCCCCTCCCATCACAGGACTGGAGGTTTAGGAGGGAAAAATGGTATTGTGGGTCAGGCCCAGGGTCCCTCTTCCATGTGCAGACTAGCCACTTGTTGCCCTGCATTCAAGCCACTCCAGCCATGACTAAAAGGGGCCAACATAGAGCTTGGGCCTTAGCTTCAGAGGGTGCAAGCCTTGTCTTGGCAGCTTCCATGTGGTGTTGAGCCTGTGAGGGCACAGAAGTCAAGAATTGAGGTTTAGGAACCTCTGCCTAGATTTCAGAAGATGTAAGGAAATGCCTAGATGCCCAGGAGAAGTTTGCTGCAGGGGTACAGTCCTCATGGAGAATCTCTGCTAGGGCAGTGTTGAAGGGAAATGTGGGGTTGGAGTCCCCCCACACAGAGTCCATACTAAGGCACCACCTAGTGGAGCTGTGAGAAGAGATCACTATCCTCCAGACCCCAGAATGATAGACCCACCGACAGTTTGCATTATACACCTGAAGAAACTGCAGACACTCAACACTAGCCCATGAAAGCAGCTGGGAGGGAGGGTATACCCTGCAAAGCCATGGGAGTGGAGCTGCCCAAGACCATGGGAACCCACCTCTTGCATCAGCATGACATGGATGTGAGACGGAGTCAAAGGAGATCATTTTGGAGCTTTAAGATTTGACTGCCCCACTGGAGTTTTGACTTACATGAGGCCTATAGTCCCTTTGTTTTGGACAATTTCTCCCATTGGGAATGGCTGTATTTACCCAAAGCCAGAACTCCCATTGTATCTAGGAAGTAACTACAGTGCTTTTGATTTTACTTGCTTTATAGGTGGAAGGGACTTGCCTTATCTCAGATGATACTTGGGACTTTGGACTTTTGAGTTAAGGCTGAAATGAGTTAAGATGTTGGGGGACTGTTGGGAAGCATGATTGATTTTGAAATGTGAGGACATGAGATTTGGAAGGGGTCAGGGGTGGAATAATATGGATTGGCTGTGTCCTCACCTAAATCTCATCTTGAATTCCCACACACTGTGGGAAGGACCCTGTGGGAGATAATTGAATCATGGGGATTGGTGTTTCCCGTGCTGTTATTGTGATAGTGAATAAGTCTCATGAGATGTGATGGTTTTAAAAACAGGAGTTTCCCTGCACAAGCTCTCTCTTTGGCACCTTCCATGTAAGGTGTGACTTGCTACTCCTTGCCTTCCACCATGACTGTAAGGCTTTCCCACCTGTTAAACCTCCTTTTCTTTGCAGTCTCAGGTATGTCTTTATCAGCAGTGTGAAAATGGACTTATAAAAATTCACTAATATATGTGATGAATTAACAATGAAATCAGTAACATGTATATGAAAAGGTGCTTAACATCACTGAGCATCAGAGCAAACCAAAACTACAATGAGATATCATTTCACCCCAGTTAAAATGGCTTATATCAAAATGACAGGGAGTTTCAAATAATGGTGAGGATGTAGAGAAAAGGGAACCCTTTTACATTGTTCGTGGGAATGTAAATTAGTACAATCACTATGGAGAACAGTTTGGGTGTTCCTCAAAAAACTAAAAATTGAGCTATCATATGATCCAGCACTCCCACTGCTAGGTATATACCCAAAAGAAAGGAAATCAGCATATCAAAGAGATATCTGCACTCCTATGTTTGTTGCAGCGCTGTTTATAATAGCCAAGATTTGGAAGCAACCTAAGTGTTCATCAACAGATGAATGATAAAGAAAATGTGGCATGTATACACAATGGAGCCACAAAAAGAATGAGAATCCAGTCATTTGCAACAACATGGATAAAACTGGAGATCATTATGTTAAGTGAAATAAGCCAGGCACAGAAAGGTAAACGTCATATTTTCTCACTTATTCATGGAATCTAAAATTCAAAACAATTGAACTCATGGAGATTAAGAGTAGAAGGATAGTTACCAGAGGCTGGAAAGGTAGTGGTGAGAGGTAGGTAGGGGGAAGGTGGGATGGTTAATGGGACTAAAATAACTAGAAAGAATGAATAGGACCTACTGTTTGATAGCACAACAGGGTGAGTAAAGTCAATAATAATTGTACATTTTAAAATAACTTAAAGAGTATAATTGGATTGTTTGTAACTAAAAGGATAAATGCTTGAGGGGACAGACATCCCATTATCCATCATGTGCTTATTTCACATTGCATGCTTGTATCAAAACATCTCGTGTACCTCATAAATATATACACTTACTATGTTCCCACAGAAATTAAAAATTGAAAACATTTTTTAAAACTACAAATAGAACTACTACATGATTCAGGAATCCCACTACTAGGTATATATCCAAAAAGAAAGGAAATCAGTATATCAAAGAGATATCTGTACTCCCATGGTGATTGTAGCACTATTCACAATAGCCAAGATTTGGAAGAAATGTAGGTGTCTATCAACAAATGAGAATGGATAAAGAAAATGTGGTACAAATACACAATATACTACTATCCAGCCATAAGAAAGAATGAGATCCTGTCACTGGCAGCAACATGAATGGAATTGGAGGTCATTATATTAAGTGAAATAAGACAGACACAGAAAGACAAACTTTGGATGTTCCCACTTATTTGTGGGAGCTAAAAATAGTAAAACAACTGAACTTATGGATATAATAGAATGATGGCTACCAGAGGCTGGGAAGGACAGTGGTGGGGGAAATAATGAGATGGTTAATGGGTATAAATTTATAAAGAATGAATAAAATCTAGTATTAATAGTAGAACAGGTTGATTATGGTAAACAATATTTTACTATACACTTAAAAATAATTGAAGTGTATAATTGGATTGTTTGTAACAAAAATAATGGATAAATATTTGAGGTGACGGATAATCCCCACTCCAAAAAAAAAAAAAAAAAAAAAAAAAAAAAAAAAAACTGGTGGCAGCAGCATTAGCAGCATTCACAATATTACTGTCTACAAAAACCTTTACAACTCTGTACAACTACAGAGATAGAGAAAGTGATGACTACTTGGCTTATCTCCCCTAGTGAAGAAATTGGCTAGAAGTGGAGAAAATTGGTCACTTAGGGAACATAATTCCCCTTATTCCTCAGGTCACAGTAGAAGGAGGAACTTTAACAAGCCATCACTTGTTGAATATGGTCTGTGTGTGTGAGAGTGCCCAATAATTACACGATAGGGTAGGACCTAGTACCTGCCCTGAAGGACTCTTGTGCCCAGTAGAGGAGAGAACCTCTTCAACATGGAAAAAAGAGAAAACTACAGCCATTAAATTGTGTGGCAGAGATATGATCTATTATACAGGCAATCAAGAAGAGACACTGGTGTTGTGTATGTACCAGTGTCCAATAAATCTTTTGAATGAAACAGCAATCACTGGAGACCCCAGATAAGTGGAAGGAATCTATGTGTGTTCACATATTTGAGATAGCACATATGTGCATGGGCTCTGGACTTACTCTTTTGTGTATAAATAAGGAGGTAAGGTGTGGTGACATTTTACCCTTAAATATTCTTTTTACATCTACTACTATTCCTGAAACTCTGCTCTGAAGAAATCAATTTTAGGGGGTGTAGAAAGTGTTTGAACTCTTGATGTCTTTTCTAAATAGGCGTATTTACTCCTCTTTGTTTCTTTACCACGTGCTGTGTTCTGTCTTCTACATTACTGATTGTATCTCCAGAGAGTGTGTGAGAGGTACACAGGAAATGTTTTGTTAAATGGACAATGAATGGAGACTTTGTCAATTGATTCCTGGCATGGAAAAGGAAGAAACGGGTTCTAGTACACAAGAAAGAAAAAGGTCAGATGGGATACAGGAAGAGAGATCAGAGAGGGAACAAATCCGTACTTGTACCTACCATTTGTTAGGTAGTATGCTGGCCATTTACAGACTTAAAAAAACAAACTGTCAAAACAATCCTAGGAAGCAGATATTAATCTCTACTTTTAGATTAAAGAAAGAGAGACTCAGAAAGGTTTAGTAACAGCTCAAGGTGATAAAGCTAGTAATTGCTGGAACCAGAATTTAAATGAAGTTACAGATATGCCAAAAGGCCATCTTCTTTAAATTACACCAGGCAGCTATACCAAGGAGAGAGACTGGAGGACAAGTAAGGACTTCAGAGATGCAGTGAAAGCACTGTAAGAGAAGGGATGCTCACACATTTTATTATCATACAACATTGATATTGAAATGCAGTTTCCCATCAATGTTCATAATTAATGCTTGACCACAGGAGAATTCTCCTTTGCAAAACTGAATGGGCTGTGAAGAACATGGCTCTGTTCTATATTTCAATGTAGCTCTTACAGACCTGTGCTTAGAAGAAAAAAATCCCCAACTCTTGATATCAGCTCATGTAAGCATGGACCTTCTTTAGTCTAAAGAGGGTATTCATTTACCCTTCAGGTTTGGTAATCACCTGATAAAAACTACTGAAATTTCACCTGAATGGCACTACTAGCTTCCCCCAAATCAGCTGCTTGTTCTTTTGTTCTGTAATTACAAAGATATAATCACAGTGAATTACTGCAATTTTCAACATTCTGTCACCCTATTAGTCTGTGAGTTCTTCAAGGGCAAGGCTTGGGCCTGTTTCTTCTTGATTTTCTCAAATATCTCACCAGAGTGCTTGGTACATACTAGACATTCAGTAAATGCTTAGTTGAACAAATATATAAGAAGTTAATCAATCAAATCAATGACTGAATGAATGGATGAATGGTGCTTGTCCCCTGCAAAATCCTCCTTGAGCAGTCTAATTCTCTATGTAATAAGCAGGAACCTTTACCAAATGTGATCCATTGGTCAATAAAGGTTGCTGACTGACATCTTAAAAGCATACTTCAGTGGAATAAACATTTACCAGCACTGAAAGTCAGCAGAGAGATTAAATAAAGGATAAACATCGCTCGCTGTTTTTCTGGCAATAAAGGGGCATCTGGTCTGTGGCATAGGATACAGATGTGCTCTTTCTTTAAACTCTCTTATAATTGGCCAGAAGAAGGAAGTAAACAGAAATCCTAATGGAATTTAAGGGTCTCTGAGGGATTGAAATATATGCTGGGAAAAACACCAGATTTCATTTGTATATATAAAGATAGATGTCTCAAGATGAGTAATCTAATGAAGGCTGACAAATGATACCTGAAGCAATCCTCTTTGTTTTTGGTTCTTGTTAGCCATGCCACCTTCCACGTCACAGCCAGACAAGGTAGCAATAGAATGAAAATCATTCTTTATAAGCAGTTCAATCCAAGGTCAAATTTAATGTCCGGCAAATATTCATCAGATAACACTAAAGCTATTTCAACTCCAGTGATGGATGAGCCACCAGAAAACCCCTCTGACCATGACTTTTGTCTAGACTTATTTTCATGAATGATAAAGACAAGGCGGAAAAGGACTTTTGTCCGTCAGACTAAAAGATGTGATTGAAACATATGTGACATTTCTGTTGAGGCAGGATGGTCTGGTAGTATAGGAGACAGCCATTTAGGTTGCAGTCAAGAATCCTTCTCTTCCCAGACACATGACCTTGGAGAAGTCACTGGTCCTCTGTCACATCTGTAGACAGGATAAATAACTCTTACCCAGCCACCTTACAAAGCTGTTATTAGGATCAAATGGCATAATGTCCATGAGATGCCTTTGTAAATTATAATGCACTATGTGAACATAATCCTGGTACCTTCATGGTGAACAGCAAAAAAGGGAGAAGAATAAAAGAGAAAAAGAAGAAAATGAATGGCAAATTAAGACTAAGAGAAAGGAGGAGGAGGAGGAAGTTTCTGTAGAGAAGGCAGGGGAAAGGGAGAAAAGACAGAAAATAAAAAGGACCAAGGGAGGAGCTGGTAGAGGAGAAGGAAAGATGCAGCAGTGGCAATGGAAGATCTCATAACTCTGGCACATAGGCAGATAAATAAGCAAACAAACACATAAACATGAAACTGAAGGAACAGCAGAACTGGACAGCGATTTAGAAAATCACGTCTTTGTCAAGACCACAGAACACTGATAATAAGCAACTGGAAGACTCCATCAGACAGCCTCTTAGGAGGAGACAGCGAGTCAATCATGAGTCAGCCTCCTTATTATAAATTTCTAAATGGAAAGCTCTACTGAGTTCATGTTGTTCTCATCTGTGCTCTGCTCAGTCATACACTCAGACGGATTTGTAATCATTGTGCAGCCATTGATGACCCTTTCTTTGCCTAGTCAAGGTCTAGTCGTCATTCAGATGAGAGCCTTCCATGACTTCCCTGACCACCCTGACAAAGTCAGATCCCCTATTATAGGTACACAGGGCATCGTAGTCCCCCCTACCTTTTTTTTTTTTTCCCACAGAGCTTGACACAGTAACAGATTCATATTTATTTGTGTGATTATTCAATTAATGTCTTATTTTCTCCCACAGACTGAGGGCAGAGTCAATGTCTGCTTTGCTCATCATTATATTCCTAATTGAATTTATTGGTTGGCATCATCGTAAACAGAATCAAGTTAAAAAAGGACAGTATTCAAAGAGAGGTAGTGATGGAAATATAAAGAAGAAGTTGGTGCTGGGGCTACAATTAGAAAGTATGGGACTGATAAAATCTTTTTGATAGTTTAAGCAACTAAATCTTGTCATGGAATAATGGTTCTAGTTTTCATTTTCATAACAGACTTATGACTGGGTGCTTTTTTACTCCTTGTTGGTTAATTCAACATATTAACTAGCTCTTTAGTGACATCTCAGTCAGTGTCATGGGTGAGCATATTATTATTAGCATTAATAACTATGAGTACTGATGAAGAGGGGCATTTTTCTAGTTGGATGTTCTGCAGCACACTGTTTTGGGTATGTTTAATTATATAACAATGAGGAGAAAGTTTATTCACAATTACTTTGAGACCATTTTTAAGCCCATTTAGTAAAACTTTAAAAAGTTTTCAAGGAAGATATGCACAATATGATAAGTAATCATGTTGGAACTCATCTACGTCCAGAAAATAGGGAGTATTTAAAAAATAAACATCCCTAACTTCAATTGCCCAGTGGATTCTGTGGCAGCCCTACAAGGTCAATACTACTGGCACTGAACAGCCCTCAGTATGTGAGGCCACTGAACAGGGCAACCCAAGAATTCTCATAACCAGACTCCCGACCTGTGACTTCTGAGCTTCTTCCTAGTCCTGCTGGGCAAACCAGAAGCCTATAGTTTGGAGATATTATTCCTCCATTTCTTCTAATTCAGTACATTTCAAGGCGAGTAGAATCACGATACAAGTTTATTCCTCATTTATTAACATTTTTATTTGAAACTAGATTTTTGACAATGATTCTGGTTAACAAAAAACTCCAAAACTTCAGAAATCAAACTGAGCTCTACTTTGTATTTTAACGTCTTACTTAGGCCTCCAGGTTGGCCAGCTTGTAATAACAAAACACGTGCAAGTTTGGGGAGGTATGAGAGGGTAGTGACTTAAAAATGTGGTCTCAAATCTCAGTTCTGCTACTTAACTTCTCCAAGCTTTAGTGTCTTCATCCATAAAGAGGGTTAAATGTGCCTATAATTGTTATCAGAGCAAAATGAGAGCCACATAAAACACAACACATATCAGTTACTATTAAATTAAAATAAAATATACAATATTTAATGTTATATTTTAGCCCTTAAATATAGAAAAAATATTATCTTTGAACTTTAAAGTCTATGGGTTTGCAATGCCTGCTTTAATGATAGAGTGCTCTGTATTCTTCGATCTATGTTTTTTGTTTCTTCATTTTAAGGAAGGCTTTCTTTTATGGAACAATAATGATGATAGTGGATAATGTCTATACAAGTCTTTACCTGGAAAAATACAAATCTAGATTTTCTATGTCATCTTGCAAAATATTTTTGCTATTTTACTAGTCCTTGAAATTCCACATTTGGAAACTTCTGTCTGTTCTAAACAAGAATCAATGGTTTGTTTATGTATTAATTTATTTTTATACAGTTGTAATTTGAAAAGCAAATGGCAACAGAAATCCAGTCCCTATGAGAGAATTAGAACTCATGTCTTCATAGCCCTTAAATCTTTCCTAGCTCTCCACAGTCTCAGCATTTTTTCAACACTGGTAAATTTGGGAGACGCCTTAAAGTTTGCTGTGATGACACCTTTTATATTTTAAGCTCTACACATGTGAGGAAAAAGATTATAAAGCCCAGAAAGGATGTCTTATGGAGCAAGGGAATGGAAAAAAAAAATCTGTTCACCATTTGAAATGAGGCTAAGGAAAAGGAGCTGAAAGCTCAAGCAGGAGGAGAGGTGCAAATTCCAGGGACACAAGGAAAAATGAAAAGGAAGCACGTGATGCTTAACTATGGGGGATAGCGATGACCTGGAGGAATTTGCTGCTCTGATAGATTCCTAATGAATCCCCTGGTTTTTAAACTCTGAAGATCTACCTCCGCCACCCAGGGACGGAAGGAGGGCCTGTAAACTTTTGAATCCTTCCAAACAGCTAAGATGTTTTAGCAGGTGACCTGGCAGCATTAATAAAGTTGGGACTCTCAACCAGAGCTTTCTCACCCAGAACTTTCTTATTCAGGAGGCAGGTCTGTCTTTATTGGACTATAAATCACAAACAGAAATTTTTCTGGGGGGAGCAGTTTGATTTCTTCTGATCATTTCTAAAAATCAAATGGGTGCTCATCTCCTTACTTTTCCCATATTCTTTTTAAATAAACTCTTCAGCTGGCAGGAAAGCAAAATAAAGAGAATGACACATACATATAAATACACATATACATATATGTGTATATATACATATACATATATACACACATAAACATACACATAAAATAATATATATTATTTTAATACATTCTAAAATAGACAAAATCCTTTGCACTTTACCCAACTTGCCTCTCTGTTTTGATAGAGTCACTTAAATATCTGTGATAAGCAAAGGCTCAGGTTTTTGACCAGTGACCCTAGCAACTAATAGCCTGAAAAAAAAAATCTCTTCCAAGTTTCAAAGAGCACTATTATAATTCAGTATATTAATCAGCATGTCAACCCCTCCCTGCCCCCAACACTACTTAGCACTACTTTTGATGGTCAGGGTGTGCTGAAGGAAGCTGAGCATTCATGCTGATTACAAATCCTGAGGTATAGATGGGTGTCTGTATATGTGAATAGAGATAACTCAAGCCAACTAGCTCAAAGGACCAGCTACCCAGAGCCCAATGGTCCCTTAAAAGTTTATGCTCCATATCTAGGAATATTCCTAGAAGTCCATAAGCCAAAATTTTGTCTCCGAAATGTTAGATTTGGAAGGCATCCAATACCTTGTTTATTTAATTCAACCTGATCACTTCGTATATGAGATAACAGACATCTTGCCAAAATCACACAGTAAGAAATGGTAGATCTGGGTTCTATGTCCTGATTCAAAGATGACCTGTTGATTTTCAGATCACATTCTGCCATGACCATATATTTTGGAACCAAATATCTGAGTACTTGGAGGAAAAAGACTGAGTCTTTTAGGTCAGCATCATCCTGGGAAATTTGAAGCACATTAGCTATAAAACAAGAGCTTTTCCCATCCAGGCAAAAGGAGTAGAGAACAAGAGAGGGAATAATTCCATTAGAGGTCCTGTTTCCAGATGTTCCTTGGAAAGGTTACCTGAGCTCAGGCTTAGAAAAACAGAGTCTCCCCAGCCCCAGTGGGACCACGGTTTCATGAGCCTAGAGCAGTCTTAAAATGTGGGAAGGGTGTCTCTTGTGCCAAACAGTGGCACATGGCTATCCCTATGGAGTTAGGCCTGTCCTGGTGAGAAAGTACAATAGCAGCATCATTACAAACCAGTTAACTTGAAAGGATGGGTTCCCTTAGATCTGTTTGTAAGTAAAACTACTTTTTTTGTTGTTGTTTGTTTGACACTCATATGCTTCTGGATTTGGGAGAGATTTTTGGTGCGGTTAGTTAGACCAACTATTTATTCCATAAAGGATGCCTTGAAGAATTTCACTGAAGATGGTCATTTAGTTTCCTGTTAAGTGCTACTTATAAAGGGTGGCCAACACCTTCCAGGGCAGCTGTTTTGCCAATGTGAAAATACTACTATGCTACTAGAATTTTTACTAGAAAATTCTGCCGTTAAGTATGCCACTAAATGATCTTGTAAGGTAACATAAAGTGCCTTCTCCTAGATGAAAGAAAGCTTTCTGAGTAGCTGAAGATACTTTTTAGTCTTAGCAGTGTTACGAAAATGCATCTAGGTTTTAGCTGAAGATACTTTTTAGTCTTAGCAGTGTTAAGAAAATGCATCTAGGTTTTTGCACATGATTTTCTTTTCCATTTTTTAACCTCTACCTTGCTGCAGACACATCCCTCAAAATTCAATTTGTGCCACCTCCCCTGAGAATTCTCCCTTCCTTTCCAGAGGCAAATGCTTTTAACCATTTCAGCTTTTAAAAAATTTGTATACATTTAAGAGATACAAGTGCAATTTTGTTACATGGCCATATTCCACAATGGTGAAGCCTGTGCTTTTAGTGTATCCATCATCAGAATAATGTACATTTTACCCACCAAGTAATTTCTCATCGTCCAACCTCCTCCCAGTATTTCACTCTATTGAGTCTCCAACGTCTATCATTTCACACTCTATGTCCATGTGTATATATTATTTAGCTCCTATTTATAAGTGAGAACATGTGGCACTCATCCGTTTCTGAACTGTTTCACTTAAGATAATGGCCTCCAGTTCCATACACGTTGCTGAAAATGACATGATTTCATTATTTTTATGGCTGAATAGTATTCCATTGTGTATATATACCACATTTCATTCATCCAGTCATTCATTGATAGGCAGTTAGGTTGATCAGGCTTTTTAACAGAAACGTTTGAAGTTAAGCGAGAAAACACTAAACTGTGCCCCAGACTAGCACACTGTGAAGGGCTCGACTACGGGCGCCAACTCTTAAACTAGCTCATCTAAGTGCTACAGAAGAGTGATTCAATTTCTTCCGAGAAGAAACGTCTTTTTTCTTTTTGGTATGCAGAGGTGTGCACGCTAACGGGAGGACTCTTCATTCCTATTCCTATTCTCAGACTCTGCTTTCCATCCCATCTGTTGTCACTACCCTAACGTCTCTGAGTTTTCTGGGTTTGGCTAGGCAGATCTGCTCTCTGCTGAGCTGTAGGCCCCTTCACATAGTGCTACTGCACTGTGGTAGGGCTTCTTGTGGGTGGCATCCCGGGAAACATAACCCCATGAAATGCCATTCTAATAGAATACAATGTAAAAGGTACCCCCTGGAGTTGTACAGCTCTGCTTCCACAGGTGATCAAAGGCTGAGATTACTTTGTTTTTCAGCAATCAATACCCTTCCATCAGCTTTCTGTTGCAAAGAAACGTAATGAACCCATTTGGCCTTTGATGTTCCCTTCTATTTCCTTGATCACTCTGAGATTGTCCTTTTTAAAAAAATATTATTATCACATTAGTTTCCTTTAGGGTCTCAGGAGGAAGAGGAGATTAAGGTGTGGGCCGTGTCTGTCAATTTGAAACTGAAACACAGAACTTATTCTGCTAATGGGGGTATTATTCTTCCTCATTTTGTCTGGTATAGTTATAGATGATTCAGATATCAATTTAAAAGCAGCAGTGACTCTATGGTAGAGGACTCAATTAGACAGTTTTGTTGTCTCAATGGATCAAATTAACTGGAAATCTGAAATATCTCCACTTATTTTATGTCAAGTAAATAGCAACTGGGGTGAAAACTATATAAACATATGGCCTTTTAAACTACATTTGTTTAAAAAATATCCTATGTAGTTGCTTTTCACAAAAGCATTAGGAAGGAGAGTTTTGAAATAATGGAATTTGCAATTTCAGTTGATTGCCTACACTCAGCAGTATAACACTTTAATGGGAAACCTGCTAAAGACCCATTGGCCTATATAAGATGAAAAATAACTTTCCCACTATGTGTTCAGTCACAGTGATTATGTGCCACATTATCTCTTCATCTGACAACCAGCTGGGTATGTATAGCACACATTTTTGTGTTCTGGACTTTGTAGAGGATCACTGAAATTTTGCCTTCTAAATATTTCAGTAATGCAAAGTTATTTCTATCTCAAATATTTTATTTTATATCCAGAAGTGTTTTACATAAACAAATACACATAAACGTATTTAAAAGCGAGTGTTCAAAGTAAGTCTTCAAACTAATCTAGCCTATAAAAATAAATTTTGTCCTTTTCAGAACACTTAGACTAAATGTATATTTAACTAGTACTTATTGAAGGTCCAATATGTACCCGCCACTTTTATTTTTTAAAATTGGTGAGTTTGGGCTAGGTATGGTGGCTCACACCTGTAACCCCAGCACTGGGAGGTCGAGGAGGGCGGATCACAAGGTCAGGTGTTTGAGACCAGCCTGGCAAATGTGGTGAAACCCCATCTCTACTAAAAATACAAAAAGTAGCCAGGTGTGGTGGTATGTGCTTGTAGTCCCAGCTATTTGAGGGGCTGAGGCCAGAGAATCGCTTGAACCCAGAAGGTGGAGGTTGCACTGAGCCGAGATCACTCCACTTCACTTCAATCTGGGTGACAGAGAGAGACTCCATCCCCAAAAAAAAAAAAAAAAAAAAAAAAAGGTGAGTTTGATACTATTTTCCCTTTTATTGTTGAGGAAACCCATGCTTAGAGAGGTGGAGGTCCTTGATCAACAGCATATGGCAGAGGTGAGGATTCAAACCAAATTCTTCGACTCTAGAGTAAGTTTTCTTCCATTCTTACAGAGAATAGAATATATTGTGTTATTCACTAGATATAAGGCAAACTGCTTTATGCTAATTGGGACAATAGATCACTATGAAGTTTATACAGTTTGCTATTTTTTTTATAAAAGGAATCACTCTGGTATTTTGAAGTTAGGATAACACGTTTACATTTTTGGCCTCATCAGAGAAGAAGAAATGGTGATTATGTCAATTACAGAGTTCCTTTAACTAAAGTGGAAAACAGCGGAAATTGAAAAAAATGCTTTGGTCAAATTGCTAATAAGCTTTTGCTAATAAAAAGAAAGAAAACAAAAGTTTGGAGATAGCCTTAGAAGAAAATGCCATTATTTATCACAGCTGGAGGAAGTCTACTTTGTGCTGATGGCCAAAATGTGAAATGACAGCCACCCTGAGCCCTGCCAAGAGAGGTCTTCAAAAGGAATAATAAAGTAAGGCAGAGACAGTGGTCAAATTAGTCCCCACACCCCTACCTCTACTGCAAACAACACCCCAGCTACATAGTATGCACATGGACCTCCAGTACCATCCCGAACAGCAGGTTATTGATTCTATTTAATGATTTTTAAGGTTAGAGTCATTCTAGTTCTTCATTTTTTTTTTTTTTTCACACTTAGGAAATTCTACACGATGTCTAACTTAGCCTGAATGTGGTTTATGAATTGTACAACCTGTGCTCTCCACCTCAATAAAGTATTTCATACCACATTATAGGGGACAGAGCCACACAGTGGAGTCAGGCTTGATTTCAAGTCCAGGCTATGCCACTTTCTGTACAAGTACACTTGGGAAAATTACTTAACCTCTCTGAGAATCAAGATTCAGAAAAAAAAAAGATACCTATCTTCTAGGACTACTTTAGAAATAAAATCAGGTAAGACAGGTGATATGGTTTGGCTCTGTGTCCCCACGTAAATCTCATCTTGAATTGTACTCCTATAATTCCCATGTGTTGTGGGAGGGACCTGGTGGGAGATAATTGAGTCATGGGGCGGTTTCTCCCATACTGTTTTCATGATGGTGAATAAATCTCACGAGATCTGATGGTTTTATTAGGGGAAACCTGTTTTGCTTGGCTCTCATTCTCTTTCTTGCTGCCATGTAAGAAGTGCCTTCTGCCATCCACCATGATTGTGAGGCCTCTCTAGCCACATGGAAACGCAACTCCATTAAACCTCTTTCTTTTGTAAGTTGCTCAGGCTTGGGTATGTCTTCATCAGCAGTGTGAAAATGGACTAATACAACAGGTAATTGGTAGATAAATAAATAGAGCCTGGCACCTAATAAGCACTCAGTAAATGTTTTTTTTCTTCCCTTGGAGGAATATTTATGAATTTGTACTGTTGGGCAAATATCCACGTACGCTTCAGTCCTCAGCTCAAGAGTTACATCTTTTCAGGAACCAACCTGACCTGCTCCCCAGTTCTCTTTTGATGCCCATTTACAGTTAGGTATCCCTCCTGGATTCTCCATTAATCCCTTATGCATATCTCCTATACAGTGTAATGCTTACACTGTATCACAAATATGTGTTTGTATTTCTATCATTTGTACTAGACAATGAAGCCCTCTGGAGGGAAAGAAGAAATCTTATTTGACTTATTGAATCTAGTACCTTGCACAGTGCTTGGCACATAATGTGAGTTTCCTAGATATTTGCTGATTGAAAGAAAAAAGTGAGAGAGTGTGTGAGAGAGAGAGAGAGAGAAAAAAGAGTGAGGAGGGAGGGAAGGAAAGAAAGAAAGAGAGAGAGAGAGAGAGGACAAAAGAAAGAAAGAAAAGAGAGAGATAAAGAAAGAAGGAAAGAAAGAAAGGAAAAGGAAGGAAGGAAAGAAAGAAGGAAGGAAAAAAGGAAGGAAGGAAAGGAAGGAAGGAAGGGGAGAAGGAAGGATAGAAGGGAGGAAGGAAGGAAAAAAGGGAGGGAGGGAGGGAGCGAGGGAGGGAAAGAGAAAGAGAAACAGAGACAGGGAGAGAAAGGAAAACTTTATATTCCAAGGTTGCACAGTTTAAGAGGTTCTTTATTATTATCTTACCCTTCCAGGGAGATGGCCCGTTGGAGAGTCACTGAAGGCTGACGAGTTGTGGTGCTATGTTGGGAATGACTGCAAGAAAAGACAGAAGAAACGCACATCATTTATTTGAAATGTTTTTGAACATTTTAATCAGTCCTATTGTCAAGAACCAATCTTGAAAGAAATACAGTCGAGATTAAATATTTGTTGATAAGTAGAACCCTCCACCAAAATATAGTACTCTACCAGATAAGAGTTAACTTTTTTATAATTTGATTTTAATATGTATTATTCAAAAGTAAGCTTTTAATGATAGGTAAACATTAAAAAGAACAAACATATTTGAAAAAGGTAATTTTTGCCATTGGAATGAGATAATATAGAGCATAAAACATACATTTATTTATGATGCAATGTATTTTTTTAAGGTGCAGAATAATTTTTTCCAACAAGTTTTACACAGAGCCTAATCTGTAAATCAGAGAAGTTGTATTTAATTAGTATAGATGTATTTATTAGTTCAAATTTGCAACACTTAGTTGTAAAATTAGTAACAATTGAGTTATTTGGTGAACACAAAACTTGAAAAATGAGACTTCCAGCTGCATATCAATCTTCAAATTTAATGTAGTTCTAGATTTTGATTACCTGTAACAAGAAAAGACTAATTTTGTAGATAAACAATAGAAATAAAATGATAATATCTATCATTTATTGAGGTCTTAAACACTTTCCTGTTTTTAAACTTTTATGTCTTTTATTTCTCATAAATTTAGGAGGTATGTCCCATTCAACAGATAAAGAAATTGAGATACAGAGAGGATCAGAAAGTTGCTCAGAGTCACATGGTAACTTCCTATGCTTGAAATGGCATTGAGACTGTTTGATTCTAGAGTCATTTTAAATTCTTATAACAAGTTTTCACGTTTTTAAGAATTCATCTCGTAATCTTAGAATATTCTTTTTTTTTTTTTTTTTTGAGACAGAGTCTCTCCCTGTCACCCAGGCTGGAGTGTAGTGACACGATCTCAGCTTACTGCAACCTCCACCTCCCTGGTTCAAGCGATTCTTCTGCCTCAGCCTCCCGAGTCACCAGAACCACAGGTGCATGTCACCATGCCCGGCTAATTTTTGCAGTTTTGGTAGAGATGGGGTTTCACTATGTTGGCCAGGCTGATCTTGAACTCCTGACCTTGTGATCTACCCTCCTCAGCCTCCAAAAGTGCTGGGATTACAGGCGTGAGCCACCGTGCCCGGCCTAGAATATTCTTTAGAAAGAGACGGCAAGATAATCTTTCATCTGAGATAGGCACAATAATAATAATTCAACAGCCAACTCTATTGAATGTGTAATTTTAGTTTATAGTATTAGGTTAAATATTTTGGTTGAAATACTAGTTACATATGCCTATAATATATGAACGAGTGTATATATACATATATGTATAAAAGAAACCTGAGTCTAGGATTTCTCAGTACAAACATGGCAAATGCTGACATTGCCACAGAGAATCAAGCTATAGGCTGCAGAGTCTTTCATTCAGAATGTAGGTCACCATAGGTGGGAAGAGGTGATTTCCTGCGACAAGTAGATAATATTTGTCTAAGGTTAAGGGTACAGAATTTTGAGATCATAGCTGAAACCTAGAGAATGATATTCAAGTTAAAGACTGTGCTTCTTCAAGTTAAAGATTGTGTTTCCTGGTATCCCTCGCAGTGCCAAGATATTCATTGATCATGTTTTCAATTGACTAGTTGAAAAGCATCATAGCATTCAGGACTTGGACTATGTAGCCAGACTGCCTGGCTCAACCACATATACCAATGTAACCTTGTATAAATTACTTAAATCTCTCTGTATGTCAGCTTCTCATAAGACTAGGATAGTAACAGCACTTTACTCACAGGGTTATTATAAGAATTAAATGAATACAGTATTTAGAACAATGACTATCACATGGTAAAGCTATACAAGCATTCATTAAATAAATAAACCAATACGATTTAGTAGAGGGTATACTTTGAGATGTTTAGTACCAAATAAGAATAATTACTGTATTTAGACCACTTCAGTTAGTCATACAGTCAGTGCCACAAGGTGTATATTTCTGTATATAACTTTAGTGATAAATATCAAATTAAAATATATTTTCTATTACAAAAATATCATACATTTACAACATATAAAATAAAATAAAGCATTTTTTATTACAAAATAATATAAAATTACTGGAAATAAAAATGAGAAATTAAAAAATTTCATCTATAGTCCTATTACCTTCTTTCACATTTTACTGAGTTATCTAATGTAGTTCTTATAGGAGTCCTATAAGGTAGACATAAGTATTCCCATATACAAGAAAACAAAACACATAGAACTTAAAATAATTTTCAGAAATCAACAGCTTGCAAATGTGGAGCCAGAGTCCAAACTAAAGCTTATCTTATTGCCAAGTGTGTGTACTTTCCATTCTATCTTACTGACTCTCTACATGTCCATATGTATTTCACATAGTTGTACATATATACAGAAACATATGTAACTTCATATCCTCTGCTTTTCCTAACATTACAATTTAAGCATTTCTCATAGGGTCTCTATCATTATTTTGGTGTTACATAACATTACTTCCTATGAAGATATAATTACTTAGCCATCTTTGATAGTTGGATATTTGGGTGATGTTCATTGTTTTAATATAAACAGTGCTGCAATGAACATGTTGGTATCAATTACTTTTTTCTTATTCTACAATTTCCTTTATATGCATTTCCCAAAATGGAAACACTTATTAGTTTCTTGATTTATGTTATTAATTACTTTTCAAAAGCTTTGTACCATTTTATTGCTTCTAAAAATGTGTATCTGTACCAGTTTCCCCACAGTCTTGCAAGCACTGACATTATAACTTTTAAAACACTCTAACAATTTAATAGATGAAAAATGATGCTTCAAATTTGTAATGAGCATGTCTTTGTCTATTAGTGAGAATGACCATTTTTTCTCATATACTTATTGGCTAATTATATATCTTTTGTGCAAAATGTCTAATCCTTTCCTTTACCATTTGTTTTCCACTGGTCTAGAAAGTACCAACAGTTCTTAGGCAAAGATCAATGATCTTTGGTCACTAACCAAGATTAATAAGTAACTGTAATTTCTGATAGCTTTCTCACCATTAGCTCAGCCCACAAAATTAAAACAAAAAAATTCAGTAATCTCACTTCACTTATAATTACCTTATAACTAATTACTTTGCTATTCTACTGTATTCCAATAACATCCTCTTTAAAGTTTTAGTGACAAAGTAAATGCAAATGGAACCATGAGGTGCTCAGAGAATTTGACTCCTTTTTTATTACACATGCAAGGTTAGCCAGTTTCTCCTAGCCTGTAAATTTGGAACAGAGTCTTTTCCAAAATGTAATTATCCTTTTACTCTCTTCTAAGACAAATACAGTGAACTAAGATAAATACAGTCAAGACCTGTGGACACAATGAATTTTTGTTATTCCCAAATATAATAGTAATGTCCAAGCCATACTTGCAGGAGGGATACTTGCAGTGGATGTTTGGACCTACCTGACGGTGATTATAACTGGTATTTTAAAGAACACCAAACATTTTCCCCTTAGGACCAAGTAGGTTATATACTTTCCACATTATTGGCTGCATAAACAATGTGGTGTAGAGTTACCATCGCTAAGAAATTACAGGTAACCACTTCCTGTCTCTTTCACCTCCTCAGGAAGAGAGGCCAGTCAGATGGAATTCTGAGAACTGCTGTAGAAAGAACCAAGGGAGGAACTCACAGCTAAAACATGCTGCTCTGTGTTACCATCTCATTTTCCTACATATCCATAACAGCACCCAGAGCTATGAATCACTAAGATTTATTCACATGCCTATTTCTCCTATAAAGTCATGTGTGCTTTCAGAGCAAGGTATTGGGTTTCTTCATCTATACATTGTCAACCCGGGGTTGACACACCAAAGACCCTCCATCAATGTCTTTTTGAATGATGAATACCATGGATTGAATTCCATCTATCTGTAAGGCCCCCATGACTTCTCACTTTGAAATTTTGCAATAGCATCAAGAATTAGGTTTCATCCCCATTTTCAAGAGAAATTAAATTAAGGCCCAGATCTCCCAGCTAGTAGATGGCACAAGTAGAACCCAGATTTGCCAGCTCCAAAGTGCTTGCTCCTCTGAGACAAACCATATTGTCTTATAAAAAGTTGAAATCAAAGCTCTGTGACTGGTCTATATAGAGCACCTGAAACACTCTGTTAGAAAATACTGAACTCCCACTGGGTGACACTGACAAGTTCTTTTTTTCTTTGGTATAAAATACCACCCATTACTTTTACTATGTATGCTCAACTTCCATGTCAGTGGCTTTTGAAGATCATTTTTATGAAGATCACTTAATAAAGGAACTTCTCTGTCACATCCACACCACCTCATTAGTAAGTCCTGAACATTTATCAAGATTTAAGTGACAATGAATAGTGGGTGGGTAGAAAGAGCATGAGGGAGGCTCAGCATCATGCTACAACATGAATGCTGGAGAAGAAGTCCCCTGTCATCTGGTAGAAAACCTGTGGCACCAATTCCCTAGTTAGGTAGCTTGGCTGAGGTACTAAATCAGGCAACTGTAGAGATAAATATTACTAAACCTTTTTAAGAGCCAAAGAGAGGTATCAGCCCTATTGCCTGTCCAAATCATGCTGTCATTAAATAAAATTGAGCAAGAGCACAACAGAGTTTCCTTTCCAAGAACTCTCTGAGTCTTCCAAGTAAAAGGCTCCAAACTGTTGCCTAAGAAATGAAATTTGAATGGTGCTGAAAGATACATTCCTATTGCTGTGCTTAATTAAGAAATTTTTGAGCATCTGAATTGAAATAGTTCCATTATACATGGAACACAAAGGTCCTAGCTGGTGGTAACAAATAGCTTTTAAATTTTATCTTTCTCTGAGGCAATGAGAGGCAGGATGAATGGTTTTTCCAACATGTTGTAATATTAAAACTATGCTATTTTAATGGACAGCACAAAATATTTTTTGTGTACTTTATTAATTAACTGATAACATAAAGTTACTTACTGTGACTTGTAAAGTCACGTTAGTCATTAACATATCTCCTTATGGATATTCAATATTGTCTATTTTTTCATTTCTAATGAACTTGCATTTATCCGTGTCATATTCAACTCTTCATCTCTCTCTTACATATTTGTATCAATCATTTATTTAATCTACCTTAATATTTCTTTCTTGTCTTTTTCTGTCTACTTTCCTTCTCTCTTAATGTAGTGCATGCATTAAATTGTCACTATTCTTAAAAAGACGAGTATGTCTTGGATATCCAATCAATACCTCAAATTTAACATAATCAAAACATCATCATCTTCCCACATGAAACTGGATAGTCCTCCTGTTGTTTCACTGACACTTAACATGAAGTGTCTTGTATAATTATTTATATGTTGTAGTTATACCCAATTAATGTTAATTGGAAACTTATTATACACCAGGGATTATGTTAGGTGCTTGGGATGACTCATTCCTCAATATTGTAGTACTCAATAAATATCTGATAATAAAGAGAATGGTGAAAGCAAATAAATCATTTAGCCCATGTCCAAATAACATGGATAGCATTTTTTAATAAATCCTCAGGCATATTTAATTGGCAAACTATCTAAGCTATGTTTGGAAGAATATATAAGTATTTTAAAGTATGACAAAGGAAAATAAGACATTTTGAGAATCTAGAAGAGCATGATCAAGATCATGAAGGGTCAAAAATATGTCATGTACTCTGGAAACTTGAGTGTCTTGGCTTGGCCAGAGCAGAGTGGCCAGGGGTAAGGTCAGGAAGCTGGCTGGGGACGGGCAATGAGGGGCAATGAATACCTTGCCAAGGTCTGGTCTTACATCTGTTGGTAATGGTGAGCTCTCCAAGGTTATTTTTTTTTTTTTTTTTTTTTTTTTTTTTTTTTTTTT
>NW_016814438.1:348854-357310 GCF_001698545.2 Rhinopithecus bieti
TTCACCGTATTAGCCAGGATGGTCTCGATCTCCTGACCTCGTGATCCGCACGTCTCGGCCTCCCAAAGTGCTGGGATTACAGGCTTGAGCCACCGCGCCCGGCCTCTCCAAGGTTATTAAGTGGGGGGAATAAGAGGGTCAAGATGGTGATAACTGTGATTCAGAAAACTAAACCTGAAAATATTCTGAATAATAAAAGAAAGTAGAGGAAATCTATAGTCAGGGAGACTAACAGTAAACCATCAGGGTGAAGAAAATTAATACACACCTAAACCTGAATAACGCAGTAAAAATTAAGAAAAGGGAATGTATTTAACACATTTAGAGGTAGAATATCCAGGAATTAATAAGGAGCTAAGGAGAAGACACTTTGATTCCAGTGATCTGGCTGGGTAGACATTTCCCCTCCCCAAAGTTAAATTATCCTACATAGAAAAGGCCCTGTTCTTCCCAGGGTATAGGAAGAGTTGTGGTCTCTTCTGTGACTTTTAAGCAAGCCTTCAAAAACAGACAGACTCTGGTGTTAGGACTGGGGGAGGTGAGGAAGAATGAATGGAGAGTTCTATCACTGACTGAAAGGATCATGACTCTATTAACAGAAGTGCATGTGTATAAAGGGAGTGCATAAGTGGCTAGAAAAACATAATTGAGTTTGATTTTGTACAAGATTAGCTTGATGAGCTGGTTACACATGTGTGTAATATGATCTACAGTGGACATCCACAATTATCAAAAAGTTCTTCCTTCTCTTGGTGTGATACCCATCTGTCCACAGTAGCCACTGGATGACTGAGACACTGCTTGCATCTTCAACCCTTACAAATAAACATTCCTAACACTTTTGACTCTTTCTTTATGAGCTAGTTTCAAGGTTCTTAGTTATCTTTCCTTGTATGCTCTCACATTTTTCTTCTGATATCTATTAAGTTGGTGCAAAAGTAATAGTGGTTTTTGCTGTTTTACAAAATGATAAAAACTGTGATTACTTTTGAACCAATCTAATATTTAAACTGCAGAATGTAGAAATGAACTCATAGTTCCAGATGTGTTCAGATCAGGGAAGAGTGCCATGAGATGCTGACTTTCCTCCATCTGGATCCCGTACTTCTGTCATAGCAGCCCAAGATAATGTGGACTTTTACAATTTGCTGAATTTTATGCTAAGTTTAGAGTCCACTGAATGTCTCATATATTTGTGACCTCAAATGATTTAAAATCAAACCTATCATGTACTTACACATCAGATTTTGGGAACCAATATATTTATCACATGTCAAATTTAATGGTTTTGATTTTGATCTAGTTTTTAAGTTTGTTAAGCTAACATTTAGTCATCAATTTAATTCAATAAGTGTTTATTGGACATTTAAGATGTGTTAGCCATTATAAAATTTCACTCTTTCATCTAGCTTTATATCATCAAAATTCACATTTTTAAGTCATTGATTATAATAAGGCATAAAGACTGTGCATTGTGCAAATCAGCACAGATCTTTCTCCAGTTTAACAGCTAGTCCACAAGTTACGCTGTTGAGTTCTCTTTATCAGCATCCTTTTAATAGACTAACCAATCTTCTCCACTCTCTCAGTGACAGGCAGACCAATGTCCACAGCAAGCAGAATGCTTATGTCCCATAAATTTCCATTCCTTTCAGGTGATTTGCATACTAACAAAGAATCAATTGTAATTGTTCTTAAATCTGTTTATTCTTATTGCATTTGTTTTTATAATTACATAATTAAATGTGGCAAAAATGAAATATGTGTATGTAAAAGCCTTATCTCTATCAAGAGTAAGTTTGCTGATCTTGAAAATCTAAAAAAAAGTACTTATTAATAATTAAAAATATTGCTGTCAAATTAGGTCTGAGAGAGATGAGATCAAAAAATAATTATAAAATAAAGAATTTTTTACTTAGTTCACTTTTGATTCTCAACTAAATTTAGAGAAATCCAGCATGGAAAGTATGAATGATGGATTAACATGTGATTTATGTAGGAAAAAATGAAATAGAACTTCAGAAAAAAAAAATGGGTCCCAGGTTTCTGGCCTTACAAGTCAATTTGGTATGCCAAATATTTTAAATCAATTAAAGAACAATTTAGACATTGGAAAGAACACCATCAAAACTGTGGCCAGAGGTTGAAAATGCTAGAAAAAATCTTGACCCTCACATATAAAAAATACATGAAGGAATACAGTATGTTAACTGTTCTCAAATTAAAAGTTCTGATGACTTACAGAAATGCAAAGCGTAAGATTGTACTAATGATAATTTGTTTAAAATTAAAATTATGGACAATTAAGAAATCAAGCATGCTGGGACAAACAGATGTATATAAGCATGAAGAAAAATATTAACTCAAATTTAGAGCCCCAATTTTCATTCCATAGCCAAAGATACTCAAAATGCGCTTTTCTATTTTATGTTAAATGGCTTCACTCAACAGTCAGTAATGACATGGTGACTCAAAAAATAAACTGGATATGGTTTATTGGGAGAAATACCATTTTTTTTCTTTTAAATACCAATAAAACACTCATTTTGTTATGCCACTATGCAATTATATTTTTAAAAGTTAAGGTGAAGTAATTAAGACAGGCAGTTTTTAAAATAAATGAACTATTTAAATCCAAACTTTTGACTAACAAGTCAATAACTGGTTCTGGATGTGTAGTGTAGGAAAAGTTCTATTGTATGAATGTCTAACAGGATTATCAACTAGATATTAGTTCTTTCCTTATCTTTAAAGAATAGCAAGAGAGAATTTAGAGTCTTCTTGTAAAGGACACTTATGTTAAGTTGCACAGCCAGAATGTGTTTAAGGTGAGATCAGAAGACAGATACAATTCTCAGCCCTTGGTTTTCTCTAACCTGTGCCACTGTGACCCCATATTCTTCTCTGTGACAACAGTTAAGTGATGAACATGGCAGCCCAAACACTGGCCATTCTAAAAATCACACTCATCACTGTTAGGTAGTTGAGAGAATTTGAGAGTGCACTTCAAATGCTGAACTAATCTCCACGAAAAACCCTTTGCTTAAAGCAATAATGAGAAATCTCAGCATTTTGCCCAATGGACTGACTCAAATGGATTATGACTGGCCTCAAAGCCTGAAACACCAGGAGTAAAATATAGTGTTTTAATATAGTGGGCATATTCCTGCCTTTACTCATTTTGTTTCGGGTGGCTGGCTATACATCATTCTTCTCGGCTTCTGTAGTACACAAGCTGCATCTCAGAAAGCAATAAGGCACTTAGTAATGTATAAACATGTATAAAAAAACCCTTTCCCCACAGGCCATTCTTCAAAAGAAAATGAAAACTGAATTTATAATAGCTAAAATCAAGTATTAGATAGTTCCATAAATGTAGCTACTTCAAAAGGAAAGCAAATTTTAGTTAGAAATTTTATATAAAATAGGTACTACAAAAGCACCAAGTGGAGAATGAGAAATGGGAAGATTTTCATATGCCAGCTGGGATTTTAGGCATCTAATTCAAATTGCCCTGGATATCTTTTCATTTCACATAGGAAAGAAATTTTCAGAATAACACACTCTGATTTTATTCTTTAACAACATTGAAAAGGCAGAGGTTTTTTTTGGAAAAAAGGGCAGAGATCTGGATGTCAGAAATGTGGGCTTTCCCCTGTGCTCATAATGAGCTCAATGGCCCTAGATAAGTCACTTCATTTTCCTTGTTTTGATTTTTCCTTCCATTTCTTTTCAGTTCTTACTGTCCTCTTCTACTTTATTGGGTGTAGATGGGAGACAGCGCTGTGATGGGGAAGGAGCATGGTCTCAGGAACCAATGGACTTGGGTTAGGAATTTCTCACTTTTCTTAATGAGGTTCTTGACAATTTCAAAACTGAAAATTTTAATCTCTAGTCCTGTCATCATATAATGTAGATAACGTATTTTTTCACAGTTTTCTCTGATGGGGAAAATAAAGCAATGTATGTAAAAAGAAAATTGTAAAGTATGAAGTATGGATAATAGTAAATTGAAATTACTTCCCAGGAAGGCAGAGTGATTTGGGTATAGGTGTCTCTAAATACTGACCTGAACCTGAAATAACCAATGGGTTGAAGGAAGGAAAATATGGCTAGAGCTAACAATGGAATCTGCAAGATATGGCAATTGCATGTGGTGTGTGAGCGAGGAATCCAGGACAACTTCCATCCTTCTAGTTGGGGTGACTGGTCAGCAGTGGTGCTTTATACTGAGAAAGGAGTATAAGAATAATAATAGGTTTGAGGGAAATATGATTATTTCATTATTGTATCTGGTGAGTTTAAGGGAATATGCGTGCCATCAAGGTAGAGATACCTCATTAAATAGATATTAGAGTTTAATCTCAGTAGACAGTTCTGGTCTAAAATGGTACATTTTGGAGTCAATATTGTATAGGTTCATTTGAAGTCATGGATAGTCCTAGAAAGGTTGTGATGGAAAGGACTGAAAGCTAAAATGAAGACTTAGTGATAGGAAACATTATAGGATGAGTAGCAGAAGACAAACACAGAAAAAGACTAAGAAGGAGTGAGTGGAAGGACACAAGAGGAAAAAGAAGAGAATAAGAAGTCATGTCAGCCAAAAATGGGAGCAAAGGGATAGTTTTAATGGGAAGAGTTTGGTCAACAGTTGCTGAAGACCTTAAAGCCCTTAAACATGAAACAGGGAGTACTGCTCTTTGGAGCTTGTAACATATTCTGTAGGCAAAGAAGAGGTCATGAGTACTTTTAAGCTAAATTAAAACATAGCCACTTTTGTAGTTTAGAATAAGCTCTTCATGATTCTCAGGCTTATAAAACAGCTGGAAAGGGGTTAGAGACAGCCAAGGATCTGTGGAGAGAAAGCAGTTCTGAAGAAGACTGGCATGAATTCCAAGCCTTTTTGTTCTAGCATTTCCAGAGACCAGTCCTTACAGAGCCTTTCTGTAGAGCAAATAGAACCCTTTACCCTGACAGGGGAATGCCACATTTCCCATGGCAACCCAGTGTGGGTTCCAAGGTTAAGAAATGCAGAACACCTCTTATTATTTTGCTGGGTTCTATTTTCAATAAAGAATTGTTTATTCTACAATCTATTTTCCTTATTGATTTTTCATACAGACATCCAAGTAAATGTAGGATGTTTGACTTCATGGGATCTGTTAGTCTGTTTGTATTAGCCTCAAGGAAAAGCCTCAACTGTAATGAAAGAGGAGATGTTTCACTTGACATCTACAATCTTAATCTTCCTTACAATGGCAGAGTAATTCCTTACAATGGTCACTGCAGAGTCATCACCCTCATTGTACTAATAGGTAACAGAATAAAAGGTCAATTGTTCGGTTCCCTCTGCTCCACTATTATACTCTGAAGGTAAGAGTCACCTCTTTCTCTGGTATTCTTTTCGGTTGAATATGTTCCAAGTAACCATGTGGTCATTTGTTCACCTAATCTTCTGCTTATTACCAGAGCTCTAGTATTGAAAAGAAGAAAAAGCGAGCTGGAAATTAAGACCCCAACATGATAAAGTGCAATGCTTTCTACAGTTTTAAATTTGATCCAGTGAAGTGAAACTAGTCACTGGCAACAAACTCTTTCCACTTAAATAAGTTAGCGCTTTCCTCTGGTATTAATTTTCTGACACAAAGCAATTTTCGTAAACATTTGTAGCTGTGTACAGCTTGATAATATTTAGCATTCATAGCCATTAGATTACCAATATAAGGCAAATATTAAATGTAAAATATTAATATAAGCAAAGTAAACATTAAAATGTTTTGTCTTTGGATCTCAATGAAAAGCTTTCAAATGAAGCTTTTAATGAATTTCCCATTAATGAAAAATGACTACTTATGAGCAACTATATTGTATGCAAGTTACAACTGTGAGGATGCAAGTGAGAAGATTTGAAAAGGCATAAGGGTAACAATTTTTAAATCTATGATAACTTTCTTACCCTTCACATGTCTTAAGATTTGCAAATAATTAAAAAAAAAAAAAAAAAACCCACCTCTAGAGGCCAAAAGTTTTATTATAGTTTGTTAACTTAGTAGAAGATTCAGACATCCATTCTCCATATCTCACCTTCCCAATTGACAAATACCCATTTGTTACCACCTGGTATATGCAAGGAATTATGCCTGGTATAACAAAGGAAAAAATAAGGCCTAAAATAAAGACCATGATCTTCAAGCATATATAATCTAACTTGGGAGAAAGGACATTCATTTGGTTATTCCAGTTCATTCCCTCCCATGTCAGTTTGGCCTACAATCTTCCTTTCTGTAAATAGAGATACCGCTAACGGAGTTCAGTCAAAAAATCTAGGCATTTTCAATGATTTATTTTCCATCATACTCCAAACCCAATCCATTAACAAGTTGTTTTACTTCTTTCACAGAAATACATGCCACCTCTTCAGTGTTACTACCTTAATGGAAACAATACCTTCTCTTAGTAGACGATTGAAACAGCATCCCAACTGGTTTTTCCCCTGTCCTGCAGTTACTTCTCACTGACCAAGATTGTTTTCAAGCATAACATCAGGTCATAAGTTGCCCCACTTACAGAAAACCTCTCAAAGACTTTTCCATTGCAGTTAGAATAAAATACACAGTCCCTTTGAGGGATGTAAAATCCTCTGCCACTGTCTGTCTTTTGTTGCTCATTGCTCCCCACTCTGTCCATCACTCCCTAACACAGCCATACTGGCCTTCTTCCTGCCTCTGAGATATTCTCACTAGTCCTCTCTAAGGGCATCTGCGTTCATGGATTGCTTTACCCCTAGGTCTGCTCCTGGACACCTCCTTTTCATTCAGATCTCAAATGAAAGATTACTTCCCTGAGATGCCTTTGCTGGTCTTCTACCTAAAGGTGTTTCATTACCATCCCAGGTATTACATAGCCTCCTACATTTCTCCACATCACCTATTACTCATGGAAATTATCTGTTTATTTGTTCAATTTTGTATTTGTTGACTCCTTTTCCAATTGAGAGTATTGCTTCCATGAGTTGGAATCAAGTAAACTTATTGAGAATTCTTTAATGCCATGATTCAAGTTAAAAATCATTGTTTTCATATTACTACTGCATGCTGTGTATCTTGCAGAAGTAATTCCATTTCCCCCCTGCCTTGGTTCTTTGAAATATCTTAGAAAAATGTGTTGACTACATTTAATAGGAAGCATCCAGTCAAACACCCTGCTGGAAATTATTAGGTTACTCAACTTCATGTCACATCTTATACTGAATATACCATTGGCTTGTAATTGCTCCAAATCCTTTCTCCCACCTCCAAACTTTATCAAGGCATATCTTTAATTACCCTTATTCAGCCAATATTTACTGAGCACCACATATGTGCCAGGCAACAACCAATGTATTCCAGAATTCATTCTACTCAGTCGTCTACCTCATATTTGTTAAATTATTCTCCTTGTTGCTCTCTTGTAACCACCCACATTCCGTTATAGGACATTTCTGTATCTACTGAAATTAAGCACTGTGCTAGGTAGTATAAGAGTCACAAATAGGAAGCAAGCCCAGTTCCTGTTATTAAGAATCTTACAGTTTATATAGAGAGATATGTAAGTAAGTGATAGTGATCAGTTAACCAAAAACAAAAAGGAAGAAAGAAAAGAAAGAGAAGCAAAAATAGACTGAACACTATTAGAACAAAGGAGATTTCACCCTAGCCTAGAAGTTTACAGAGCCCCAAGGAAACAAAAAAGGAAACAAAAAATTTTAAAGATTTTATTTGTTTGCCCTAAAAGTTTGAGAAAGTTTTCCCTCTGAATTAAATGAAGTTAAAATTGATAGATAATGGTTGTACATATTTTTGGGTGCGTGTGCTATTTTAACACCTATATACAATGTGTAATAATCAAATCAGGGTAACTGGGATATCCATTGCCTCAACCATTTATATTTTCTTTGTGTTGACAAATCTTCTCTTCTACCTATTTTTAAATGTACAACAAATTATTGGTAGCTGTAATTTCCTTACTGTACTATGGAATACAGAACTTATTTCTTCCATCTAGCTATATTTTTTTACCTTTAATAAATTTCTCATTTCTCCCAGCCCCTTCTCTTCCCAGTCTCTAATAACCACATTCTACTCTCTGCCTTCCTGAGATCCACTGTTTTGGCTCCCACTTATGAGTGAAAACATGCAATACTTGCCTTTCTGTGCCTGGCTTATTTTATTTAAAATAATTACCTACAGTTCCACCCATGTTGTTGCAAATGACACAATGGATTATCATTCAGCCATGAAAAACAATATGAAATCCACTTGCAGTTTTAAAATTTTTCTTCTGGGCCTCAAAGTTTCTAAATACTTTAATAGGAGCATTTTAGGAATAAGACAAGTTATAAATAATACATATACATGTGTATCAGGAAACATCATATTTCTAAGAACTATTGTATTTTTTTTTTTTTTTTTTTTTTT
>NW_016814438.1:357595-381134 GCF_001698545.2 Rhinopithecus bieti
TTTTTTTTTTTTGGTTTTTTGGAGATGGAGTTTTGCTCTTATTGCCCAGGGTGCCAGGCTGGAGAGCAATGGCAAGATCTCAGCTCACCGCAACCTCCACCCCCCCGGGTTCAAGTGATTCTCCTGCCTCAGCCTCCCTAGTAGCTGGGATTACAGACATGTCCCACCACGCCCAGCTAATTTTTGTAGTTTTAGTACAGACGGGGTTTCTCCATGTTGGTCAGGCTGGCCTTGAACTCCCGACCTCAGGTGACCCACCCGCCTTGGTTTCCCAAAGTGCTGGGATTATAGGCGTGAGCCACCACGGCCAGCCCCTACTGTCTTTTTTAACACAGTAGTGGAAACATTCATTAGGTGAGTGAAACTTCATAACTACAGCCATTTCCAAACATCTTTTATTTTGGGAAAACCTCAGCCATTTTATTCACACAGGGCCCTTTAAACATGACACTTGATAAGCAGGCAATACTCCAAAGGAAGCACTAAGATGATTTCAAGAGCCACAGTCCCTGCTATTGCTCTTTACCCAACCTGCTGCTATTCATTCTTGAGGACTTATCTCATGTACACTCAGATTCAGGAAAAGAATTTGTAAGCTCTAAGCTTTGTTTCCACAGCACCCAGGCATATCTTCATCAAGGCATTTCCCACATAGTAGTAAAGCACTATTTTAAAAATTTCTTTTTCCCCAGCTAGGCTGTGAACTCCCTGAAGGCAGCAACCATAACACATTAACCATTGTACCCCCAACCCCATATCTAGCACAGTTCCCATCTATTGAACTGAACACTGGAATGCTAGTTATACAAGTTCCACTGAGTCCCCAAGCAAAAATACTCACTTTATTAAGACAAACCATTTGTAATTGCATTTAATGAAGTCAAGTGAATATACCAGGGACTCTCTATGTAAACAGTGCACTTGGCAAGGGGTGGGGGAAATTAATATATACCCTCTATTATACCACAAATTCACAAAGAAGGACAATATAAATAAGGAGGAATCCATTTATTGCCACTTGAGAACATAGTGGTGAGTCTCAATTTTGGAATAAAATATGTGATGAAAGTTAAAATATGGAAACAACAATAAATAGATTCTGCTCTGCTCCAATAAACTTATGTCTTATTGAAGATATCTAGTTGAAATAGCAGCCATAAAAGTTACAGAGATAGAAGATTTAAGCAATTAGCCATGGCAGGATGTTACAGGGTTTACTGCTGTCCATAGCTGGTCTGCTTAAACAAGGCTGAAAGCCGTCAACGCAGCTGAGCATGAAATTACAGAATCTTAGTCTGCCCACATAAAGATGCTCACTGTTACTACAGTCAAATGTCATTTTTAAGTTAATTTTGTGAAAGATGGACCAGCCATATTTTCTTTTGCAAAACAAAACAAAGAAAATAGCTTGACCTCATAAACAAGCACAACTCTGACTACATTCTCCTATGACTGAGAGTGTTTTATTAATTAATGAATATTAAAAATACAGAGGTTAATCAAGAAAAGGCAACTTTACAGAGAAAATAGTTTAGTGGTTGTCCGGGGCTGGGGTGGGAATGGAGATTAACTGTAAATGGGCATGAGGGATCTTACTAGGGGCATGAAAGTGGTTTAACACTAATTTATGGTGATGGATATAACACTGGGTAAAGTTACTAAGCATTATTGAATTATACACCAGAAATGGGTGAAGTTTATTGTATGTAAATATATGATGTGAAATTATTTATAATACATAAGTTTAGGGCAAAACATAAAGCTTGAAACTACAGTACAAGATTTTTTAAAATCATGTGTCATTAAGCAGTATTGTATTTTTTAAGCTCTAAATTTCTAGGTTCTTTATAAAAGTTTTCATCTGATTCCACACTAGCAGAAAGCATCACTTTTAATAGATGCTGGTCCCCTGATAATAACACTCATGTTATTCAATAACACGAATTATTCAATAATACTGATAATAACATTCATGTTTAGTCACGCTTTCCTCTCCAACTTTGAAACCAGAGAAGTAGAGAGCCACTGCTGGCCAGCAAAGCTAAGTTCAGTGTGGTGGAAACATCCAACAATGTGGATGTGATTTTAGCTGTTAATTGGCTTTGGTCAATTACTCTGATCTGGGCCACAGCTGACTTACAACTCTTGGATTTGAATCTTTGTGTCATGAAAATATTAAGAAATAAGCAATGAAAAAACAAACAAAACAGAAAAGCATTGATTCAAAAGGAAGAACACAAACTATCCGTAAGCAGATACTTTGTTTTCCAGTGTCTTTAACCACCAATTTGAACCTAAACTGATACTTAAGTAAAACTACCAGGACGCAAATTGTGCATTCTATAAAAACTCTGGTATTTTAAAAGTTAAATTTCTTGAAACATAAATTTCTTTGAATCTGTGCTCTCTAAATAACCCTCTAAAGTTTACTTGAATACTAAAATACTATTTGTTACTATAGAGGGCAGCTTGATAAAGTGGAGTCTGAATTACTCATTAAATCAATCACCCATTGATTTATTCCACAAATATTTACCGAATGTTCTATGTACAAGTACTCTCTAGGACCCAGAGATAAAGGAGTGAATAAAATGAAAAACAAAACAAACAAACAAACCCTGTCCTCATTCAACTTACCTTGTCATGGTGGGAATTGATAGAAATAAAAACTAAAATAATAATGAGAATACATAATACTTATTTAGAAATTACTATATTGAATGTGTTTTGTTAATTGCTTTATATACATTGTCTTATTTAATCCTCCTGATGGTTGTAAAATCCCCATTTTGCAGATGAAGAAACTGAGGCTTGGAAAGGTAAAATACTTTGTCTCCTCTAGCCACAAAAACTAGTAAGAGATAGGATTGCCCCTCAGTCTGTTAAAGTCCAAAGCCTGTGCTTTAATCTACTGTAAATGTTGCCCATACAAAGGGCCTTGGGGACTTTGGGGAATTGACTGACTGCCCTCAAAATTTGCAGATAAAAGTATCCTTTAGGAATTAGAATAAATAATAGAGATCTATGTTTAAATGTGAGAATTTTTGAATCATAAATTATAAACTAAATATATATTTATGAACATTTGCACAAATACATCTAAATGCACACATTTTGTATGTCTATACCTATATATTGGATACGTAAATTAAAAAACGTCTCTTTTACTTTCAGGTAAATATAAGTTTCTATTACCTCAGGAAAACTATAATGACTGATTTTCTCATGCTAGGGAGCTTTAGTTAATATTTTGGGTCTAAAATTGTAAATTATAAATTTGCTTTTATATAGACTCAAAGGGTAGAAAAGCCATAATGACATTTTCTTCATTTACTAATAACACTATTCATAATGGAGACTGTTTCTTTTAAATACTTTCATGAGTTTATGCTAGTATTGATCAAATAAATTGAAGGTCTGTTTTTTATTCTTTTCTCTTTTCATTTTTCTATTATTACTTTCTATGAGATATTATTTTAAAAAATAATTCTCATTGGCAAGAGTATTTTTTCCAATAATCAGCTTAACATCTGTCTGATCCAATTGCTCCAACTACTTCTATCCTTCTCCAATTACTCCTACATACTTGTAATACAAGGTATCCTCTTCTGTCTTAGCTAAATAAATCTTGTCTTTCTCTGATGTTAATGTCTTTCAAATATTTATAGACTAATAACAACGTCCTATTAATTTTACTATTTCATCAAACTCCACTTATCTACTTATTTTCATATCCCTGTATAATTTAGAAAAAATATGACTATAACATAATATGGATAATATTGTCTAAATTTTATTTTACTTGGTAGGACACAACCCTACCAAGTATCATAAATACATGAGAGAACATTTCTCTTCTGATAGGTGAGGATTAAACAGCACAGCTCCCATTACCAATTGTCAGATGGCTGAATTTATACTGTCTGTGGAGTACTTTTTATATACAGTGAATGAGGATATTTTCAAGTTAAATCTTTGGATAAAGAAATGCCAAAGATAATCATCTTTGAATATATGACTTACTTTTATTGCTAAATCTGTGCTGGGGAAATTGGCCCATCAAGGGCATGTCCATTAATGCCTGAGATTTTTCTCTGAAACTTTGTAGTCTTAGGTAGAGTCACCAGTCTCACTTCCTGAAAAGAGACTTTTCAGTATTGCACTTGGATCTCTGTCGCCAAACATCATCCTATCCTCTTGATCTCACAGGCCAAAAGGCTCAGTCTTGTAGGATTTATTCCTTTCCCTCATTTCTGGAGGTGTGAAGTGATGTTGGTTCTACTTTTAGAACATTTTCACATTGGTCTATGATATGGATTAGCTCTGTGTCCCTACCCAAATCTCACCTTGTAGCTCCCATAACTCCCATATGTTGTGGGAGGGACCTGGTGGGAGATAAATGAATCATGGGGGCAGGTCTTTCCCATGTTTTCCTCATGACAGTGAGTAAGTCTCACGAGATCTGACGGTTTCAAAAATGGGAGTTTCCCTGCACAAGCTCTCTCTTGTCTGCTGCCATGTGAGACATGCCTTTCACCTTCTGCCATGATTGTGAGGTCTCCCCAGCCATGTGGAAATGTAAGTCCAATAAGTCTCTTTCTTTTGCAGATTTCTTAGTCTCTGGTATGTCTTTATCAGCAGCATGAAAATTAACTAATACAGTAAATTGGTAGGAGTAGAATGTGGCATTGCTGAAAAGATACCCGAAAATGTGGAAGCAACTTTGGAACTTGGTAACAGGCAGAGACTGGAACAGTTTGGAGGGCTCAGAAGAAGATAGGGAAATGTGGGAAAGTTTGGAACTCCCTAGATTCTAGTTGAACGGCTTTGACAGAAATGCTGATAGTGATATGGACAAGAAAGTCCAAGCTGAAGTGGTCTCAGATGGAAATGAGAAACTTGTTGGGAAATGGAGCAAAGGTGACTCTTGGTATGTTTTAGCAAAGATACAGGCAGCATTTTTCCCCTGCCCTAGAGATTTGTGGAACTTTGAACTTGAGAGAGATAATTTAGGGTATCTGGCAGAATAAATTTCTAAGCAGCAAAGCATTCAACAGGTGGCTTGGGTGCTGTTAAAGATATTCAGTTTTATAAGGGAAGCAGAGCATAAAAGTTTGGAAAATTTGCAGCCTGATAATGAGATAGAAAAGAAAATTCCATTTTCTGAGAAGAAATTCAAGCCATCTGCAGAAATTTGCATAAGTAATGAGGAGCTGAATGTTAATTCCCACGAAAATGGGGGAAATGTCTCCAGGGCATGTCAGAGGTCTTGATGGCAGCCCCTCCCATCACAGACACAGAGGTCATGGGGAAAAAGTGGTTTTGTGGGCCAGGCCCAGGCTACCTCTGGTGTGTACAGCCTAGGGACTTGGTGCCCTGTGTCCCAGCCACTCTAGCCATGGCTAAAAGGGGCCAACACAGAGCTTGGGCTGTGGTTTCCGAGGGTGCAAGCCCCAAGCCTTGGCAGCTTCCATGTGGTGTTGAGCCTGTGAGTGCACAGAGGTCAAGAAATGAGGATTTGGAACCTCCACCTAGATTTCAGAGGATATATGGAAATACCTGGATGCCCAGGCAGAAGTTTGCTGTAGGGGTGGGGTCCTCATGGAGAACTTGTGCTAGGGTAGTGTGGAAGGGAAGTGTGGGGTTGGAGCTCCCACCCTGGGGCACCACCTAGTGGAGCTGTGAGAAGAGAACAACTGTCCTCTATACCCCAGAATGGGAGAGTCACTGACAGCTTGCACTGTGTGCCTGGAAAAATGGCAGACACTCAAGCCCACCCATGAAGGCAGCTGGGAAGGAGGCTGTACCCTGCAAAGTCATAGGGGCGGAGCTTCTCAAGACCTTGGGAACCCACCTCTTGCATCAGCATGACCTGGATGTGAGACATGGAGTCAAAGGAGATCATTTTGGAGCTTTACAGTTTGACTGCCCCACTGGATTTCAAACTTGCATAGGGCCTGTAGCCCCTTGGTTTTGGCCAATGTCTCTCATTTGGAATAGCTGTATTTACCCAATGACTGTAGGCCCATTGTATCTATGAAGTAACTAACTTGCTTTTGATTTTACAGGCTCATAGGTGGAAGGGACTTGCCTTGTCTCAAATGAGACTTTAGACTGTGGAATTTTGAGTTAATGCTGAAGTGAGTTAAGAATTTGAGGGTTGTTGGGAAGGCATGATTGGTTTTGAAATGGGAAGACGTGAGATTTCGGAGCGGATAGGGGCAGAATGATATGGTTTGACTCTGTGTCCCTAGCCAAATCTCATTTTTTATCTCCCAGAATTCCTACATGTTGTGGGAGGTACCCAGTGGAAGAGAATTGAATCATGGGGGTGAGTCTTTCCTGTGCTATTCTTGTGATAATAGAGAAGTCTCACGAGATCTGATGGTTTTAAAAACATAAGTTTCCTTGTACACGCTCTCTCTTCTCTTGTCTGCCACTATGTAAGATGTGTCTTTCACCTTCTGCCATGATTGTGAGGCTTTCCTAGCCGTGTGGAACTGTAAGTCCAATAAACCTTTCTTTTGTAAATTGCCCGGTCTTGGGTATGTCTCTTTTTCACCCCATGTGAAAACGACTAATACAGTTTCCATCTGCTATCGTCATAGTGTAGAAAAGACAAAGTCAGAAAACCTGGATTTGATCCAGGCTCCAACACTGAATATCTTGGTTACCTTGGTAAGACCATTTAACTAAGTCTTAATTTTCTCATCCACAAAGTGAGAAAAATAAGTCTTCATGATTTTTTTGTGTGACATCAAACACAATATATGTAGTATATATTATGAAAGATATAGTAGGTACTCAATCACTAAATATTATTACTATTACTACGTTCATCATTAACTACTTTTCTACTCTTCAAGGTATTTCTTTTCTTGAATTCATCCTTTAAAATTTTATCAAAGTAATCTTGCAAAACACTAATTTACAAATGTAATTTGAAAGGCTTTCATGATCCACCATTTAGCCTTATGTCTCTCTACATATTCTATAATGTAATCACTCTGGGCTACTCAGCCTTTCTCAAACATCTCTTGTTCTTTCATGCCACTAGGCATTTATATATGGCTCCCCTTGTCCTGGAATGTCCCTCCCCTATTTCCTATTTCTTGCTGTACTTGATTCTGTAGTACCCACCACAAATTACTAGCCTTCATTGGAAAATAAAAGTTTAGAGGGTTCATTTGAATCAAGATTGAATGAATCAAGATTGTTATATGGGTATAAAAACTGCTACATTAACAAAAGTAGTGCAAAGAACAAGGGAGGGAATAGTTACACTCTTATTCGCCAACCAGCCTCCACAAGGGGTACTATTTTGGATTCAGAAACATTTTCTCTTCAATCTGAAGATCAGAATGGTAAGTGCTTTTAAATCATGCCAAATGAGAATCAACAGAAGGCACTGGAAATGTTTAACCTAGAGAAGGGAAAGCTCTAAGCAAATCGTAAACATGTGCAACCCCCTCATCTGAAATGGGCAGTGGACTTCCACTGTGTGGTCCTGGAAGGTAGCACTATAACTAATAGGTAATAGGAAGGCAGACATCCATCCCAAGGGAACCCTTCCTAATTCCCAAGAATATCGGAAGACAGATTGGACAATGGAAGATACTGAGTTTCCTGTCCCTGAGGATAAAAAAGCAGGGTCTGGGGAATTGGAAGTGATATTGAAGAGTCTTAAATCTCTAAATGCATAGTGGACAAGATGAGTTGTTATGTTCCTGAGATGTGGGGACTCAAATGCTCAGCTTCCTTGAGATTTTTCTTATGTTCTCAGTCAGGATAATTCACACACATTTATTTTTTTCCATTGTCACTCTTCTATGATCATAGCACCATCCATACAATGAGTCGTATCTCCACTTTACCCAGTTTCATGGGTAGGCATTTCTGGATGAGAAATGTGTTATCAGGCAACCACAGCCTCTTTAATACAGAAGATGCTCAATAACAGGTATCGATTTAATTTTATAATTATGGACAATTTGTTTATCTTTTCAATGAGTTCCCTTAGTAGTAAATATGAGCTTTAAATGTGATGATCTAGTATTCCAACTAATGCTATATAGTAAACTTCCTAATTGTTAAAAATATAAAGATTACTCTCTAATAGGTAACAAATATGAATACTAATCTAAAATTAATTTTGAAATGAGTAGGAAAAAATCCATCAGACCCATTTTATATGAAGAATATTTGAAGGTAGATATGTACAGAGCTTCATCTGATATAGTATTCTGTTGCTTCTGACCTTCTCTCTGGATAGAATTTCATAGAATGAAGTTCTTATGGTTTTATAAATAGTATTCATTGATTCTCAGTCTCAGAAAATGTTTCTGGTAGAAGTAGAATTGTTGTATGTTTATTGTGAGTATTTTATTCAAATATATTGTAAACCTTTGCAATCAGGCTAAAAATATTCCTTTATTAACACCATCCCTTATTGGAAACTGGGGGCTTAGGCAAATTGGCAACATCAAGCAATTCTTTCTAGGTTATTTGTATTGTTATTTCCACAATGAACGTAGTTGCTTTACATTTTCAACGAATTCACATCTTAAAATAAGTGTTCACTGGTGATTTCCAGAAATTAGAAGCAAACGAAACCTCCTGTCATAGAAGAATACCTAAATAAATTATTGTGGATTATATTATTGATATGCAGTAGTCTCCTCTTATCTTCAGTGGATATGTGCCAAGATGGGATGCCTGAAACTGCAGGTGGTACTGAATGCTATAAATACTGTGTTTTCTCCTATGCCTACATACCTACGATAAAACTTAATTTATAAATTAGACACAGTAAGATATTAAAAACAGTAACTAATAATAAAATATAACAATGATTACAATATGCCCACATCACTACTCTTGTGCTTTGGGGGCGTTATTAAGTAAAATAAGGGTTATTTGAACACAAGCATGGCTCCTATGTGACTAAAGTGTGGGTAGTGTATACAGCATGGATACCTGGACTAAGGGATTATTCGGGTCCTGGGCAGGACAGTGAGAGATTTTATCATGCTTCACAGAATGGCACATAATTTAAAACATATAAATTGTTTATTTCTGAAATTTTCCATTTAATATTTTTAGACCATGATTGATATGCAAAATCATGGACAAATTGAGGACTACTATGTTGTCTAATTATAAAAATTAGTGTTATTAACACAATGTGGCAATTTGAAAAAATGTTTATGATGAAAAAATGAAGTAAAATACATAAAATTTTATGAATACGTATAAATTTAACAGCTTAAATAATGATCTTATAAAACAACCAGTCTGATTATATAATTCTTGGGAGACAATTATTTATGAGCCTCTTGCATTTCTGCACATGTTGCTAGCAGAAGCACTGACTGTCTTTGTTCTGGGTTATGTTTTCAAAGATATTTGTATAGTATGCAGCCTTGAAAGATAGAAACAGTATCTCTGGAACTAGTACTTTTGTTTACTTTTTTTAACCATCCATCACAATAACAATAATGTATTTCTCCATAGTAAAGATCAGGCAGGATTACTGTTCATAATAAATGATTCAAGCTTCCCACGCTTGGGGTTCTTTTCCTGTAACACAACCCCTTGCATATGCAGGCATCACCTGGCCTTCTTTGTGTTGCACTGTAGGAACTGGAGCTCAGGGAGCTGCTGAAAATGCTTTTATTCCGGCTACAACTATTATTATAAGTAATAAAGTCTCTGATTCAGGAGTGAAGAATCTTCTGTCAGTATGCAGTACAGTGCAGGTGGCTTACTTACTAGACTGAAAATAAAGTAAAAAATCTGAGGTCCTTCACTGTTCTTGACATTAATTCCCTTGCTTACACTAGCTTAATCTGCTTTCAGTGTCATCCCATGCATTTAGGATAAAATTGCTAGTAATAATAATAATACCTTAAAACAACAATAATAATGGCTAATATTTAATGAGTAGCAAACATTGTACTAAGCATATTACACATCATATAATCCTCACATTGATCCTATTGGGTAGATGCAATTGATATCATCACTTAATAGGTGAGGAAACTGAGGCAAAGGCTCAGTGGTTTGGAAAAATAAGGGTCACAATACATATTAGTCCATCTGTTAAGTAATTTCTCTCACTTTTGATCTGATTCTTACCCATCCTCTGGGGCTCTATTACATGGAACTTCCTTACAAAAACCGTCCTTTGACCTTCCCTCTAGTCTCATTTATTCAAGGAACTCTGGTCTTTTCCTTTGTAGCACTTATCACAATTTATGTTAATTGTACAACTAACTGAGGAATCCTGTGATGGCTTATATATGGTATGTCTTCCATATTACAGAGACCCACAGGTCTACTTTGGATGAGGTCTACTTTGTTCTCCAAAGCTTTTAGCAAAACAGATGATAACCAGTGTAGTGGATAAGCAGATATGTTTACCGTGGTCATTCTTGCTTACATGTATGTTTTATGGACCACTCATTGAGAATCAACTAATTTGAAACATTTTGCCTAATTTATTGTTAAGCACTTCTACTCACTAAATGCCCTAAATGCCCCATTGAACTTTCATTATCATCTTTTGATGGGTTGTTGTTTTTTATATCTTAATGGTCTAATTCATCTTTGCCATAAGCCATTTGTACATTATCAACATACTGTTATGCAGCTGTGTGATAGAGTGGGCCAAATAAATTTTGATATGCAAATTTCCCCTTTAAAGAAATAATTTTAGTACAATTATATAGTTTTGCACTGTAAAAGCTCACAAAATAAAAGTTGGAAATAGTTTTGTTAACAGTTTTGTTTTGTTAGGAGTAAATTTAAGTTTCCAGCTTGCCAATTGGAAGATTGCTATATTAGATGTCTCTCTCTCTCTCTCTCTCACACAGACACACACACACACACACCTCGGTCTCCCAAAGTGCTGGGATTACTAGCATGAGCCACTGCACCTGGCCAAGATTTTGATATTTAATAAAGACATACGTACATAGTTTGGAAGATAGGGGAGCACGGAAGTATAATAGAACTGTTTACAATATGGTAGAGGAGGTAAGCCTCATAAGAAAGTTGATCACTCATTCATTCATCCATCTATTCCAAAATATTATTAGCTTCTACTTTTGGAGAGAGTAGTGTAATGTGGGTAGAACACAAATGACACCAATAATATCATCCATGTATCAAGTGCTTACTACGTAGGCAATGCAAAGCACTTCATATGTGCCACTTAATTCTCCAGATAACCTTTGAGGTAAACGTTATTCCCACACTTTACACATGAATCTCATTGAGGTTAAGAAGCTTCACCAAGGTAATTGGGTCAATGAGCAAAGATACTGGAAACCAACAAACAATACAAAAACCAACCAACCAAACAAAAAAAGCCTAAAAATGGGGCTGGGCGCGGTGGCTCAAGCCTGTAATCCCAGCACTTTGGGAGGCCAAGACGGGCGGATCACGAGGTCAGGAGATCGAGACCATCCTGACTAACACAGTGAAACCCCGTCTCTACTAAAAAATACAAAAAACTAGCCGGGCGAGGTGGCGGCGTCTATAGTCCCAGCTACTCGGGAGGCTGAGGCAGGAGAATGGCATAAACCCGGGAGGTGGAGCTTGCAGTGAGCTGAGATCCGACCACTGCACTCCAGCCTGGGTGGCAGAGCAAGACTCCGTCTCAAAAAAAAAAAAAAAAAAAAAAAAAAAAAAAAAAAGCCTAAAAATATCCCTTGTCAGTATGGCTCCAAAAGTTAACCACTTAATAACCACATTATCAGGGCTTACTCCTTCTGCAAGGGACTTTCAAGTTTAACAGTGACATAAAATAAGCACAGAAATTACTATATATGCCTAATATAAGATAAAAGTACAATAACAGAGGTACCAGAAAAATACTATGAAATTGCTAAGAAGGAAGAGCCAGTTTCTTCCAAGGTCTGCAGAGGAAGAATCAGAAAAGGCTCCACGTAGGAGATGGCATTTGAAGATCTCACATTGAAGCTGTCGATGTGAAGACTGTTTTAAACAGTGAACACTTAATATGGGAGAAACTGCTTGAGAAAGAAGAAATGAGAGAACATTTAATGTGGGAGAAACATCTTGAGAAAGAAGGCATGAAAGAAAATAGAAGGATCACATTCTAGGAGAATTAGAATACAGTTAATCATCAAACACCTACTGTATCCCAAACATTGGGGAATACAATAGGAATAAAACAGCATAATGAGGAATATGGGCAGGTAAACAAATTACTATATAGTATGACAGCAGAAGTATATAGAAAATACAAAAATAATAGAGAATAGAATTGAGACTACACGATCATGTGACCTTCTTTTGGTTCGCACTGAGTAAATTAGGATGATAGCAGCCCTGGAGTGAACAAGAGTTATTTTCAAATATCCAGATACCCTTTCTAAGCTTCACTATTTTTGTTTTTTAATTCTGAAAAAGAGGATAATAACAGCATAATACGATGGGAAGGATAATGACTTACTTGATAGGATGTTTGTGAGATCAAATGAGCTCATGTATGTAACAGGTTTAGCACAGCGCTGGCCCATCACCATGCACAATAATGGTCAATTCTTATTATTAATATTATAATTATTAATTCTTTCTGACATTACTGGTAAAGGAAGAAAACTCACACTCAGGAAATGTGGCAAGAAGTTCATAAGCAAGCTAAGTTCCTTTCTGCCCTGGTATATAAGGCCCTTCATTTTATATACAGTTCTAGTTTATGGTTTCAGCCCTGTCTGCTGCTGCTTTGCACACCCCTTCAAGCCCATCTAGACAACTGTCACCAGCACCTCCACTCTCCGTTCCCAAGGCACCCTTGCCTAAGCTCAAGTGACCATCCCTCTTCAGCTTCCCAAGTAGCTTGTCTCCATTATGGCAACTGTCATGTTACATTATAATCAACATTTTATAAGCAAGTTTATTGGTCTTTAAAGTGCAATTCAAGTACCTGCAACATTAGCATCTCCTGAGAGCTCATCGGAAATGTTGCTTCTCATGCACAATAAAGTGTTAGAAGTTTGATCTAGAGTGTGTATCCCCTGAGATCAGAAAACATTTTGTTTCATCTAAGTATCCCTATACTTACTGCCATCTGGCAAAGAATAAGCGTTTAATGAGTGGTCACTACATGTGTGAATAAGTGAATGAGTTCATAGATGCCTTCTCATCTCTATTCCTTTATTCAAGTCATTTCACCTTCCTTTTTTTTTTCAGCCTTGGAGACCATCTTTGTCTTCCCACTATATTAACCTTCCTCTGAACACTTGAGATCTTTCTCTTCTCACCACCTCCTGAAGCACCCTGTATTGATTATGACTGTCTCTTTTCTCTTTCTCTCTCTCTCTCCATACACACGAGCATGTATGCATGCTCACACACGAGCATTCGCATGCATGTACATACACATACACATATACAAAAACAGAGCATATTTTTCATCTGCCTCACACCCACCCTTAGCATTTGTCTTAGAGGTCAAATGTAGTATCCTTTTTTACCTTCCCGCAATTGTCTAGCTGAGCCATTCCTAGCAGGGTAAACACTTATTTGCTCAATAAGTATTTGTTGAATTAAAGATTATTGCACATGACTGTTAGAGTAGACCACTGGCCAAAGGAAGTGACTCAATATGCAGCTTTTTTTTTTTTTCTTTTTTTTCTTTTTTAAGAGACAGGGTCTTACTGTCACCCAGGTTGTAGCAGAGTGGTACAATCACAGCTCACTATAACCTCAAGCTCCTAGGCTCAAGTGATTCTCCCACCTTGACCTCCCCAGTAGCTAGGACTACAGGCCTGTGCCAGCACGCCTGCCTATTTAAAACTTTTTTTTTCATACAGATGAGGTCTTGCTATGTGCCCAGGCTATTCTTGAGTTCCTGGCTCAAGCAATTCTCCCATCTCAGCCTCCCAGAGTGCAGGATCACAGGCATGAGCTGTCATGCCCAGCCCTCATAGGCAACTTTGCATCCTTGCCTCAGTGAGTATCACCCTGAAAGAATGAAAGGAAATACAAGGTTTTATGCCATATGCTATTCAAGAGATTTCAGTGTAGAGTGCTATAACAACAATTGGAGTGAAAGCAACAAGACCTTTGTTCTGGTAGGGCATTTATTACTAAGTTGCTACACAACCTTGGGCAGGCCATTTTCCCTTTTGTGGGACTGTTTTCCCATTTGTGTAATGAAGAGTACTGAAAAAAATAATGTCTGAGACTCCTTTCAGTGCTAACACTCTTTGATTCCATCCAGCTGCAACGTTCTTACAAATAGTAATTAATCAGAGAAATGAGTATAAAAATTCCTGGCGGTAAACTGAGTATCATACCATGCCGGACTGGTAGCACTGCAACTGACAATGGAAGCCACTGTCGAAGGCCTCACTTACATCCACTCTGGTGAATAGCAAGAAAGCAGAGTCCGTTTGGGAAAAGTCATAAGGTCATATAATGCGGCAGTAAAAAGTGAGAAGGCAGAGAAACTATGGATTGTTATAAAATAAGTAAATATTTAACTTTTCAAAATTATTGATGTCCATTTCAAATTTTAAATTTATGATGAAATGAAATGGGGAGATATTAAATATCTGAAAAAGGAGAGACGTATGCAGGACCAACTGAGAAACTCCAAGGGTCATTAATTGTTATGCTTCATCAAATGATTACTGGTTGAGGGAAAAGGACTTTGATCCCTGGAGATAATATTGCTCAAGGGTTTGAATACATCACAGGCTTATCTTCTAGTCCAATCTTCCCCTGAAACATTTGATACAGGTCAATACAAAGAAAGCCTGGGAAGAGTCTTCCTCCGTTATAGGGAAGCAGCCTTAATGTCTCCATGACCTGTTCCTGCCCTAGAAAGTGATCCACTGGAGATTCTAATTATATTTGCTATCTGAAGATGTGGGACATGTGTCTAATTATGCTAGGCTCTAAAAACAGGACAAAGAATTTTATCTGAGTCTTTTGTTAGTCATTAAATTAAATGAACAGTTCAGTAATAAACCCAGCAGAGTAAATCAACCAAGTGAAGTGGAGTGTAGACTACATTGAAAAGTTGGACTGAAAAGGTGTCAAACCTGTAGGAGAATTGCAGCTGCTGAGTGCTCTGATAGACTATTTGAGAAGTTAATGTGCATTGCAAAAGTGTGGATACACTATGCTGTGACACAAGAAGTCTGGTTTTAAGTGAGAAGAGTTTTAGAGTCGTCAAATTGACATAAAATGACCTCAAAGCTGACAACTTTTGGAACTAAGAAAATATTTGATGAATGGTCAGTCAGTGTTTTCATTAAGGTTTAACTTTTCTTCTACTAAAGAAGTCAAGGTCCTGTGAAACATGAACATCAAATGAACAGGTCCTGGAAGCACTGTGGGGAACTCGTTTCCTTTGTTATTTCAATTTAATGTCCTATAGCACTGTAGAATGACTGCATTTAACAAAAATATATAGTTTCAAATAGCTAGAAGGAAATATTAAATGTTCCTAACACAAAGATATTATAAACGTTTGAGATGAGGGATATGCTAACCTGATCACTATATATTATATGTAGAAAAACATCACTGTACTCCATGAATATGTACAATTATTGACAATTTAAAAACTTAAAAGATTATTCAAGGAAAAAAAAAAGCTATTTTAACTTAAAGAAAAATGTGGTTTTCATACAGGTACTTTGAGAAGACATCTCAGTTGCTCTTCATCCCCTGACAGCTATCATTGTCGTGATGATTATTAAAGATGACACACTGAACATTTGAGAACCCACTATGTGTTTGGCACTATTCTACTTTTATGGGGATACCAACAAATTGACATCAAGGGCCTCTATATTCAAGAGGTTTACATTAATATAGTTAATGAGACAAGACCACAGAAATGAATGATTTGCCAATAACAGAAAGTAATCTTTAACCAAGCAATAATGGTTTGACCCACAGTAGGCAAAACATGATATGACTCCAAAGAAGACAGGCACTCACAAAGGTAGAAGTGCTCAGGAAAAAAGTCATGGAAATAATAAATACTTGAGCTAGATCTTCTTATACTGATATAATTATGAAAACCAAAGAAGGATGGGAAAAGCAGTTCAGTATAGAGGAATAGCAAGGGCAGAGGCAGAGAGATGAAGGAGCGGGGGAATGAAGCTGACAATAGAGAGAACTGCCTGAATTGAGAAGTCAATTAATGACAATCCAAGGCAAAGGTGTAGGTTTGCGTATAATCAAAAATAATTATCATTCTATATTGCTTTTAACATAGTTATTTTTTCCTTCAGGGTACAGTTTCATATTAGCAAAATTAACAGCCTAAACCTATAATTTTCTACTCCTCATGTAACTTGTCATAGATTGAGTGTTTCTGTGAACTAAGGTTTTTTTTTCCTTCATTATTTTTTAATGTGTGGGATTTTTCCTTTGTAGTACAGATCAGTTCCTCTGTAGACACAGTGTTAATGACTGACATTTAAGAATGCTGGTTTTACAGCAAAATTGTCCATCTCATGTGTTACTGCTGGCTTCTGTTGCCTCTATAATTCTCAACTCCATTTCAATGTTAGCCTCATAACATTTAATAATATGGAGTTATTAAATCACTTTATTTTTCTATTTAGTAGGATCAGAGCTACAAAAAATGTTCTCTAATAAAGACATTGTACATAAATAAATAACATTGTACAGTGAATCAACTAAAATAGTGAGGGATCAATTTAGAGGAAAAAAAACCTTAGGGAATACAATGACATTCTTTATGCCTGTTACTAAAAGAAAACCAATTTTTTTTTTTTTTTTTGAGAGTGCAATTACAAAAAGTGTTTCCTTATTTTGGTGTTTTGAAAGCTATACAGATAACTTGTTAATTCCTACCCCAAAGGTTATAACATAAGCAGTTTAGAGCAATGGGATAAAAAGAATTATTGAAACAGCAACAAATAAAACACAAGAGCAAAATGGCAATCATATTTGCACTTATACACTCTCATTTGCTGAGGGGCTATCAACATATGAAGGCTGTCATACAACCCAGCTATAGAAAAAAAGGAAATAAAGAAAAAATGAAAATATCATCAAAATTATGTGAATTTTTCTTTGTCAAATGGAGACATATGAAAAATTGCCAGTGACATCATACAAACCAAAAAGTAACATTAAAGTAACATGATTGATGATGACTTGTATGTCTAGTAATCGTCCAACTTATTACTGGGTTACTATATTTAAGATGTCTTGTTTGGGTCCCCAATGTGTCTGGACTACAGGTTGCAAAACCTAGATCCAAGGGCTTTTGAAAACAGAGGGCTCACAGTCAAAACCAATCAGATGTTCAAACACCGTGTCTACCAAAGGTCGTGCTTGAGTGTACAAAAAATGGCACCGTGAAGAGAATGCTAGCTGATTTCAAGAGGGTGACTGGGGGCTGCAGCAAGAACACATAGTGACAGGAATTATTTTAATGAAAAATCCTGAAGACAAATCCACCTTTTAGTTTTGTAAATGAAGCCTGTGAACATAATATCTACTATCTATCATCACCATAATTTCATAAAATATTTCTAACTCTAAAAGGGAGATTGCAATCTCAGGAAGGATTCTTCCCAAGGAAGGACAACGGGCATCCCAATACTGATATCTGTATGTGTACATTGCAAAGTTCTTCTTTTCTTTCTTTTTGCCCCAAGCCAGCCGAAATTTGGCCATGAACCAGCTCAACATTATGGACTTGAATTTGGGAAAACACTGACAGAACATCCATAAGTGCTGGAATTACACAGATAGAATATTTTATAGTATGCCTGTGGCTTTGTCAAAGGTTGGGTAAGAGCTTAAGGAGGCAATTTAAATAGTGGGAAGAATAAGGCAGTGAGGGCTATAATTATGTCCAAGAGAGGTTTCTATCTCTAGTTCAATTCAAATTGAATGTAGTCACCTGACCCCATTAGTTAATATCCCACAGACTTCTCAGTATCAATCTCTGTGTGTGTGTAAACATCCCTTAACTTCTCTTTCATTTTAATCATGTTAATAAATTAACATATTCCATTCTTGATACCCTGTCAGCATATGCCCTCGATTATAGCACCTTTGTACAGAATGCTAATTGTTTTCCTGTCTGCTGTGGTCTCTGTTAGATTGGGAGTCTCTTCAGGAAAGAGCTAAGTCTAATTTATCTTTGTATTCTCAGTTGAAAGCACAGAACATTTTATAGGATCACCAAATATAGGGCTCTTATGGGAGTAAATAAATGAATAATGATTTAAATTTTTTTTATTGCTTAAAAAACCAGTAACTTAATACTTTCCAGGCACATTGCTGGCACTAGGGATAGAGAAAATAATTAAAACAGAGTCCTTGAACGCAAGAGTCTCACAGTCTAGTTGATAAGGCAGACATGGAAATCAAGTAATTAATAATAGTAATGTAGGCTACTTTCTATAACTTTGGAAGGATGGAGGAAGTCCCTTCACCTAGGCTGAGAACTTCAGGGAGGGGTTTCTGGTGGCACCACCGAAAACACATTTCTTGGGCTTATTAACAGTTACTCATGTGAACAGACCTCTTTGTGGGAGCTGGCAATGAGGTGGCCCGGTGAATGGTACGTGTGCCCATTAAGAGAGGGAGGAGGAGTTTCAAAATGGAAGCATAAATAAGGACCTCAAAGAAAGGGAGACTTTTTTTTTTTTTTCCTGTGAACTGAAAGAAGAACTGATATGACTGAAAGACAGGTGATGGGAGTGGAAGATTAATCAGGTCAATGACAACAAGATTTGCAATGCAGAAGGCTCCACATGGGCTACAGTGTGGATAATGAATTGCAGGTGCATAGAGACTGAGGCGAAAACCAGTTGGTAAATACTTCAGATAAGCAATGATTCTAGCTGGATCTAGACTGGAGATAATATGGAAAGATTGCAGAAAAATCACTCAAGAGGTATTAAAGATATATGGATAGGATGCTTGGTGATGTAGTTTGGATATTTGTCCTTTCCGAGTCTCATGTTGAAATTTCATCCCTCAGTGTTGGAGGTGGGGCCTGGGAGAGGTGTTTTGGTTGTGGGGGCAGATCTCTCATGATGGCCTGGGGCCATTTTTGGGAGATTGAGTGAGTTTTCACTGTTAGTTCCTGCAAGATCTGGCTGTTAAAAAGAATCTGGCATCTCCCTTCTTTCTTTCTCTCTTCCTCTCACCATGTGATGCTGGCTCCCCTCTGCTAGAAGCAGATGCTGACATCATGATTCTTGTACAGCCTGCAGGACTGAAAGCCAAATAAAACCTCTTTTCTTATAAATTATCTGGCTACAGGTGTTCCTTTACAGCAATGCAAATGGACCAAGACGCAGAGATCGTTATAACATCAAGATGTTTTTCTAGATTCCTCCTGCTGATTTGCCTTAACTTGATCTCTGATCTCTTTTCCACAGAAGTACTTAGCTTACCATGGGCCAAATGCTTTTCATGTATAAACTCATTAACCTTCATTATTATCCTATGAGATGAATACTTTTTAAAAAATTCTCATTTTGGCCGGGCGCGGTGGCTCAAGCCTGTAATCCCAGCACTTTGGGAGGCCGAGGCGGGCAGATCACGAGGTCAGGAGATCGAGACCATCCTGGCTAACACGGTGAAACCCCGTCTCTACTAAAAAAATACAAAAAAACTAGCCGGGCGAGGTGGTGGGCGCCTGTAGTCCCAGCTACTCCAGAGGCTGAGGCAGGAGAATAGCGTGAACCCAGGAGGCGGAGCTTGCAGTGAGCTGAGATCTGGCCACTGCACTCCAGCCTGGGAGACAGAGCGAGACTCCGTCTCAAAAAAAAAAAAAAAAAAAAATTCTCATTTTATGGATAAGGAAACTAAAGCATAAAGAGATTACACAGCTAGTGAGTAGAGCCAGGATCTGAACTCAAGCACATGCCCTTAAATGCTACCCCACACTGCTGATGGTCATTAGACAGTGGATTTAACAGGAGACAACAATCTGAACGGTAAGTGTAATGAACATACTTTTTGATGTGCTTCAGAGCATTTGAGGATCGATATCCAGTAGGTATGTATGTCTGGAGCCAAGATCTGATTGTAGATATAGAAATGAGAGATGTAGGCACACAGTTTAAAATCAGATCTGTGGGTGTGGATGTGTTCCACTCAGGTGAGTGTGCAGAGTAGGAAGAGAAGGAAGGAATCACTGGGTGAAACAGACACATAAAGGACGAGGAGGAAAGGAGATGTCTAATGAGACAGAAAAGAAAAAGTCTGAGGTGCAAGCACAACTGTGAGCCTGGAAACAGGATTGTGTAAGTTTTAAAAAAAGTTTCACGAAGTAACAAGCAACAGAGCAAGTGTAGAGAAAAATAAGATTGGATAGGGACTGAAAAGTTTCCAGTGGATTTAGAAACAGAATCTTGGTGACCTTGGTGCAAATGAATTCACTGGAGGGCTGGGGGCAGAACTTGAGCTCCGGTTCTCTGAGGAGTAAATGGGTTATAAGAAAGAGGATATAGTGTAGACAACTCTTCTGGCTGGGAAGGAGAGCATTAAGGATTATTTTTATGTAATGGAAATGATGATTGTAGTATAGCAAAAGCAAACAAAGCTAGGTTGAAATCTCAGCTCTGCTAGGTATCATCTTTATCAGTGAAATAGAAATAAAAATACCTACTGTATAGATTTGTTGTTAGGATTAGTGATTATTTTTGCAGAACACCAAACAAAAGTAGTTAGTAAATGAGAACTATAGCCATGTTAAAATGTAAAATCTGAAAACCTCCAAATCTTCTGAATAATTTATTTGAATCTTTCATAGACAGATTAAAACTTTTAAAATTATTTTTTATTATTTTATCTGAATATCGGATGCTATAAGGACATAGTATTAATGTCACTGTTGCTATATAAATTATTTAACTTTTAAGTAAGAATTTTAAGTAAGCTTTATTGAGATATAATTTACCTACAGTAAAGTCACCTACTTAAAGTGCATTGTTCAGTGGTTTTTAGTATATTTACAGAATTTACAGTATATTTACAGAATTTAGTACATTTGCTACCATCATTACAGTCAACTTTTAAAACATTTGCATAATCTCCCAAAGAAATCCCAGCATCTCCTAATTCCCATCACTTCTCCCTCTAGCCCTAGGCAATCACTAATCCGTTTTCTGACTCTACAGATTTATTTGCCTGTTGTTGACATTTCACAGAAAAGGAATCATGCAAGGTGTGACTCTTTGCAATTGGTTTCTTTTACTTGGCATAATCTTTTCATGGTTTATCCATGTGTAACATGTATCAGTAGTTCATTCTTTTTTCTAGTTAAATAGCATTCCATTCAATTATGAAGACATACCACATACTATTTATCCATTAATCAGCTGATGGGCATTTGGGTTGTTTCCGTATTTTGGCTATTACGAACAATGCTGCTATGAACCTTTGTATACAGGCTTTGTATGGATGCATGTTTTCATTTCTCTTGAGTGCATACTTATGACTGAAATTGTGAGCTTAATGGGAGATTTTTAAATTTAGTTTTTTTTTTTTGAAACAAAAATTTCGCTCTGTCACCCAGGCTGGAGTGCAGTGGTGTGATCTTGCCTCACTGCAACCTCCGCCTCTCAGGTTCAAGCGACTCTCCTGTCTCAACCTCCTGAGTAGCTGGGATTCCAGGATCATGACACTACGCCTGGCTAATTTTTGTATTTTTAGTAGAGATGGGGTTTCATTATGTTGGCCAGGCTGGTCTTAGACTCCTGGCCTCAAGTGATCTGTCCACCTCGGCCTCCCAAAGTGCTGGGATTACAGACCTGAGCCACTGCACCCAGCCTAAATTTAGTTTTTTTTTTTTTTTTTTTTTTTTTTTTTTTTTTTTTTTTTTTTGAGACAGAGTCTTGCCTCTGCCACCCAGGCTGGAGTGAGTGGCCGGATCTCAGCTCACTGCAAGCTCCGCCAGCCGGGTTTACGCCATTCTCCTTGCCTCATACCTCCCGAGTAGCTGGGACTACAGGCGGCTGCCTTGTCGCCAGGCTAGTTTTTGTATTTTTAATGTAGAGACAGGGTTTCCACCGTATTAGCCAGGAATGTGGGTCTCGATCTCTGCTGGACCTCGTGATCCGCCCGGTCCTCGGCCTCCACAAAGTGCTGGGATTACAGGCTTGAGCCACCGCGCCCGGCCAAATTTAGTTTTTAATAACAAAATTTAAACATGCTTATACACAAAACAATTGAACATTGTATAAAGGATAATTTCTTTCCCCATCCCAGTTTTACTTCCCTGAGGTAAACACTGTTACCCTGAGGTAAGTTTTATTTCCTTCCAGTCTTGCTCTATGGTAGGCCATCTTTCTTAACATGAAACATTTTGGCAGACTGTGTTTAGCTGAAATTACAGGCTGGTGTATGAGAAAAAGTACTACCACCTGAAGTCTCTGACCCAGCTACTATATCCGTCATAGACTACTGGTGTGACTGTATGATCTTGGGTGAGTCTCTTGATTTTACCGGAGTTATTTTCTCAATTTTTAAGGTGTTTGGGTACAAAGTTTTCTAATTCTTTCTAGTCAAGCATTATATGATTTAATAATACTAAGGGCCCTGAGGATGCACTATTAGCTTTAGGCTTATTTGCAACGTGTTTTTCTTTCCCTTTCTTTTTATTTATCATTGGTAGAAGGAACTTCAGAGAAAGGCAATGACAATTACCCTCACCTTGCCAACCACTGACATTTGCTTAGCATGCTAAACAAACTTTCAGAGTGACTGGTGTTGAAAATAAAGTCCTTTTGTAGGTCTTAATTTGTTTCTTTTTAATCTTCTAAGTTTGCTGAATTGATTTTTGTTTATTACCTTTTACAGGGTCAATCAGAGTTACCAAGAATTTTGCTTTTGATGTACCTTGATTCCACTTTTGAAAGTCTAATCGTCGTGCACATTACAATGACCTAACCTCTCTAAGATATGATAGAGGCATCTGCATATGATGAAACTTCTCCAGAGCATCTGGTATTGATACATGTTTAGTACACGTGAAAATACTTTAACAAAAGCAGACACTGTTGTAGTACATAATAGATGGGTTGATGAAAATCAGTTTCTGTGGCCTAATTCTGAAATCAAAAAATCCCAGGGAAACTATGTGCATCACCTTCCCCCAAGAGAACAAGGATGAAATCTGATCCTGCTGGAAGGACTTCTCTCTGCCAGTTCTTCCACACATATCCTTGAGCCTGAAGAAGAGTTTCCACTAAATGGGAACTCTTCCTTTGAGTTCCAAGACTATAAATCACAGTTGTAGGTGAATACTCACCACTTGTCATTCCACTGAATGTCTACTATGTGCTCATGGGTCACATGATAACATACAGCATGGTTCCTACCTCTAAACAGATGACAGAAAGATCCTCTGTTTTCAGAACCAAAGACAAAAACCACATGATTATCTCAATAGATGTAGAAAAGGCCTTTGACAAAATTCAACAGTGCTTCATGCTAAAAACTCTCAATAAATTTGGTATTGATGGAAGGTATCTCAAAATAATAAGAA
>NW_016814438.1:382751-394298 GCF_001698545.2 Rhinopithecus bieti
GGCTAATATCCAGAACCTACAAAGAACTTAAACAAATTTTCAAAGAAAAAAACAAACAACCCCATCAAAATGTGGGTGAAGGATATGAAGAGACACTTCTCAAAAGAAGACATTTATGCAGCCAACAGACATATGAAAATGCTCATCACCACTTGCCATCAGAGAAATGCAAATCAAAACCACAATGAGATACCATCTCACACCAGTTAGAATGGTGATCATTAAAAAGTCAGGAAACAACAGGTGCTGGAGAGGATGTGGAGACATAGGAACACTTTTACACTGTTGGTGGGAATGTAAACTAGTTCAACTATTGTGGAAGACAGTGTGGCGATTCCTCAAGGATCTAGAACTAGAAATACCATTTGACCCAGCCATCTCATTACTGGGTATATACCCAAAGGTTTATAAATCGTGCTGCTATAAAGACACATGCACACATATGTTTATTGCAGCACTATTCACAATAGCAAAGACTTGGAACCAACCCAAATGTCCATCAGTGACAGACTGGATTAAGAAAATGTTCCACATATACACCATGGAATACTATGCAGCCATAAAAAAGGATGAGTTCATGTCATTTGTAGCGACACGGATGAAGTTGGAAACCGTCATTCTCAGCAAACTACTGCAAGAACAGAAAACTAAACACTGTATGTTCTCACTCATAGGTGGGAATTGAACAATGAGAACACTTGGACACAGCAAGGGGATTATCACACACTGGGGCCTGTCATGGGGTGGGGAGAGTGGGGAGGGATAGCATTAGGAGATATACTTAATGTAAATGACTAGTTAATGGGTGCATCACACCAACATGGCACATGTATACATATGTAACAAATCTGCACGTTGTGCACATGTACCCTAGAACTTAAAGTATTATAATAATAATAATAATAATAATAAAGATACTCTGCTATCATAGTTATTATTAGAGTTATACAGTTATTACTAGAGGAAAATCTACAATTCAATTTTGGCTGTTCTTGAAGTTCATTAGTCCCCTAGGCATTACGGGATGAAAGTGCAAGAAGAAAAATTAAGGATTGTTTGCAAGTCCCCTTAGTAGCTGGTTTTGAACCTACCAAGCAGAAAGTTAGGGTCTAAAGACAGTAATAATGTGAGAAAGCAGATGTGTTGTTAGAAAGAACTTGGGTCTTGAGGACGTGTGAATTTCTACTTGTTGACCTAGAGAAAGAGAGAGGACTCCATGGCATTCCACGGAAGAGGTCTCACTGTGGGCTAAAGCAAGAACATGAGATACATTAGGGGGCCTTTTACAGAGAATGGAAAGAAGAAACCAACAGTATATGTATAGGTCAGAACTCAGGAGAGACAACTAGCATTGTGGAGCTATGATTTACAGCAGAAGGTCTTTGATCAGAGGTTCATAGGTGCTCTTGACCTGTTGGACACTGGCAGCTGCCTGAGGCCTCGGTGGCCAAGGACTTCACTCACACCTATCCTGATTTCCTACAGTTGCCATCCCCATTCTTCCTGTGGTAATTCTTTAACTTCAGGGCTTTAAAAGGTAGATCATCTTCTGAGAAAGGTTTGTTGCTCCTGAAACTGTTAATGGTGCTCAACAACAACAAAAAAGTCCATGTCTGTCTTTTTTGTTTCTCTGCTGGGAAAAGTGCCTGAATTAGAGGCTGTTTTCAATGGGTCACAAGAATCCCAGAGGAAAAGGTTCCAGTATGAAAATCAGGGCAGGGAACCTGGCCAGCACAGGAACAGAGCTACTGTGGAAGATAGAAAGTGAAATAAAGTCCCTGCCTGAGGGAAGAGGCCCCAGCTGACCACGGGTCCCACATGGCAACTGTCAAAGAGTAGAGTGGGGATCTCAGTGCTGTAACATGAGACTCCCGTCTGTGAAGTCACAACCCAAGGTGGAAAAATCAAGGTTAAAAAAAAGTCTTTGTAAAAGAAATTGAAGGCTTCTCATCTTGCCTCTGTCAGACACTGTCCAGTTCCTAGAAGTCTAGCCTCAACATGGAGCTCCAGTATGGACAAGAGTGGGAAAGGAGATGAATATCCAACATAACATCACTCAAAGCAGTTGGGACAGTGATAAAGGTGAGAAGAGTAAGGAAGTTCTTGTAAGTGAGGAGATTTCTATGGGAAAACAATAAGGAAAGCATTGTATTGTAAAAGTGTGGAAATGGTTGCCTAGGACATCTCATGATTCACCAACAGGCCCTATAAGGAGAGAGAATAATCACAGAACTCTCGCAATTATAATGGTAGAAATCTGGTAGAGGCTCTGTTTTATATTTCACAGCTGCTTTCCTCATGTCCAGTATAGCCTAGGGTCTACAGGTACCACAGGCTCTGTACTATTCCACTGATAGTGAGAATAGTAAGAACTTATCAAGTAAGTGGTCAGATAGAAAGGAAAACTGGGCTACTGTCTGACCTTCAGGTTTCCCATGCAGAGTCTCTGAATACCCAGCATTCAATAAATACAGATCTATATATAGCTATGGAAAAAAATCAGGCTGGATCCAAAATAAATAAGGCAGAAGCTGATTAAAATTCATATGTATTTGAAATACGCTATCCATAATAAATTTCTAGACCTTTTATTTTCTTTATTTTCTTTTTTCACATTACAGGTGGCTGTTGACTATATCCACAAAAGAAACTCTCTAGGTCCAGTGGTTCCTAAATCTTCTAAGAACAGGGGTCAGCCACATCTGGATTACATATCCTCAGAAGTGCTAACCCTATAATACGAATTTAATGCCTATTTGGGGTCTGAGTGACAGTTTCCTCATCTGGAAAATATAGAGGTCAGACTAAATTGTTTAGTCCAATCTTTGTACCCATCCATCTCTGAACTTAGGTTAGCATCTAGTTATTTTTTTCCCATAAGACTGATGGAATAATATCTTTGCAATTATGCCAGAGGCATAGGAAAGAAAACAGAGCATGAATTAGATGAATTTGAAGGAGATCTAAATAACATAGAGAAATAAAATTCTCATTTCGTATCCTGATATCCATCTTCATTTGGGTCAATTTATTCTGTTAGGTAGGTTGCTCAAAAGAACACTTGGCCACAGGGATGAGCTAGGACTGAAATCTAGTCTGAATGCTGTTAGCCATGCCACAGGCCCTGGCACAGTGTGTCCTCCAGCCAGAAGAAGGGGAGCCTTTGTAAAATTTGGACAAAGGCTTTGGCTGCTTAGCAGTGGCCCAGCATACCCTCTCCTTTTAAACGCAAGCCATAAAATTCCTCTTTACCCTCTAAGGTATTCATTTTGTCTGGAATAGAGTTATCTTAAGTTTTAGTATTCAATTTGGAACACACATAACTACTGACTTTAAAAACCCTCTTCCAGAGATCCTTTAAACCTCTTATGAGCTGGGGGTCTACAGAACCAAATTAAAGGGTTGATATGGAAGGTTTATTTTCTCTTCTCTGAGAGGTAGATTTTAATCTCTTAATTAAAATAAAATTCTGCATTCTAAAATATTTAGATATTTATATAAATAAAGGCAGGCTTGCACAGCCCTTCCCCGATATGGCCAACCCTACCATTCATCTCCCTTCACAATTCAGTGGACTCACTATTAAGCTATGAATGGAAACAGTCTTTTATAACAGTCTGAAAAAAATTCATTCTCACCTCAGCCTGAGGTATCTATCTGAGGGGGTCATAATACATTATCTCACGTATACAAATATAATGATAGCTAACATTTATGGAACTATTCATATTTATCAGGTACCATTTTCAGCACTTTATTTAAAACCTCTTGAAATCCTTATAGGTACCCCATGAGACTGATAATATAATAATTGCTACCTTACAGAAAAGTCCCTTGCTCAAGTTTACATAGCTAGAAAGTTGTGGAGGCAAAATTCAAACCCTAATATTTTGTGTCTAGAGTCTAGTTTCTTAACCATATATTCATTGCCAGCCTATCTATCTCTCTATCTATCTATCTTCATATCATATCAGTCAGTCATCTGTTGATATATCACCTATCTACTAAAGAGATTTGACTATTGTTCAATGGGGTATACTTTTCTCTGAAGCAGAATTCAATACTTGAAGAATTACTACTGTAATATTCAGTGAATATTTATTAAGCACATTTAAAATACAGATTCTGGTACCAGCCTAGTTAGGTTCAGATTCTACCCATGTGACCTTAGAAAGTTTAGTTAACTGTTTCATTACCTGCAAAATGGGATAATAATGATACATACCTCCCTGGGTTCCTGTGGAGATTAATGAGTTAACTTGTATAAAGTGCTGCTGGGTAGGCAATAAGATGATAAATAGTGATTGTTGTAATCATTATCCTCATAGTTGCCATCATCATCATCATATCTGTATTGTCATTGTCACTATTACTACTACATGCCAGGTACCATTTTTGGCATGCAGAACAAAACAATAAATAAAACAAAACTTCTGCTCTAATAAAATTAATATTCTAAGTGTAAGTTCTGATAACCTCATTTCCAACTATCTCATCTCATTGTTTCCATTTGTTTCTCAAACCATGTACTGTAATATTAATATAAAATTGGGATGATCATAGCTACTCCATAAGTCGTTATAGGTTAAAATGAGTTTGTACATATAAAATTTCTGAAATAGTGCATAGCACCTAAAGGCACTCAATACACATCAGTGGTTTTAATTAATATCTGTGCAATGGGTGTTATGGTTTAACGTCACTGTCTCGATTCTGAGTCCTACAATTTGTTGGCTAGGTGATTTTTGCATAGCATTTTCTCATAGGTAGTTTCCTTCACAAAGGAATGCTTTTGAAGTTGTGCTTATTCTGTTTTCTTATTGCCACCCAATAATTTGATGGTTACTAAAGTAAATACGAAGATTGCTCCCAAAACACAAACAGGCATACTAAAACTAATAGAAAATATTTACATCATCTCAGATAGAGCTATTATCTCACTTTTAATTTTTTAAAGCTAATCAATTAAATTTAGATTGTTTTATCACAGAGTTATTTGAACATATCCAATCTGGTTTCACTTCCCAGCTGTGTCATCTCAAGGTATTTAACCCTCATGAAGCCTCCTGATTCTACCTACCTGGGTTGTTGTGCAGAGTAAATAAGAGCTTTTAAAACAGGGTGAGTTCCCTGTTTTCTGTTGTCCTTTACACTACAAAATTTTAACTGCGCTTTTAAAACAATTCTTGAATTCTTAACGAAAGAACATCTGCCCCCTAGTACCAAAAAACAGTGAGGGACAACAGTGAATGCTGTAAATTTAAGAAACTGTCTATTGAGATAATGCATTAATTTAAAATCAAGGGGTATTTCTTTCCATGTAAACCCTTTCATAGATTGCATTGCAGGGAAATAGGCTATAAACCAAATGTAGCAAGAGTGGCCTCTGTCACTCTGGGAGTCAATTAATTCTTATTTTCCTTAATTCATATTGGGTTTAGTGATCACCTACTTCAAAAAGGCAGTGACAGCCTTGGAAAAATAAGCTACTACATAAACTTAGAAAGGGGCTATGCCTTGTGAGTCATTCCTAGAGGGCTGACTCTCTTGGTTTTCATTAAAAGTGAAATAAAGCATTCTTTAAGATTATATCAGCTTTTTAAGGGCATAAGAAGGTCAATGGTTTGTAAGCATCTTCTTTCTGTTTCTAATGGTGCTGTTTCCCAGATTGAATCATGTGAACAAGGCTCAAATTTCCTTTCAGAGTCTACAGATTCATGGCAGAGTGGATGCGGGAAGTGGGAGATGGAGTGAGAAGCTACAGTGTACAGAGTGAACGTGATTAAGACTCCGTGAGAAGATGAGCTTGGATGTGAGAATGCCTTGGGTACAGCCCAGATTCCTCCAATTGCTAGATCAAAACATACACTTTGCAAAATTATTGAGATTATTAGAAACAATAAAGTACCTATGTAAAGTGCCTGGCTACTAATCTGTGCACCATAAAGTGGCTGTTATTTTGTCCACATTCCTGAGAAGAAACATGTAAGGCAAAAATAGCACTACACAAGTAGATAAAAAAGAAAAGTATCTCATACAAGTACACAATCACATATGGGATTAGACACATGCTGCCTTTTACAGGGAGCCTATAAATGTAATAATAAAAGGAAAAATATGTGACATTGATTATGATGACAAGAAGGATGGCTGCTAAGAATGATAGAAGTCAGCCCAAACAGCTTTCTTATGACCTCAGGTGATTTGCCTGAGCTGATAAACATTTTCTACCTGATTTGTGATAGCAATAGAAATAAATATACATGAGTTCAAGGCTTTAAAATAGAATACACATATGGGAACAATTAATAATGACTAATGTGGCTAGTGCCTGGATGAAAATTCATTTGCTCAATTTCCCTTGATCATCACAACAATCCTATGAGGGAAACAGAACAGATACAATTATTCTTCTCACTTTCTGATGAGGGAATTGAGGCTCTGAGGGTGGTAATATGTTTAGCTAAAATGCACGTGATTAGGATGGCCAAATGGAAGGCTTCAGACCTAGATAGTTTGGGCACAATCCTTAGCTCCTCTGTGACCTCATATTGCCACTACCTCAAACAAGGGACCTGATATATTTTGCCTCCCTTCCCAATTGTTTTCTAAAGAGTTTTATGTTTAAGTGTATTTACTGTGGACAACAGTGCTCATTCTGTCCAACAGGAGCAAAGAATCACCCTCCAGTGAATATCCCAAGCTAGAAAATTCTTCCCCTGAGTCAGTCACCAAGTACCACCTGTTCTATTTAATAAATAATTCTGAATCCATTTGTACCTCCCTATCTCGATAGTCTCAGTTCAGTTCTTCATTATTTACCCTGCTCTATAATATAATACTAACTAGTTTCCCTGCATTCAAACTTTTCCGACACAGGTGGCAGAGTGATCTTTTTAAAAATGCAAAGCAGATTGTCTCTTTGCTCAGCTTTAAAACTCTTCAACAGCTCCCCACTGCCTATAGGATAAAGTACAAAATCCTCAGCTTGGTAAGCAAGGTCTTCTATGATACATAGCTGCCTCTTTCTCCAACTTTATCACCCACCCAATAACCCTCAGCTACACAGGTAGTCTGGTAGTCCCAGAAGGCATTGTGTGCCTTTATATACCACGATGCTTAACTTTTTCCTATTTCTTTTACTTGGAACACGTTTCTTTCGTAATCCTACTGATAAACTCAGTGTCTTCATGATAATGCCCAGAAAAACAAGGGCAGAGTTAGGTAATTCCTCCTATGTTTACCTTTAGAGACTTGCATGCGCTTCTATTACAGATTAGTTTTGGAATTTATATTTGATTTTGTATTTACAGACTTTGAAACAGTTAAAACATTAAAGGCCCAGTAAATTTTCTGCCACTCTGCAAGGAAAGAAAGCTTGCCAAAGATAAGTTTTAGTATTCAATTTGGAACACACATACCTGCTGACTTTAAAACCCCATTTAAGGGATCCTATAACTTTATATGTGCTGATAATCTACAGAACTGAATTAAAGGGTTATAATGGAAGGTTTATTTTCTCTTCTCTGAGAAGTAAATTTTGAAGACTTCATGAAAACAAAATGGCATGTTGTAAAATACGTAGATCTCTAAAAAAATACAGGCAGGCTTGCATAGCCCTTCTCCCATACTGCCAACTCTACCATTCATTTCCCTTCACAATTCACTGGACTCACTATTAAGCTATGAATGGAAACAGTCTTTTATAACAGTTCTTTAATAAAAATAAAAAATCATTCTCACCTCAGCCTGAAGTACTATTCAGGGGCTCACCATAACTCTGGCATATGATTGAGGTCTTACAAAATAAAGATCTCGCTCTGCATCCCCAAACTCAGAATGGCTTGAGGCTGCCAACATTATGATTTCTACAAAGGTGGTAAATTATAAATGTGGATTCTCTGAGCCCAGCAGAGAATAGTTAGACATTAGACTTGCAGATGGACCTCTGGGAAGATGAATTGCATTTTCTATAGGTAATGCTTCTTATAAATGATTAGAAATTGATGGCTAGGAGTAGATGGGGCCATTTCTTTGTGTATGTTAATGCCTCTGCAGAAGGGACAGTCGAAGGTCATATTTGCTTCCAACACTATCACTTGTAATAATCTGATTTTAGTTATGCTCAATTAAATATGCAGGACACCCTTAGGTTAAGGCTGTCTCCACACTCTGAGCTTCCACATAACAATCTGAAACCTAACTTAGAAGTGTTATACACAGTAGAGTTTCAGAGAGTTACAAGCAGCTGGGTTTCAGCCAATTTCAGGCAGCCAACTCATCACACCATGCCCAAATAAAGCAGATGCCTAGCTGTAGCCCATCAGGTGATTTCTCTACTTTGCTTCTGTGTACAGGCTGTAAAAGGTTGCTTCTCAAACTGCTCAGTGGAGCTCTCTAAACCTCTTCTGGTTCTGAGTGCTGCCTGATTCATGAATTGTTCTTTGCTCAGATAAACTCTGTTAAATTTAATTTCTCTAAATTTGTTATTTTAACAGCTACCTAGAGATTAGGTGCATTTGAGAAACTGAGGCCTTTTAGCAGATATATATCACACAGTAAGTAATTCTTCATTTATATGCCTGTGAGATACTTAAGGGGAGAGACCATGTTTTTTTCACCTTTGAATCCCTAACATTAAGGATGATGCCTGGTACCTAGCTGAAGTCCCATGAATATATATCCTTCAGTGAGTGAAGATGTTTCATGATGATATAGTGCTTCACAGTTCATTTCCCATCCAAACCTGCCAGTATATTTTAATTAGCCTTCATCTGGTTTATCTCAGCCTCTGTTATCAACTGCAAAATAGCAATAATTAGGACTGTTTATGTAAAAGGACAAATAAACATATGCCATAAATATTGAAAAAGCAGCCAAGAATACTATTCTCCTTGCCCTAGAAATATCAAAAGCTGAATAACTTTTCTCCCTCAGTAGAAAACCAATTACAACATCAAAATTACTTGTTTTCAAAGAAAAGAGATGTACTAGATAAGCAGGAGTCCCACAGAAATCCCATTTATTTTTCAAATTTTAGTTTGATTTCAGGCTCTGCACATTTCTTGTTTCTGCAAGCATTAAAAAGTCAATTCCTCCAAACATAATCTGCAGCCATAGACACCGTGCCAAGTAATTTAAAGTGCTTTCCTAAGAAAAACTAACAACTTCTCTGTTTCCTTTTAAATGGTCTTACAGAAGTAAATTGTGTGTACAATTAATTCATCCCTAAATGTTTGCTATTAATTCAAAGAACTGAGATCTTGGGTATTCCCACTGAAGCTCAGAAAATACAGGAGACTGACTCAGGTTGTTTTTGCTGACTCACCTTTATTCTTCTAAATGTGGATTAGGAGTTAAACTAATGTAAATGTAAGGATGGTTTCACATGCTAACTTTCCCAGAGCTAGTGCGTATTCTAATCTGAAGCCATAAGTGCTGTATCAATATGTGCCTGTTTCTGGAATAGACTTCAGGAATTTTTTAAAAGCTCTGAACAAAATAGACATCATTAACTACTGCATCCTAAAAATCAGGCATTTCTTCAACATTTTGGCTGTCTTTTCAGCTTGCACCTTTGTAAAAGGTTGTCCTATTATAGTAGCATCTTGAACGTTGTTGTTGATCCTTGATAAGTATTAGCTAAATAAATTAATATACACATTTTTGTAAAATCTTTTTTAGGGCAAAAGATCCTAGAATATTTTTATTTAACCACGAGTGGTAGTAAGGCATAGACCTGTGAAATAGTAGATTGGGTTCCACAACATTACTAGAGTTGGATAAGGGTTCGTCTATCTAATTCTAAGTTCTCATCTACTTCTGAGGGTCTATATGTTATTCAAGAACACAGAGAACAGCACACAGGTGATGGTGTCAAAAACGGAACCAGAATATTTTTACTTTGCCCCTGAATTATTGGCTACATTTCAAGATACAGTGGCTTGGAAAGGTATTTCCCATTGGAAAAATAAATAATATCTGAAATGAATTACGGAGTTTTCATGAAGAATTGACGGGTGCCTAATGGATTTATAATGTAGACAATCACCATAGACATAGTTTATGGTGAAAGTACAACACAAAGTGCGTTCTAGTTATTATTTGTTTCTATGCATGAATTCATTCATTCATGGAGTAGTTTTATGTGCCTACTAAGAACTAGGTAAAGCACAGCTTGAGCTATGACTTGTTCTCAAACAGGTATCAGTTTGCTTGTTTGCAGATTTTATTTCCATGTTTATGTATTCATCCAATAATCCTGAGCTCCTGCTAGCCAGATACTGTACTAAGTGTTAGGAATATAGCAGTGCACAAAATAAACACAATTCTACTCATTGAGCTTACAGTGTAGAGGGTGATACAGGCATTTAGTTTGAAAATCACATAAATACATGTACAATTATAAATTGCTTGAGTCTTATGAAAAATAGAAAGAAAATATATAATAGGGGGACTGATTTTCAGTTTCAGAGAGCTTCTCTGAAGACGTGCAATTTAAGCTTGGATCTAAGATGACCAGAAGTTAATCAGGCAAAGTGTAAAAAGAGCTTTTCAATTCCAGGGAAAAGCATATGTGAAACGCTTGAGACTAGAAGAGATTTAGTGCATTTTGTGAATAAAAAGAAGGCCAACATAAATAGTGTGGTTGGCAAAGGGAAGAGTGAAATGAGGTATCCAAAAGGCAGGCAGGGGCTAGGTCATGCAGAGCCCAGATGGTATGTTAACGACTTCACATTGCATCCTAATGCAAAAGGAGATCTGATCTGTATTTTTACAGATCACTTTGGTTGCATTGAGAATAAGCCTGGAGGTCAACAGTGGAAATGGTGAGAACAATTAAGAAGCTACTATAGGTGGGAGATGATGGGGTCTTGGATTAAAGTGGTGGAAATAGTAGTAAAGGAAAGTGAATAAATCTGAGATATTTTGGAGGTAGAATCAACAGGACTTGAAGATGAATTGAATGGTGGATATGAGGGAAAACAAGGTAGTAAGGATGACTCTCAAGTTTTTGGCTTAAACAATATGGTAGATGTATGTGCCATTTACTAAGCTGAGGAAGTATGGAGGAGGAGCAAAGTGGGATGAAATTAAGAATTTGGTATCAGGAGGGGGCGGAGCAAGATGGCCAAATAGGAACAGCTACAGTCTCCAACTCCCAGTGCGAGTGACACAGAAGACCGGTGATTTCTGCATTTTCAACTGAGGTACTGGGGTCATCTCACTAGGGAGTGCCGGAAAATCGGTGCTGGTCAGCTGCTTCAGCCTGACCAGCGAGAGCTGAAGCAGGGCGAGGCATCGCCTCACCTGGAAGCGCAAGGGGGAAGGGAATCCCTTTTCCTAGCCAGGGGAACTGAGACACACAACACCTGGAAAATCGGGTAACTCCCACCCCAATACTGCGCTTTAAGCAAACAGGCACACCAGGAGAATATATGCCACACCTGGCCAGGAGGGTCCCACGCCCACGGAGCCTCCCTCATTGCTAACACAGCAGTCTGCTGCGATCTATCCTCAAGGCAGCAGCGAGGCTGGGGGAGGGGC
>NW_016814438.1:398398-408627 GCF_001698545.2 Rhinopithecus bieti
AACTTAAAGTATAATAAAAAAAAAAAAGAAAAAAGAATTTGGTATCAATGCACTGCTCGTGATAAGGCCACTAAAATAGCTGTCTGTGTGTTTTTGTGTTTTTATGACTTTTTTTCTACAAAGATAAGATAAAGAATAAGATAATGGAAAAAGAAAAAAGGAGAAGAAAGGGGACCAAAATAGAATAAATTGAAAATAGAATTCCCAAAAAGGGGAATGATGGATGGGGGTTGGGGCCTGGTGCATATCAGAACTAGACAGGGTGTGTCATTTGAAAAAAAAATTCAACATTGTATCATAATGTTTTTATTTGAAAAATAAATAACTCTATTGTATTCATGATACAGATGACAGAAAGCGAGCTGAAAAGAATCATATCTGGTAGGTTCACATAGAGGTAAACTCTTATCGGCTACTTATTGGTGAATTTTTCAGGAGCGATGCTTCAAAATCCCCAGTGAAGTGGAAGGAAACCAATGTAACTTTTACGTTAATAAAAAAGGAACACAGGATAAAAAGAAAAAAAATGTTTACTGACACAGAGCCAGAAGAAGGGAAGGTATATGAGAAGTCAGGGTAATGATAGAGAAAGGACAGAAAAAGAGAAATGGGTGGAAATTTTTTTCCAGTGAGCAAAAATGGCTAATGGTCTGCCAGGTCAGTTATCATCTGGATTTGAATCCCAGTTCTGTCACTAGTGGATGATCTTGGGCAAGTCAGGCAACTTATCAAGTCTCAATTGCTCATTTGCAAAACAAATATAATTATAACATCTACCTCATAAAGTTATTATGAAGATTAAAATACATAATTCATAAGAAGTACTTAACAAAATGCCTGGCACAGAAGAGCTCAATAAATGTGAGCCATCCTTATGTAGCTGAGTATAGCTACATAATTACCAGCAAGTCATTACAGGTATGTGACTCTTCTCATTTCCTTAGGGGTATGGTGACTTTGACCTTTTAGCTTTAAAATGGCATAGTTCACTGTATCAAGAAATAGTTTTAATGATTTGTTAAAAATATAGGTGGATTTAATATTTATAAAGTATTCTGAAATATTATTAGACTTTAATTATTGCAAATTAATAAAATGACCTAGCTGATTTACATAGTTAAAAACATGTTTTCTCATTTATTTCTGGAAATGTTAGATGTAATTTAAAATTTATTATTCAACTCTCCTAGATAGAACAGTCATTGACTTCTAAACTTATTCTTTCAAAATATCAAAAAATAAAGATGATGTTCTTAGCAGACCGTCTTGATATATCCATCTTCACTCTGAATCATTCTAAAGTCTGTATTTTCTCAGCCCTAACAGTATTATGAAGATATTCCTGTCTGAAAACATTATATAGACACCCCATTCTGTGTAGAAACATTACAATTGGGATCTCTGTTTAGACTGAATTGGAACTACCTTGTGGAACACTGAATTCTATTTTTCTTGCTTTCCTCTCTCTCCAACTCAGGCTACTATGAAAAGATGAGGTCTTTTTTGTTATTTTCATATATATGCTTTGGAACACTAACACAGAATTGTGTTCAACTTTCAGACTTAGACTAATTTCTTTACAAAGTTATTGAAAGACTCAAAACATTCTAAGGTCAAATTTGGACTCCACATTTATTGGCAAGATCATACTGAGGGCAATGCCTTTAACCCTCTCTGAACATCTATTTCTTTAAATAGGCTGGGAGCAGTAAATACGAGAATATATATATATGTATACACCTAGCATGATAACATAATATAAACATTAATTTTATATTCTGTGTGGTAAGATGGAACCAAGTGATTCTGTAGTTTTGGACAAGTTGCTTAATACCTTAAGGACTCAGTTAAATGGTGATATTAATCTAATATTTTAGCTAAAATATTAAATGGTGATAATAGTACATATTTCTTAGGCCACATTATGCCTAGAGCAGAGTAAGCACTTATTAAATATTATTTAAAAATATTCAACAAATGTTCCCTTTCATCCTTCTTTTTTTTTTTTTTGAGACAGAGTCTCGCTCTGTCGCCCAGGCTGGAGTGCAGTGGCCGGATCTCAGCTCACTGCAAGCTCCGCCTCCCGGGTTTACGCCATTCCCCTGCCTCAGCCTCCCGAGTAGCTGGGACTACAGGTGCCCGCCATCTCGCCTGGCTAGTTTATTGTATTTTTTAGTAGAGACAGGGTTTCACCGTGTTAGCCAGGATGGTCTCGATCTCCTGACCTCGTGATCCACCTGTCTCGGCCTCCCAAAGTGCTGGGATTACAGGCTTGAGCCACCGCGCCCGGCCTCATCCTTCTGTATGAATGAAATGGTGTTAAGTTCCAAAATTAATTCTTCTAGAAAAATATAATTAATACCTTATTAAAATGTATAGGAACCAGGAATATGTGGAGCATCATGTGATCATGTCTAAGTGCTCTGTGATCACTCCAGGGAACAAAACAAAACAAAAAGGCAACGTTCTTAATTTCTCCCATTGCACCAAGGGAACAGCAGAACATCTCTCCAACTTGGGGAAGATGTTTAGTGCAAGAGAAGTGAGCAGAGGCGGATTCTACCCATTCATCCTTGTGGAAGCACATGCAATTGGAGAAGATGAAGTGAGGAAGCGCATGCAGTACCTGGTCATCTCAGAGTCAGGGAGCAGGCCTAGGTGGTAGTGGGAATAGGGAGCTGAGAGAAGGAAGCTTTTGTCACACTCAACAGGGGAATAGTGCCTGGGAGAAGCAGGCTTATCACATAGTTTGTTCACAGTGCTGTAAACAGGTTCCGGAGGCCTGGTGATACAAGAGGAAGAGAAAGATATGCATGGTTAGTATATACAAGGAACACGTGTGCAACCAGTAGCATTTCACCATATGCAAAAGTAAAAACAATGCCATTTTTTTTGATTTGTTATTAGAAGAAACTCAATTTTCCACTTGTAACATTTTCTTTTTTTTTTTTTTTTTTTTTTTTTTTTTGAGGACGGAGTCTTGCTCTGGCCACCCAGGCTGGAGTGCAGTGGGCCGGATCTCAGCTCCTGCAGCTCCGCCTCCCGGGTTTACGCATTCTCCTGCCTCAGCCTCCCCAAGTAGCTTGGGACTACAGGCGCCCCGCTCGTCGCCCGGCTAGGTTTTTGTGTATTTTTAAGTAGAGACGGGTTTCACCGTATTAGCCAGGATGGTCTCGATCCTCCTGGACCTCGTGGATCGCCCGTCTCGGCTCCCAAGTGCTGGGATTACAGGCTTGAGCCACCGCGCCCGGCCGTAACTTTTCTTATAATAAAGACTTTATTCCTCAGACTTTTTTGTGGGTAAATATGGCCCCATGAAAATGTTCAGTCCTATGTGATTTGAGTGCTCTGAAGCGTTCGGTGAACTGGAATAGCTGCTTATAAGGAAGCTCATTTAGCTGGAATTCTTGAAATTTTGTTCTCTCACATTTCCTCCCTTTACTCACCCGGAACCCAGACATGATGGGTGGAGCTTCACTGGTCATCTAAGACCATGAAGCAAACTTGAGGATAAAGCCAAAAAATACACATAATGGAATATAAAGACAGCACTTGTGTCACTGATGATATGGAGTGGCACTATACCAACTCTGGACTAGCTACCTTTGAATTTCTTCTCTGTGGATAAAGATAAACTGTGTTGTTCAAGCTAGGATCATTTTTTTTTTCTTCTATAAATGGGACCTAATCTTAACAGATATACTCCTACAAAATTTAAGACTGCACATCTAATACAAAGAAATAAGTATAAATAAGGCCTACTACAAATGCTAATGTATTTAATTATGTTTGGAGTCCATCTAATATCTTCTGTATACATAGGAAATGTAAACAATGCTATTTTCTGTAAATTGGGCCTATGACTATTTGGAGAAATCTCTGCATCTTAATTTGAAAATATTATTATACATAAAATGGCAGCTGATCTAAACTGCCAGCACAGAACCTTAGAAGAAAGGATTCAGTGACTTCTTTTAGATCGTAAAACATTCTCATGATAATGTCATCTCAGTAACGTTGTTTCTGCCTGGGAGAGCTGATCCAATTTTCTCAGTCTGATGTTGACTCTACAGACTAAGAAAATGATGTTTCTAATTTTCTCCTAGTCCTTTTACTTCAGTAGCACCATATTTTGAGTCAAATTTTCACAATCAAAACTGGCTAATGGAGATCTTTTAGAAATTCCTGGTTACATTGTATTCAACTGAATAAAGAGAAAATATTTTACTTTCTGAAAATGATTATAAATTCAAGCCAATGAAAATGAGGTCCTGTATTCTGTCCAGGGTTGAACTCTTGAAACTTTTATTTGAATCTTTTTGGAACCATTTTATGAATATAATATTATCATTTGATTCACATATTTAGTAGATTTGGTGTTTGGAGCAGGCTTTAATACCTTGGATTTTAGAAGAAGGCTCTTATTTTTTTTGCTTTCAGTCACCTTCAGGATGGTTTCATAGTGGACCAATACTTGCTAAGCTTAATTCTTCACTTTTCAAAGTCTTATCAACACAGAGAAACAGTTACTGATATTGCAGGTACATTTTACCTTTGTTTCACCTTCTATTTCTTCCCTATTTATTTACTTGTTATTTTGTACATTCACTGGCTAAAGAATAGAGATATTAAATCCAGTTTCTTTTGTTGATTATGAGAACACTTAATATCTCAGAAGATGGGTAGATTAAAAGATACCAAAACATAACAAACCACTTGAAAATTTGACAAAGTCTTCTTGCAATATTGACAAAGTTCTCTTGCAATCAAACAACAACGTTAAAAATATCAGTGAAAATCTCCTTTCAAGTGGCATAAAAATGGGGTTCATGTTTGAAGATTTCTGTCTAATGGTGTTATTACAGTGCTAGGATTCTGTCATGTATTCTATCATACAGTATGTATATTATGTACTAGAGCACAGTGCAGTATACAGAAAGTACAACACAGGCTACAATCTGAACACAGAAATGGCACATAGTAGGTATTTGGTAAATGTTTCTTTAAATGAATTTTTTTTTTAAAATTTTTTTTTTTTTTTTTTTTTTTTTTTTTTTTTTTTTTTTTTTTTTTTTTTTTACCATTCTTTGCTGAGGGAAATTTTAAAAAACCTTCTGATTCTTTCAAGGGAGCCATAAGTTACCCTAAATTTTTTAGGCCATTATAAATTCTCACAGGTTATACCAGTAAAACCAGAATCCCAACATCATCATGAACTGACTGGCTTTAAGTACTTAATTAAAGCATGTGTGCATGGTTCATCTGCCCTCAAAGGGATAGGTTTCTTGTGTGTTTGAGTTTAGCCACTGCAATGCCTGCCTACAGTTCCTGTGAAAGTCACTCCAGTGGGCACAGTGGGCTCCTCACAGACTTCTCAGCCCTGAGTTCCAGAAGGCCTAATACTGGGAGTCAGCATTCTTAGTCTTTCCCTGCAGTTATATTCTGTGTGACCTCTCCCCATCAGACAAACAAGAAATGCCATTTTATAAACCATCACGGATCTGGGTGGCAGAACAGATGCCACTATCACTTCCCGTTTAGTTAGTTAAGGAAGTGCCAAGGGGAAATGACTTTTGGCAGCGTGAATCAGCTAGTCATAATTGAAAGGGCCTGCTTGGAACTGCCAGAATGGCCTAGGTCAGAAGGTAGTGAATATGGAAATCCAATCCAAGAGGTCTAACTGTGGATGCCCCCAGAAGGAGGGAAAAGCATTCGAAGATACTGGTATAATCTCTAAGTGAATTTATAAACAAATCATTTATCTTGCTGTCCATTTATAAAGAGCCATAGATAATGACTTTGTTGCTCATCTGCTGAGCCATCAGCATTTATTTGCATATCTACGGATTTATAATTGCAGGTTCTTACAGTATATAATTAGCACACCCTGGCCCTTGGTGATCTCTCTTTTCTCTGAACTCCATTAGCACTTGCTATTTGTTCTATTTCCTTGTCATTTTAAATTGCTAATCCACAATACTAGTGTATGTTGGAGGGAGGTGCTTCATCTATACCTTATTCTTAGGAAAACTACCTTGCCTATAACTGCTCCTTCCCATTTGGACAACTTGCCACTACCAAATTCAGTATCCTCCCTAACCAAAGCAGTTTAGACCATTGGATCAGGATTGGGCCCCTCACCTTGCAACCATGATCTGTATGGTGGGACTCAAAAAGAAAAAAAAAGAAAGAAAAAAAGAAAAGGCCTAGACCATTTGGATTCTTCTGTAGAAGGTGAATAATGCGAATAAAGGAGAATAAATTATCAGTTAACAGAATAAGGAAAGGATGCAAACATGGAGAAGGTAGCTGTAGCTGTGTCCACTAATTATAGAGCACCGGAGTGAAGCTCTATCAAATTTTGTTGCTAAAAATGTCTAGAGGTACCTTGAGTCTAGAATAACTGTCTGGGTTCATTCTTTCAACTGGGTTATGAGAGATCATGCTATTGAATTTCTTTGATGATTCCCATATGACATTAGTTGTCAATCAACTACCAATCTCCCACCATGTCTCCTTATTGGAAGTTAGATCTCATCTCATGTTTGCAATCAGTACAGTGAAAATAAAACAGGCACCTTGTTTATTTTCACATCTCTTTCACATCACCTCAACTAGACTATACCTTCCAAAGCCAACAGACAAAATCTTGGGCCTCTATGTAATTTCCTAGTACCTGAGACTAATACCAGACTAATTCTATCTTTAAAAGTTTGATATTTTGTTCATTATAAATTCTTTTGCATTAATTTCATTTTCTAAAATATTTCATTAAAGTATTTTTGTCTTAATTGCTGTTTCTTGGTGTTCCCTTAAATTTTGCATCCAACATGAGTACCTCACTCACCTCACTACAGTCCTGGCCCTGTATCAGAGATAATAAATGTTTAAGACAGTGATAATAATGACTGTGAGTGTAAATAGTCTTCATCTGTGTAGCACCTGAAGCGACAAGGTCAAAGGAATATGACTCTCTTCTCTTAGAGATAACAGTGAGAGTGACTTACACTTCATTGAATTTTCTAACTCCCTACCAAAGGGCTCTCAAAGCCTTCAGGCTGTCTCAGGCAGGGACCTCAACTCATTGTACTGTCTTTATTCATTCACAATGCTCTCTACTTCTCTAGAATATTAGATCCTGGAAGATCAGGACCAAATCTCCTGTGTCTTTGTTTCCTCATTACTTTCGTGAATGCAAGAATGTATTACTGAAGTACTGTCATAGAAAATGAAAGGAACTGTGAAAAACAAAAGTGATCAGTACCTTTTATTCTCTTTTCCTGAGCCAGAACTAAAAGGGGCATCTAAAATTACAAAAGATGGATTTGGGTCATATATGTATATGATTTTGAGCATAAATTTCTTTATCATATAGACTAATATAGCTAAATCTGCAGACCTTTCAGATTCTCCAAAGGTTATCCTGCTATGGTCTTCTTTGGTTGCCCTAATGGGAGGTGGTCATCCCACTGCATGCCCTGTATTTGCAGAATATAGAACCAAACTGCATTAATTATAGCAGCTGGGATGTCAAGGGCTCAGATGCCTAAGTATCTAATATATTGCCAGACATAATTGGAGGAAAAAGGATTGTAACTTTAAAAGGTTGCCTCATGCTCCTCTTTATAAATAATACACTGTTTATTGGGCCAACGATTTGGAAAAGTATAAGATGATTGAATTCCAGGGCTGGGCTAATAACTCTTAAGGGTAGGATTTTGGGAAGCCCTAAACGTAATTAGGGGTTAAAAGAGTAGTAGGATCAGGTTGTGAACTATGTGGCTCAACATGTGAAATGACATTATAAAAATGATTAAGAAAGAGGCTGACTTCTCTTATACTGAACTTTAAGCAGAAAAGTATTAGTCACTTGATTAAGATGTTATATGGGCCTTAAAATATGATATAGAGACATCTAGGGGAGGGATTGATCTAGGTGATTTGTAAGAACTTATTTGCCCCCCTAATTCCAAGCACCATTGAACTGAGCACTCAAGAATTTCCACTAGGGAAGCTGGAGTAGATGCCGATTTGCACCACACTTACTTAACTCTTGGAAATCTTAGCTTTCTCATTTATAGACCTAAAATAATATTTTAAAAGTTTTTTCTGTATATCAGAAAAATTATAAATTGCAAAATTAGGCATAGATCTAAATTATTATGAGCACCATGTTAAGTACAAGCAAATCGAACTAGGTTTAGATCTGGCTCTTCCAAATTCTACCTTGCATGACCTTCTGCTATTTCTTAACATCCTCACCTGGAAAGTGGGAATAGTAATATCAGCCTTAGGAAGACTGTGAGAAATAGGAAGAATGTGCATAAAGCACTTAGCTCAGTCCATGGCACTCACTCAGAGCTCACCAAAAGGGAGCCATTATTATTATCTTGATGATCACTCTTAGACACTTGAGCTCACAAGGATGCACAACCTCAGAAAATGTTGCTCCCCTTTGTGAGAATTCATACAAATAATATTCGTCACCCACTCACTTAGAATCAGTCAGTTCACACAATAGCACTTTCAGGTAATGTGAATTCTCTACAAGAGGGTTGAACAAAGGAAGTAACAATCGACAGCTTTCAGTCTCACAAAAGGTACTGCATAGGCACCTTCTAAAGATTCACTTTTGCTCTGTATATTTAAAAGGTAATTGATCCTCTTTAATAGCCCTGGAGGTTGATGATGACTTTCTCTGAACTTCTCAATTATTTTCACTGCCCTTAACAATATAGCAGCCCGAACTCTAACGCCCGATTTGTACCTGGATCTTTATAACGGTTTGCTTTTCTGTATGGTTCACAGCTGTGCTGTCACATCAGATTGCTGGGTCATAAGTAATTTGTTATTAATAATAGTTTAGGTACCACAGTCTGCAAATACTTATGTTTAAAAGTAGAAATTAGGGTTGGCTCACTATTTTTTCTATGTAAACATCACTTTCAGTTATATTTTACTGTGTTTATTGAGGAGTTTATTGGAAGATTGAGGAGAGAAAGGGCAGAGTAAGAGCTGCATCATTTGAAGTTGTTTTGAATATTCAGATGACTTATTTCCTTAAAAAACGCTTGGGTTTCAACAAAATTGGGCTCTCTCATGCCAGTGGGTTGTAAATGGGTTATGGAGTGTTTCATTGGAATAAGAAGTTGAACATTAATGACCTTGACAGTGGTGATTGTAACAAAAGGGAGAGTGATCTCTGTTTTTGGTATTGGGTGAGGGTGTCCAGTTATAGTACTATTTTTGTGGCTTTCTGAACGTTGTTTAAACAAATATTGGCAAAGAGTGACAGGGTCAATATTATGGCCAGATCAAGGCCTTTGAGACATGGATTTGAATTATTTGAGGAAGGTTCAATATGTCCTATACTAGTGTTTAAACTCTTACACTTTTGTAAGCCTGCTTTTAAAGACTTTGTATCGATTAAAAAAAATTAATTGATCTCATAGGATAAATATAGATCTACAAAAAGTCAGGTTAATAGTTAACTAAGAATCTTCATGGAAAAAAAATTAAGCATGAAATAAATGGAAGAAATCACATAAAAGATGAGAGACTTGACTACATAAAAAATTTGAAACCACTGAAGCAAAAACTCATAAATAAGCAATCATCTGGGGAAAACATTTGCTCAATTATGTTTATCAATATTTTAAAGATGCTCCTACAACTCAATAAGAAATACAATAACATTTTAGTAGAAAACAAAGACAATTAGTATCCGATCACAAGAGAAAATACAAATGACAAATACAAGCACACATATAAATATTTAACCACACTAGGAATAAAAATAACACAAATTAAATGATACATTCCCTTTACCTATTTAAAAAATAAAGGATCTTGAAATTGACGAATCACAATTTAGTTGTGGTATGTTGAAATAGACACTATATTGCTGGTGCTATGGAGTGTAAAACCTCCTTAAAACATTTCAAGAAAGCAATTTGGCAATATATTTTAGGAGTTTTAGAAGTAATTCTGTCTTTGGTTCAGCAATTCTACTCTAGTGTGCTATCTGAAGAAGAAAATAAAAAATATGTCCAAAGGTTTCTATAGAGGAAAGTCATTGCGGTTTGTTATAAGAGCAAAACAGAATAAAACAAAACAAAATGTTCAGCAACAGAAGGGTATGGAATATAAGATATATTCACATGATGGTTTATTGTTTAACCATTAAAGTTAATATTCATAAAACTTTTTTTTTTTTTTTTTTTTTTTTT
>NW_016814438.1:410952-433798 GCF_001698545.2 Rhinopithecus bieti
TTTTTTGAGACGGAGTCTCGCTCTGTCGCCCAGGCTGGAGTGCAGTGGCCAGATCTCAGCTCACTGCAAGCTCCGCCTCCCGGGTTTACGCCATTTTCCTGCCTCAGCCTCCCGAGTAGCTGGGACTACAGGCGCCCGCCACTTCGCCCAGCTAGTTTTTTGTATTTTTTTTTAGTAGAGACGGAGTTTCACCATGTTAGCCAGGATGGTCTCGATCTCCTGACCTCGTGATCCGCCCGTCTCAGCCTCCCAAAGTGCTGGGATTACAGGCTTGAGCCACCGCGCCCGGCCTAATATTCATAAAACATTTTAATGAGACAGGAAAATGCTTTATTTTATAGTGTTGAATAAAGTGGAATACAAAATTGTGTATGTGGATGTGGGGACAGCAGGGAGTGAAAGCACCTAATTCTCTTACCATTTCAGAGAGAGACTGAGCTAAGAATACAGGAAAGTAATCACTGTGGGGAGTAGGAATTCTAGTGCAGGTTTGAAAGAGAGTGAAAGAGTGAAAGAGGGTGAAAAGGGTGAAAGAGAGTGAAAGGAGTGAATGAGGGCTTTCTGGAAAGTGGTAACAGCACATGCAGATTTAAAGAGGAATCTGCAAACATGTCCCATTTAGGGAGTTTTTTGAAGGTTTGAGTAGATGACAAAATTGAAAAGTTAGGCAGGTCTTGAGTACAATTTTAACATCCATAGTTGATAAGAAGTTATGGAAGATAATGTTCCTCCTACTAGATGGAATTAAAAGAGTGCAATCATTTTGGCTATTCATTTGTACATTCATTCATTCATTCATTCCACAAATATTTACCAAAAACCTACTTTGTGGCAGGTACTATATACCTAGTACCAGAGAGAGGTACAAGGTATATAGTAAAACAATTTAAAAAATGATCCCTTTGTTTATTGAACAAATATTTTGATTGTAAGGAAATCTGATTGCAGGAACAGAGACTTATTTAAATTACTTTAGGTAACAGGACACACGTCCATGGAAACCCAGAAAAAGCTGCGTGAGAAATATGTAAGAGTGAGATCTAACGAGCTGGATCTTTACAACTTTCCCTTCAAGATAACGCTGTTTCTTTTGTGCTACTTGTTCCTTGTGTCTCAAATCACCACTTTAACTCTAATTTATAAATGAGATACTTTATACCTGATAGCTTCGTCTTTCCCTCAGTTTCTGTTCTGTAATGACATCAGCTGGCATTAGACTCAAAATGGACTATCAGGCCTCCTTTACATCATAAATCACTAGCTTCCCCTTTCACTGATCATTGCCTCGATTGGACTGCTTTTCAATTAAACATTCCTAACAGAGTATTTGCTGGACTTAGTACACCTTTTTGAATAAATCACCTTATTGGTTATTGGTTAGCCTCTGGATTGGCATCCTTTGAGCCAAGCACACTCCCTGTCTATTCAGCTCTCGCTAGCAGATGAATGACCTGGTCCTTATGAGTTTGGTTTGCTTTTTCAGCAGACCTGTGGGCAGGGCACAATTGTTCAAGCTGTGTATCCCATTGGTATTTTCAGGTTTGGTCTGTTGAGTATACTCCCCACATCTTCATATTCTTAACCAGTACTATGAAACAACAGTGTAGAGAAAAAAAGCAAGGCCATTCCTTTTTGAGAAAGATTTGGAAATAACAAAAGACAAAGGAAAGTGTGAGGAACATTACAAAGGCCCCCAAAGAGAAGGTTTGAAGCTTAATATCACTTACAATTTCTTTCTTTTTATCAAGCTGTTAAAATATAATATTACAGAATAAATACTCCACCTCTAAAATAATTCTTTTCTTTCCTCAGAGGCTCAAGGATGATTGACATTGGTAACACCTAAAGTTGCCAAATCTGATAAAGCTTTGAGTTTTAAAGTTCACACCCCCACAAGAATTTCTGAATATATTTAGCAAAATCACATTTTCTAAAGTAGAATTCAAAATATTTATTCATCTATATACTTTTGTAGGCCAATTTTACATTACTAAGACAAACTCTACGGGGGGGGGAACTCTCATACCTTTGACTGAATGGATGCTGAGATTGAATATAACAACAGCTCCCTAGAAGGCAAAATAATGTTCAGATATAATTCTCTACTTTTGAACAGGAAGGATAAGGTGGCTTTAACCAAATCACTTAAATGGGTTTCTTTCACATTCCTTGGAAGAGGTACATTTTCCTCTGTTTCATGCAGCTGTTTCCATTTAGTCTTCTGTGCCTGTTACTGTAAACAAGTTATGAAGATTGTTTGGTGGCCATGAGGGAAGGATAAGACATGCATAAGAACAAGAGATTGCTGTAGTACTGCCTTGCTCTCTTTAGAGAAGACTCTTTGCTAAGAAGCACTTTTATTGGGATTTCGGACCAAGACAAAGACTGAGGTCATAAATCCCCTTGAGTTGATGGTTCCATCCTATTAAAATTTACATATATTGGTACTTTCTTCCAACCCTAAACATTAGAAAGTCCCTGGTTTCCATCAGAGTCTAACTCCTACTTTCTCCATAAAGTCTTCTGAGTACACTTGATTACAGATTTTTCTCTCTTCTTAACTCCCATACAGTATTTCTTCACAATTGCCACTTGGTTTTGTACTTTGATATATTTTAAATAATAATAACAACTCACATATATCTTGGGAACTTACTATGAGGCTGGCCCTGTGCTACATATGCTATATATATCCGATGTCATGTAATCCTCCCATGAAACCTAAGACATATGTAATACTATTATCTGCAAAGGTTGGCATTAACTTGCCCCTCCTCACATACCTGACTTGTGAGTGGTAGGGCTTGGCTTTGAACCCAGATTGTCTGGGTTCAACCACTAAGTGTTTTGTTGTCATTGTTTTAAACTCTTTCTCTAGCATATACTTGCCCTCAGTGATCTGAATATATTTCTTGGTCATATTAGCAATTATAGTTCCTATTTTAAAGGCAATAGAGAATAGAACAGATAAAACGAACTGTGAGTCTGACTATCTAGTTTCATGTCTGGCCCCATTCCTTTAAGTCATGTGATCTTGGGCAGGTTGTTTACCTCTATGCCTCAGTTTCCTCCCCTAACACCCAGGAATAGTGCTTGTCTCTTAGGGCCTTATGAGTATTAGGTGAAATGATGCATGAATAGCACAGTGTCTTGAAGACAATCAGTAAATATTTTGACTACTATAGATATTTAAATAGGAAATCCAGCTGTAGGCCATCTGGTTTATACATCTCTCTCTTGTCATGTCTGTGGATGTGAATTCATTCATGACAGATAATTTCCTCTTATGATGACAAAACCGTATTTCTGGCCACATCTGGGGTTGAAAGATTTAGCTAATAAAAATACAGGATGTCCAGTTACATTTCTATTTTGGAAACATAACAAATAATTTTTTAGTATAAATATGTGACTATGCATAAGGCACATTTATACTGAAACCTATTCATTGTTGATTATTGTTCAAATTCACATTTAACTGGACATCCTTACTTGACAACCTGCCAGCCCCATCACCTTGCAAGTTTCCCTACATTGCTAGTAACCTGCCTTCCAGCATATACATTTATTCTGTAATAAAATTTACTTGTTTACTCTGACTCCCTCTTTAGTTTGCTATGTTCTTTTATTTATTTTTAAAATTTATTTAATTAATTATTATTATATTTTGAGACAGATTCTTGCTCTGTCACCCAGGTTGGAGTGCAGGGTCGCAATCTCAGCTCACTGCAACCTCCGCCTCCTGGGTTCAAGCGATTCTCCCATCTCAGCCTCTCAAGAAGCTGAGATTACAGGCACGTGCCACCATGCCTGGCTAATTTTTGTATTTTTAGTAGAGACACAGTTTCACCATGTTGGCCAGTCTCGTCTCGAACTCTTGACCTCAGGTGATCTGCCCTCCTCAGCCTCCCAAAGTGTTGGGATTACAGGTGTGAGCCACCATGCCCTGTCTGCTATGTGCTTTTAAATCAATATATGTGCTTAATTTTGTATTTTCAGTGCTCAACAAGATGTCTCTATTTATATCTATCCCCATATTCACATCTATACTCAAATCTATACATAAGAATGCAGATAGATAATTTCAAAATAAAAGTTGGTCATATTATACATATTACGCCACTGCTTTTATTTTTAAATTTCATGTTGGATATTAGACATTTTTCTGTGTCAGTACACATGGCACTGGCTATCTTTTTTTTAATGGCTGCAAAAACACTCTCCACACACTAGTGGTAGTAGTATAAACTGCTGAACCTACAGTTCAGAAATCTTACTTCCAGAAATCTGTTCTACAAAACTCAGTACAATAGGTGTTCACAGAATTGTCATTGTCACAGCATTTGGAGAAGCAAACCACTGGAAAACCTATGTTCATTAGTGTGCAAGTCATACTGTTTAATGTGGGCATTACACATTCCTGTTAAGTAACTTTGATGACATATAAGCATAGCCACACAGACATTCATAAGTGAAAAAATTCATTTAGCATTGAATATAGTTTTAATGTAGGCATTAAAACATTCCTATGTAAGTAAATTTGATGACATATAAAGATAGACACAACATATTATTAAGTGAAAAAAGCTGGTTAAAATCATATATAAATGGTTTGATTCAGTTTTTGTGAATAATAAAAAATATTAAGTATGATCCTAATTTTATTGAGTAGAGAATGAGATTAAAAGAATCTAGAAGCATATGGCAGGGAATTTGTTCAATATCATTTATGAATAATATGTCTACATAAAATTTTTATTTTCTCCCACTATTTCATGTTTTCTAAATGACTTTTAAATGACATTAAGAATTATTCATGATACAAGCTGAGCAATAGTTATAAATCTGTATATATAGTTTGATGCCAATTTTGTAAGAGGCATATCTGTACATCTGTAGGTTAATATGGAAAAGTTACCAACATGTTAATAGTGCTTTATCTGAATGGCGGGATTATGGGTACTTTTGATTTCCTTAAATATATTTTTTTGTATTTTAAATTTATTTTTTAAAAATATTTTTTGTACCCTGTAAGGGGGTAGATCTTGAATGTTATCACTACATACACAAAAATGGTAACTATGTGAGGTAATGAATATGTTAATTAGGTTGATAGTGGTAATCATTTCACAATGTGATATGGTTTGGCTGTGTCCCCAGCCAAATCCCATCTTAAATTCCCGCGTGTTGTGGGAGGGACCCTGTGAGAGGTAACTGAATCATGGGGGCAGGTCTTTTCCATGCTGTTCTCATGATAATGAATAAGTCTCATGAGATCTGAAAGTTTTATAAGGGGGAGTTTCCCTGCACAAGTTCTCTCTCTTTGCCTTCTGCCATGATTGTAAGGCTTCCCTAGCCATGTGGAACTGTAAGTCGATTAAACCTCTTTCTTTTGTAAATTGCCCAGTCTTATGTATGACTTTACCAGCAGCCTGAAAACGGACAAATACACAATGTATACACGACAAAACATCAAGTTGTACACCTTAAATATATAAAAATTTGTCAATTATAACTCAAAAAAGCAGGAGGAAAAAACTATTTTTTCTCTTAACTCCAGGGGAGGACTGTTAGGGATCTGTATTGGGTACTTTTCAATTCAGCCCCAAATATCCACAGAAACAGAAAATACATATTTTTTCAAATTAGTACTGCTTCCTTATTAATGAGCAACTTTTATTTCTATGTAGTGCCTAGGTACTAACTAACATGGCATTATGAGAGTAGTGAAAGCTCATTATAAATAATTGGTTATGACTAACAAGATGGCTTAACTGGTATCACCACATTTGCTATTTAAATTTGTCAATCTCAAATGTCTTCAGTTATGCAAATATATTCTGTTACTAACAAGATTCTACTTAAAGTTTAGTCTACTTTGGGGAAATTATGTGCTCGCTAAAGCCATTTTATGGAAAAGATGACACAAAATTAAAGCAAATTTACAGCAAGTGTAGTCTTCTTTTACTGGTGCATCTATTCACTCAACATATTTACTGCCCTTAGAAAACACATTGGGAGGCTATGAACATGGTGGAAAGAGCACAAGATTTGGGCTAGAAGATCTGGGTTCAAATACTGTTCTTCCACCTATCTGTGTGACTACAGGGAAGTACCTCTATTGCCTGAATCTTGGCTGCCTTATCTGGAAATGGCTTTTTAAGACCTACCTTATAGGACTGCTACAGGATTAAATGAGATAATATATGCAAAGCCTTCACAAATCACCTGCCATATGGTACACACACAGGAAACAACTATATTTATGTACCAGATACTAATCTAGGTGATATGGAAGATAAAAATCTGCTCTAGACAAATTCTTCCCTTAGCCATTACTTCGTCTTAGAGATGTGTGTATGTATTTGACAAAGTAAAGCTTAAAATGACTAAACATTATGGGAGGGAAATAGACACTCTTCCTTCACTGACACAACACGTTCTTAAGGCAACCATACATATGGCTTTCCCATTTATGCTCTTTTAAAGTCTCAGAAATCACCAGTAAAGAACGTATTCATATAACCAAACACCGCCTGTTCCACCAAAACCTTTTGAAGAGTAAATAAATAAGAGCTATTTTCTTGTACACTGTTGGCCAAAGTCTTTCAAGCAGGTTGAGGAAGATCACGAATTAAACTGAGGGACAGGTGACTAGTCATGAAGCCCAACAAAGACAACATTAATTGCCTATTGTGAGGATCCAGAGAAAACTGTGCTTTATTACTGATCCTGACTGGCCCAGTACAGCCAACGGAAGTCAGAGGTGCTGTTAAGTGAACTACTGGAATAAGGACACAGGGAATAACAGAACTAGATGGAAGAGATTTTTTAAAAAGACTAGCAATAGAGCCAAACCTTCCGTCTATTATATCTAACCAACCCGTAACAGATTCAACAGATGAGAGAAATTTTAGGACAATACATTCCAATAACAGCTTAGATAGATATCAGGCAAAAAAACTGCTGGAGAGTTGTAGTAAAAGCCAGGCACAGTGAAAAGTAATGGTCAAAATATCAAAGAGCCAATGGGCTCCACAGAATCTTGAGGTCAGCTCAGAATACTTCCGTGCAGCAGGGAGGTATACAGAACATAGAATTTGGAGCAAAGTCACCCCATAATCTTCCCTTTTGTCTCCTTAGGAAATATTCTATAAAATCTATGTGATTTGCCTGAAATCTGGAATTGGGTTTTTAGATGGTGAAGTAGAGGAGGGAAATGGTTGAATACTAGATTATTGCAAGAATGAAGGGTACCCAAATTTCTCAGTCACTATATGGTCACATATACCATCACCTTTAATCTTTACAACAATAAACCTTCACAGTGGATATTATATATAGCTTTTGCATAATGGTGACACATAGTGGTGCGTGCCTATACCCAGCCACTCCGGAGGCTGAGGCTCGAGAATCGCTTGAACTCAGGAGGCAGAGGTTGCAGTGACCCAAGATTTCATCACTGTGCTACAGTCTGGGCAACAACGAGACTCTGACTCAAAAATAAATAAATAGGAGGGAGTAGGATAATTGACATATTAATGTGTGTTTTGAGCTTCCTATTTTTTCTTCCCAAGTCTGAAGCATATAACCAGACCTTTATATTCCCTTGCCTCACTAGAGATCTGTAATACAGGAAGAAAAGCATAATTTTCCCAAAAACTTCTCTCTTCCAGGTTTTCGTTCCTCAAAAATCTGAGCTCCTAAAGGGTTGATGCTCAGGGTGAGCTCTGAGAGAAAAGGCAGGCAAGACAGAGCCTATTATTCTATTATACATTTGGATTTAAAGGAAATAAAATAATGTTCTATCGAAATGTATTTGTAGAGTACAGTGCATACCTGCATACCTGCTACAAGTGTTTTTAAATAGCTGATACATTTAGTTATAAAATCTAAACACTGCCATACAAATTCTGTGATTGGTAACTCTTGCTCAGGATCAATGATTTTCTTTACACATTGTCACTAGTAGTCTCAGTGGTCTAGGGTCATCCGCTATTTTAATGAAAATTTACCCTATGAGAGAAATGCCTCTGTGTGTGTGTGTGTGTGTGTGTGTGTGTGTGTGTGTTCTAATGTGCTACGTTTTGCTTTTACTTCTGGTAACATGATTTTCTCCCTCCCCTCCCCTCCCCTCCCCTCCCCTCTCTGTCTTTCTTTTGGCAGAGTTTCACTCTGTCACCCAGGCTAGAGTGCAATGGCGCAATCAAGGCTCACCGCAACCTCTGACTTCCAGATTCTGGCGATTCTCCTCCCTCAGCCTCCCAAGTGGCTGAGATTACAGGTACCCACCAACACTGCTGGCTAATTTCTGTATTTTTAGTACAGATGTGGCTTCACTATGTTGGCCAGGCTGGTCTTGAACTCCAGACCTCAGGTGATCTACCCGCCTCGTACTCCCAAAGTGCTGGGATTACAGGCTCAAGCCACCACGCCCAGCCAACTTCTGGTAATACGATTTTCTGAGGTCAAATACACAATGAATTTAAGCCAGTGATTCCCAAATCTACCTGTGCATCAGAATCACCTGTGGATATGTTAGTTGTGTTTTTGATATTCATGTCCCACTTCCACCCTGGACATCCAGATTTGGTAGATCTGGCATGGGGCTAAGGACTTTGTTTTTTAAAGAGATTTCACAGGTGACTAATGGGCTATCAGAGTTGAGAACTACAATTAGACCTGCTCTTTTTGAAAAAGGTCTGAAATAGTCACATTTTTGAATGACATTAACTCTTTCAGTACTATAGAATACAAATTATTGCTCTAACTTATTTTGACTTGATTATATTCCGTGGATAAATGTTAATATTTGTAGAATGTAAATATTAAGTTCTTTTTTTAAGGGAAGATAAAAAATAGTACCTTTCATTATTTCACTGGTGAGTACACATATGTGCACACACACATAATTCTTTAAAAAGTTTTGTAAGCAGAATTTAAACAAATATTTCTCTCTAAGCTGCAGAAAACAATGGTTCTGGGGATGGCCCTACCTTGCTTTAGTCAGGCAGACCACATTCTCACTATGAAAGCCACACTCAGTTGCAACTCCTACATAGCTTCCCTTAGTACTCACAAATTTAAATTCAGTATAACCTTATTAGAGCTACTCTCAACATTATATAGATTTAGATGTATACTCTGTATGAAACTTCAACAGTATATGATCCAAGCTAATATTATGCAGTGAAGCTATGGAACTAATGCCACTCCTAGGAACTGGAAAGCATCGTGATAGATGTTGCTATGCATATATTTAATTTTTGTGCTCAAATAATGATGGTATGCAAAATAACCACTGCATTTACTTTTAAAGTTTATGATGCCTGAATAGGAAATCTGAATATTTGGGGAATGCAAATATTTGTGTTTACTCAACATTCTAGACTTTTTTTTAAGTTTTGTAATGAGTAATCAGCTTCTTTAACATATAGACTTTTCTTTTTGTATGACTTTTATAATTAGGCCTAGTTTTTGACAGATTCTTCTTAATTAACATCAATATATGTTTTTAAATGGCATTGAAATATAGAGAAAACATCATTGAATAATGTCACAAAATCTATTGTTAATACAGGTATAAGTATAGTGTAAATGTATGCTTTATTAGGCTAGCTGGAAGAATGTTTCCCCTGCATTCACTTCTTAACCTCACTCTACCACTCCCAGCTAGCTCAACTATCATCACAGTGGCGGCCGGTCCTATAATCACTATGGTGTCCTGAACTAAAAGTCAATGTTAATAATATTAATGGCCACCCTGAATGTAGCTCATTTTGTGCCAGGCTCTGTTTGAAGTGTTTTACATGGACTAACTTATTTAATCCTGAGAATAACCCATGGCATAGGCATGGATGGGGAAACTAAGGCACAAAGAAGTTACATAACTCATCCAAAGTCAAATAGCTAGTAAATGGTGAGCCCAGAGTCTTTTGAGTCTAATATCTGTTCTCTTAAGCAAGATATTACCCTCTTTCTGGCTTCTGGCTTCTGAGTTTGTCAATTACTTTCTAATTGTCAAAGGGGAAATCATGGAATCTATCATCTCAGGTTCCAAGTCTGTAAAATAGATATAACGGCATCTCTCTGTCCATTTTGTATAAAGTCATAGGAATTAAAATGAGAAACAGGAAAGTATCTGTGCAGTACTAGATAGCTATGACCGTTTACTAATACTATGATAAATTCAGAGCAAGACTTCACAAAAGTGGCTTTGAAATCTTTGACTGTCACATTTATTTCAGCTATTTCATTTTGCCTTCATCTCCTATCTCAAGGTGGTAAATGACACTTTAGAAAAAGATTAAAGCAAAACAAAACAAAAAAAATCTCAGGCTCCAATGGATCAGTTGATAACATTCCCATTAGGAAGCAGCATACATGAGAAAGGACTCACATTGTTCTCCTTCAAGGTCAATCCAATTTTTTTAAAGAAAACCTAGGATGGGGGTGGATATTTAAACGTTTACATGCAGGGAGACACCCTCACAACCACAACTAAGTTCTTTCAGCAAATGCTCATTAAGGCAGCCACGTGGGGTCTGATGTAATGGCAGAATGACAGGCATTAAGGACTGACTCCCCACCTGGCACTCCATGGAAGTTGATTGCTTTCTGAACAGGTTGTGTTTCTGGGAGGAGGCAACCACATAAAACTTTAGTTCTACCTTTCTGAGTAAAAGAAAAACCAAGACTAGCTTGAAGCAGAGAGAAAATTCTAGAAATCTTAAAGTTAATAATGCTACCTATATAGTACCAGAAAAAAAAAAACAAAAGCCAGACTCAAGTTGGTCTGATTTTTGATCTTGTTATATACCAACTGCATGTTAATAGCACAAATATACGGATTTTGGAGGCCAATTGCCTATCTTTATAAACACTAGCTTTGCTCATTACTAACTATGCAGGCAAGTAATTAACTGGTCTGTGCCTATATTTCATCTGTAAAATGGGAATAAAAATAGGATTTACCTCATGGAATGATGGGAAGGTTAATGAGTTTATATATAGAGAGTGTCTAACACATTGTTAGGCTAGACAAGTATTTATCTTTTTCACTAATCTTTCTTGCTTCCACTTCCTCATGCATAAAGTGAAAATAATAATACCAATCTCAAAGATGGAGATATTTTATGGAAAATACTTAGCATAGACTGGCATATATATGGCAGAAATTCAATAAATGACAATAATTATTACCATTAATTCAAAACGAATTTTTACATTTTTTCTAACATTGTTGTCCACATGGTCTCCAGTGTTGATTAGAAATAATTTACAAGAGAGTATGAAACATTCTTTTTCTCTAATGGGTTTAGAAGAACTGTAGAAACCAAGTAAACTAGCTGAGATTATAGATTAAATGTGATAATATATGAAAGATATCCAGTACCAAGCATATCTCAATAAATGGTGCTCCTTTCCCCTAGCTCTTTAAGATTCAATAATCATGTTGTATGTGATAACTATCAGGCCTCTGAGCCCAAGCCAAGCCATCGCATCCCCTGTGACTTGCACGAATACGCCCAGATGGCCTGAAGTAACTGAAGAATCACAAAAGAAGTGCAAATGTCCTGCCTCGCCTTAACCCGATGACATTCCACCATAAAAGAAGTGAAAATGGCCAGTCCTTGCCTTAAGCGATGATATTATCTTGTGAAATTGCTTTTCCTGGCTCATCCTGGCTCAAAAGCTCCCCACTGAGCACCTTCTGACCCCACTCCTGCCCGCCAGAGAACAACCCCCCTTTGACTGTAATTTTCCTTTATCTACCCAAATCCTACAAAACGGCCCCACCCTTATCTTATCTCCCTTTGCTGACTCTCTTTTCGGACTCAGCCCGCCTGCACCCAGGTGATTAAAAAGCCTTATTGCTCACACAAAGCCTGTTTGGTGGTCTCTTCACGTGGACGCCCATGACAATAACTACACAAATAGGTTTTAAATCTAATGATCTTTTCCCTTCCCTACCCCCTACTTTCTTGGATTAATGTCTTTTTAGATTATCAATAATAAAAAATAAGAATTGTTGCTCCTATGAGGAAGGGGAAGGAGGAAGCAATTTAACATACTTTAGGCCGGGCGCGGTGGCTCAAGCCTGTAATCCCAGCACTTTGGGAGGCCGAGATGGGCGGATCATGAGGTCAGGAGATCGAGACCATCCTGGCTAACACGGTGAAACCCCGTCTCTACTAAAAAATACAAAAAACTAGCCGGGCGAGGTGGCAGGCGCCTGTAGTCCCAGCTACTCGGGAGGCTGAGGCAGGAGAATGGCGTAAACCCGGGAGGCGGAGCTTGCAGTGAGCTGAGATCTGGCCACAGCACTCCAGCCTGGGCGACAGAGCCAGACTCCGTCTCAAAAAAAAAAAAAAAAAAAAAAAAAAAAAAAAAAAAAGAAAAAAAAAAACCATACTTTAAATGCCAATTATTTGATTTCTATATGCTATCTCTGTTCTTCAACACTATCCTACCAACTAAGTTATTATCTCTTAATTACAGGTGAAGAAACCAAGGGATAAATAGTCCAAGATCATAAAGTCATTTAATGGTAGAACCTTTAATTAATCTTTAGCAAATTTCTAGAATACAGTATAGTATTATTAACCATAGTCATCATGCTGTGTACTAGATTTGTAGCATTTACTCATCTTGCATAACTGAAACTTTGTATCTTTTGACTAACACCTTCATGTTTCCCCCTTGATATGTGCCTAGACTCATCCAGTTCCAAAAGTCAGGCTACTTCCTTCCACTTACCTTCCTGCCTCTAAAGAGATAAATATCTTGGTAGAAATACTAGAATTGAAAAAAAAAAATGAATTACACAAAATTATGGGTAGTGCCTTCAATAATGGACCTTTAAAAACAACTGGGATTAATCATTATGAGTTTTAAAAATTATAATTTGGAGAATAGTTCCCAGATGTTAAGCCTAATGTATTTACCTCTTATTTTCTGTATGGACAGTACATTTTATATAATGTTTAATCTCTTGTAACTTCCATCACTTACCAGCTGAGTCAGCCTTGGGTTAGTCAAAATCAATTACCTGAGGTGTAAAAGGGTGTAATTATAGCTGTCTCCTGGAATTACTAGGCAAATTAACCAATGTATATAAAAGCACTTTGTAAACTGAAAGTTATTACACAAATATCAGTTTTTACTATTACCAAAATTCTTAAGAATTCTAAGAAGTATTTAAATAATATCTGCTCATAACTGAGGATGTTCTGGCTCTGAATACTGTTTGTAAAAAAAGTACAAGCAAATGGCCAGGTGCAGTGACTTATGCCTGTAATCCCAGGACTTTGGGAGGCTGAGGTGGGTGGATCACTTCAGGCCAGGAGTTCGAGACCAGCCTGACCAACATGGTGAAACCCTGCCTTTACTAAAAATACAAAATTAGCTTGTCTTGGTGGCACATGCCTGTAATCCTAGCTACTTGGGAGGCTGAGGCAGTAGAATCACTTGAATGTGGGAGATGAGGTTGCAGTGAGCTGAGATCGTGCCATTGCACTCCAGCCTGGGCAACGAGAGTAAAATCCTGTCTCAAAAACCAAACAAACAAAAACAAGCAAATGGCTTGGACCGTAGAATAAACAGGACTCCTGCTTAAGTACCTTGCATGTGACTTTTACAATATTGTCTCCCCTTACACCCTGGACCCTACTGAAGCTGTCACAAGAAAGTCATAGATACTAGTGGCTAATTCCTATTGTTCTTTTCCAGTCTCAGTCACCCCCTGGAAGAAGCTGTTCCTGACTCATCAGTCTGCATTAGATGCCTTTCCTTAGCTCCACACAGCTTTCAGTACTGCTCTCCAACACAGTATGCTTCACCTCTATTATAATTTTGGGTTTACTTGCCTGCCCCCCTTCACAGTGTCCACTTTGCTGTCGTTTTGAAGATACCAAACACTGGCAAATATTTGTTGTGTCTGAGATGGCCTCTCTGATAAAATGGCTTTTGACCAGAGAGCTGAAGAAAGAAATGCAAACCATGTGGTCATGGAAGGGAAAAACATTCAAGGCAGAAGGAGTGGCAAGCACAAACTTCCTGAAGCAAAGTATGCCTACTGTGATTAAGTAACAAGGAAGTCTGAGTATCAAAGAAGGGAGTGGTAGGAGATGAGGTCAGAGCAGCTAGCTGGAGTCAAATCATAGTCTCATAAATAAGGGCTTTAGATTTCAACCCAGATGATGTGATCTGAATTTAAAAGAGTCATGTATGGTGCAGCATGAGTAACAGAGGCAGAAATGGAAGCTGTTTAGGGGGCTATTACAATAGTCAAATGATAGATGATATGAATAGACTAGTATGCTGGTAGTGGCATGTGGCACATTGTGGATGTATTTTGAAGGTAAAACCTACAGAATTTGTTGATGGACTGCATATACAATATGAAAGGGGGAAAAAAAGAGACGGCAAACTCCAAGGTCTGTGACCCGAGCAATAGCTCCCATAGAACAATCATTTGCTAAGAAGAGGAAGACAGGCTGGGTGTGGTAGCTCACGCCTGTAATCCCAGCACTTTGGGAGGCCAAGGTAGGGGGATCGCTTGAGCTCAGGAGTTGGAGACCAGCCTTCCCAACATGGTGAACCCCTGTCTCTACAAAAAATACAAAAATTACCCCAGCATGGTGGCATGTGCCTGCTGTCCAAATACTCAGGAGGCTGAGGTAGAAGAATTGCTTGAGCCTCGGGAGGTTGAGGCTGCAGTGAACTGAGATCAAGCCACTGAACTCCAGCATGGGGGAAAGAGTGAGACCCTGTCTCAAAAAAAAGAGAGTAAGACAATGGAAGGGCAGGCTGGGAATAAAAAGCAAGAGTTTGTGTTTGGACATATTAAATATGCAATGTTTATAAGACAACCAAGTGAGATGCTGATTAGGCAGTAGGAATTTGGCATTTATATTAAATAAACATATAATCAAGAGATGAAGGCAGAAAGATTGTAAAAGCACAGTAAGAAAATACTAAAAATAAAGGTCCATTAATAGGAAAGTAATTATATAAATTATGGTTCAGTTATATGATAGGCTATTATACAGCTACTAAACATGTTTTTGAATACTAAGAACATTAGAAAATTCTCCAGATACAATATTTAAAGCAAAAAAAAAAAAAGCAAAAACTCTCTCATTGTACATAGTATGGTCAAAATTATATAAACAAACGTACAGACAAGGAAAAAACTCAAAGGAAAATATTTCAAGTGATTATCTCTCTGTGGTAGGAAAATAGTAATGTTAGTAGTTTTCTTAATATTTTGTTTATTTTACAGTTTTCTACAAAACATATTACTTTTACAATTAGAGGAAAGGAAATTAGACAAAATAAAACATTGAAAGAAAAAATCAAGGAGGGCTATAAGGCAGATTAGTAGGTAATAAAAGCAAATGGATATAAAGATGGATAAAATATCTGGAAAATATATAAAGCAGTATTTTCAAGATGTGTTTTTATGCAGTTATAGTTTGCCCCATTATCTATATTAACACAATTACCTAGAAGCAAAAAGTGAACGACATAACCCAAAACTTATGAAATTTATAAATTGATAGCATAGTAAGAATGTCTTTGGAATCCAATGATTGTATCTCACAATTTTCCTATGTTTTGTTCAGATCATTACTAATGATCATTACTAATATTAACATAGTAACCTCATCCACAGCAGCTAATGATATAGGACAGGAGTCCTCAACCCCCACTATCGGTCAGGTCTATGGCCTGTTAGGAACTGGCCACGCAGCAGGAGGTAAGCTGTGAACTTCACTGCCTGAGCTTCCCCTTCTGTCAGATCAGCCCCTGGCATTAGATTCTCAAAGGAGCGAACCCTGTTGTGAGCTGCACATGTGAAGGATTTGGGTTGCATGCTCTTTATGAGAATTGAATGCCTGATGATCTGAGGTGGAATAGTGAAACAGTTTCATCTGGAAACCCATCTCGCCCCTGCCACCTGTCCATGGAAAAACTGTCTTCCACGAAAGTGGTCCCTGGTGCCAAAAAGGTTGGGGACCACTGATATATGAGATGGCAGGAAATCACCCAGGCATTGCAAAGCTGTCATGGACAATTGCTAAAGTATACATCTGTGGGCAATTAAGAATCAGGTATCTTCTTGTCCTATATTGTCACCTTATGGATATATGAATATGAAAATAAACTCCTAGAAGAAGAGACCATGTCTACTTTCTTGAGTCACAGTATACACCCTCTTTCAATGTCATACAGATTATGGACAGAAATAAGCTGCACATTGTGTTCATGACAGTGGTTAACTTGTAAGAGGATACAGACCAACTGATGGTTGATGGTTTCTACAGCAGTCCCTCCAAAATTCTCCACTGCCTATCATCAATCCTTTTTTGCATCAATGAACTAAAGAATGAAAGCAAGGATGAACTTACTCCATTAAAAATGTAATGCGGCATTGATTAAATAACGATTCAAATTTTACATGCATAGCAACAATAGCTATATATATGCAATAACCATTTCTATAAAATTAAAGGGCATAGTGTTGTGTGTTTATGTCTGGCTAACTCATGAATAACACAGGAAATGATAAATATCTATAGGAGACAGTCTTAAATTTCTCATTACTGTTGCATTTTTGCTAATATTTATTTCCTTGAAAGCAAACAGCAGCTTAACGTGTTTTCTAATATGTAGATGTCCCCCTTGAATTAAGATTTGTCAGATTCCCCATTAGCATACCCACTCTCTCTGCTTCCTACTTCTAGTAGGATAGTTCTATGAATCATTCTTCATGGTTTATGTAAGTAAACTTAAGTGGTATGTGGTAAATTGTTTATTTACATTAATAAAGAGAAAACTCTCCTTGAGGCTTCCACATAATGGTCTATCTGTCTCACTAGTTTTGTCTCACTCTCCTCTTTCATTTCTATACTTTGCTTCAAAACAAAGACTGGTACATTATAGTACCAGTCTCTATGTTGGAGAAATCAGAAATGCAACACAGAGCAAAACAAAATCTCAGAATCTCAGAGACATTTGCTCATGAATCTTTAATTTGGTTAAGTTTTATAATGAACTTTGTAAAGTCTGTAAGGAGACTGATGTCATGTTTTGCAGAACTTTTTAAGGGAAAAGCTACCTAGAGTTAGCTATTGAGAGTCACTATAAATTTTTTAAAAGGAAAAAATCAGCAAATTATCCATCAAAAAATCATATTTTAGCCAGAGGGAAAACTGATAGACTAGTTTATACCATATTTGGTTCCACTGAATTCTGTATTAGATTTTCATTGCAGCTGGTACTAGATATTCATTGTAGTCACAAAAATTAAGATTCTCAATAAAGCAGTCAGACTATATGACTCTCTGTAATAAAATATTCTAATGTGTTCTACAAGATAAATAAGTTGAAAAATCTATACACGTAGATTACATGTTTGAGCAGCTGTGTAATATTGTTGGCTACAGTTCCATAAATAATTGGATGATATTTACCAAAAAGGGGTTTATTTGTATCATAGTTCATCTTAAAATCCTTGTTTTTCAATAGTATTAATAACAGCTAACAGTTTTCAGGTGCTTATTTTTCCCAAGCATGTTACATGTACTAACTCAGTTTATTGTCACAACAAACCTATGAGGTAAAAAGTATTATTTTGCCCCTTTTATAAATGACAAAACTGAGGCAAAGGGGAGGTGCATAACTGACTGAAGGTCACACAGCTAGGAAATGGTGTGATTCAAAACTAAGCAGGGTAACTTCAGGACCCACATACCTAATCACTCAGTTATTCTACTATAATTCTAAAGCAGGGTCAGTTGCCTGCTTAGGGTACTCGAGCTGTTTTCCACCATACCTGACTAAAAGTGATAGTGACAGGAGGCAGCCAAATGCCTAGGCAGATAGGGGTGGGTAACCAGTGAAACCCCACCTTCAAGCAAAAATAACAGCCTGAAAACCACGGCCCAAAGTGATAACTTCTATTCCTGTTCGCCCACTCTCTCCCAATTGGTTCTTTCTGAATAATGGCTTTTTACCAATCAAATGTTGCCTTTTCCAAAACTACCTATGGCCCGTCCTGCCCTCATCCTATGCATATAAAGACCCCAGACTCAGTCGACAGTTAGTGAACTGGGAGATGCAGACCCTCCCTCCGTTGGAGTGGATATCATCTAATCAGCTGCCAGTGCAGGTAGGATAAAAGCAGGCAGAGGAACATGGAAAGACTAGACTGGCTTAGTCTTCCAGATGTAGTCTTCCACATCTTTCTCTTGTGCTGGGTGCTTTCTACCCTCAAACAACAGACTCCAAGTTCTTCAGCTTTGGAACTCTTGGACCTTTGACCACAGAGTGAAAGCTGCACTGTTGGCTTCCCTACTTTTGAGATTTTGGGACTTGGACTGGCTTCCTTGCCTCTCAGCTTGCAGATGGCCTATTGTGGGACCTCACCTTGTGATCATGTGAGTCAATACTCCTTAATACACTCGCCTTACGTATACATCTCCTCTTATGCATCCATCCTATTATTTCTGTTCCTCCAGAGAACCCTGACTACAGCCTGACTTTGGGGAAGAAGACCTGCTCTTCCTGTCCCCTCTCTAACTCCTCTCCCTGCTGAGACATCTTCATCACTCAATCAAATTCTCCGCCTTCACTATCATTTAATCATCTGTGTGACCTCATTCTTCACGGATGCTGGACAAGAGCTTGTGACCACTGAGTGCAGGTCCCCAGAAAGGCTGTCACACTGGCCCTTTGCCATCACCGGAGGAGGGCAGCCACCCCATGCCATGAGGCAAGGGGCCAGCTGAGCTGCTAACATACTGCTGTCTGCAAATGGCAGAACTAAAAGAGTATTGTGATACCCCCTCTAGGGTTTCAGGATTACGGGCACCCTCACCTGGATGCCACCACACTCCCCTCCAGGAGACATGCCTGGTCTGGCCATGGGCCCCACATGGAGCTTGCTCCTGTGCCGGTGCCTGGAGCAGCCAGCTGGATCCCACACTCACTCACATGCTCCCTCCCACAAGGGGCTGAGCACGGTGGGCCAAGCAGACAGGGTGCCCCTGCCACGAGTCCAGTGAAGGGGCCAAGAGAAATCCTGCATCAAAAGCATATAAGAAAAGATTTCTTTCCTGTGTAAGAAGAAACTTCTAGTTCTTTCAGGAATGGTTTTAAGTCATTAAATGTAAACTAAAAAGAAGAGAGGCTAGAATATGCTTGTACTGTACTCTGATGAGGTGTTGTCTGATCCTTTGAGAGCTCGCTTCTAATGGGTACCATAAACCTTGAGTCATTGTTAAGGGACAGTTTATATAAAACACAATTAACAATTGGCAAATTTGTGTAACTTAGCTCAGTGTTTCTCAAACTTGGGTACTTAAATGTACCTTGGAGTTTGTGGTATTTGCCAGGGATTACAAATATCTTCAGAAAACCTTTCTGGTGTGTCAATTTCATTTTAAGATTTGGAAAAAAAACAATGTAGTTTGTAACAAGAATATTTTTACTCTGAAGCAAATAATATTCTGCAAGCTTTTGTGATGGAAGATACAAGATTTTATGTGTTTTATGCTTGGGCAGAAATCTTCATGTTCTACCTCAGAGTCTGAGGAGAACAAGTTTATTTTCTATGTTAAGGGCACGTAAGTAGAAACATGTTACAAACAGTGGTCTGGCTTCTAACCAGTTCTGATCCACAAAGTTAAACAATAAGAGATAAGAAAAACAAAACAAAAAGAAACAAATAACAGTGGCAAATACTTATGCTGTTCCTGAAAGACTACTCCATGGGTGATTAAAAACTACAAAAATGGTCAGTAGTCAAAACAGTCTGACTAAGCCAGGTCTGCTCTTCACGTGGAACATGGGCTATTAAACCTTGCTCTGAGATATAGCTCAGATTTCTCTATTCCCCTTCTCTTCCATTGCTACCCCTCACTCCAATCCTAGGTGCCATAATCTTTTCCCTCTTTTTTTCAGTGGTCTCTCCACACAGCAGCCAGAACTTCTTCTTCTGTATTTTTTTTAATCAGATCATTTAATTTTCCTGATTAGTACTCTTCAATGAATTCTCAATGCACTTAAAACTAGACCTACACTTTCTCATTACCTGTGAAGTCCTACATCTTCTACTTCCTGCTTCCTTATCTAACCTAATTTTCTGCCTGCTCCCATTACCTCATCTCTGTCTAGCCAAACTGGACTTCTTTACATTGCTGGAATACACTAAACTTATTCCTGCCTCAGTGACTTTGGCTTTGCTATTCCCTCTTCTTGGAATGCTATTTCTCTGATCTTTAATCACCATTTTCTACTTTTTATTCAGGTCTCAGTCCATATGCTATCTCCTGAGAGAGGCACTCCCTGGTTATCCTACTTCACATTGCTCTCTTCCCCAATCACTGCTCATCACATTATCCTGTTTTATTTTCTTTATAGCACTTAGCACTAACTGGACTTAATGCATTTATTTATACATCTCTTATTCAATATACTAAAATGTAAATTTCATGAGGGCAAGCACCTTGACCAGTTTGTTCACCATTGTGATTTTGTTGCTAATAAACATGCTTGACATGGGTAGAAGCTGAATATTCACTGAATGAGCAAATAACTGAATGAATGAAGGAGAAAAGGCAACTTGAATATACATTAGATGACCTGGCTAGTAAGCTAGTGTTCTATAATTCAGACAATAGAGTAGACATGGACTCCAGACTGATGAGATTATGTCTGTTCAGTAAGTGATGGAGTCAAACTGGTAAATATTAAAGTTACAGTTTGGGGCAGCTCTTGTAAAGTCTCTGTAGACAAGAAATCTTTATTGAGACTTTATTTATATTATGCTTTTTAATGAACTAAATGATGTGAGGGACCAATATGTAGAGGCAGCCAGAAAGACACACCAAGTTCACAGCTAGTTGAACTTAATTTCTAACACTGAGAAATATATCTTTTACAGTTACAATTTAGGTCCCTGGGTTTTATAACAATATTTATCACATTCATAATTTGGGAAATTAGGTCCCTACATCTTGAAAGAGCAGTTTTACTTTGCATTACCAATATTTTTTGTTTCATATTAATACTGTTTGCATATCCTAAGTATATTCAGCCAGACAGTAATGATGTGTGGTTTGCCCCTCTTCTGAGCAACTAGGGAAAACTTGACCCAGTAAAGATAGAACTCATAGTTACAGGTAATGTACAAAATAGACACTGTTACCAGGTAATCCTTGATTGAATATAGTTTTTCATAATTGCTACTTTCTTACTCCAGCCAAAAAAAGAGTGCATATATACAGGGGCTCTAAATCTGATTGTACTACTTACAAATACAGGACAAGGGAAAGCCAACAAATCACTCTGGACCCTGTGTCCCCAGCCCATCCAAAAAAGGGAGATCAGACTCTATTTTATTTATGGCCCTTTCTACTCTGACAGTCTATAATGCCTGAGCCAAAACAATCTCAGTGTCATTGGAATAGCTTTGTTTTCCAAAAATTGGAAACTGGATATCTACATCACAATGAATGCTGATTTATAGGGACTCAGTGAGCATGCCACTAAGAAATTGTATCCAAAAGTTTTTTATTGGTACATTTTCTTCTAAATTAATTCATGGAAAATAAAACTTCTCAGTTTATGCAGGTGTACATTTCTTTAATAGAAATAGATTTAAAATCTACCTAGGTTATTGTAGTATTATTTGAATCAAAATTGCTTTAAAATCCTTACTATACATTCATAACAAATGTGACTATAAATCAGGAAAATAGAGAAACATTTATCACAACAGATTAAGATATGAATACATGGAACAAAAGGTTTCCAATTTGATGTGATTTTATAGGTTATGGGTAAGTTCCTATTTCACAGACATGTTTCCCTACTGGCCCAAGTTCCATTATTAGAGATTTATTTTCTTGATTTACTATTTTAGGAAAATACAAAGTAGGTCTCAAACATAAGCAGCTAAATGAACTTAGAATAAGAATTTATAGAGCTTTCTAAAAATGACCACATTGGTACATGTTAACATATTAAAACTTCACAATTCCATGAGGAAATTAGAAGATCCTTTATAGCGAATCTATGGATGAGAAAATCAAGACTCAAGGAGATGAACTGAATTGTTCAGAGTTATCTAGGTAGTAAGTGGTAGGATGAGTACTACCAACCAGGGATGCAGGGATGGGGCCTTTGAAAACAGACAGGCGTGAATTCAAATTTTGATTCTATTTGATTGCTGTATGCTATGAGGGAATTACTTAACCTCTCTGAGAATTTTTTAATCTGTAAAAATCAAGAATAAGAATATCATATAAATAATATAGGAACAATAATATATATTACAGCACTTACTGTTAATGGTGTATAGTAATGATCCTTTTGTTTTTATTACTTTATGTACTGTTAATCTTACAGCTAGGTTGCATAGGAGAGAAGGAATAGGAATATAAAGATGATGTAAATGTAGGTACCATTTTCCTTTGTGAGTCTTATATTTCAAGTTCTAATTTTTGCTTTCATTTTATTCTATTTCTATTTATTCTGTGAGTCTGCACAATCTCTCCCCCTACCACAAATGCCCTTCGCCATCCCTTGACTCTCTGACCAATGCCTGCACAGTTTTCAAGTGCTAATTAGAGTCATTTCTTCTTCTTCTTTTTTTTTTTGACTGTTAACATGGAAATTTACTTAAAAGTACTCATGAAAGATACAAGTCTTTCTTTTGGGGTTAAATATAGGTATACTTTGAATTTCACAAAGGGGATAAATATCACTAGTTCACAAAAATCTTATCTATGAGTCATTTAAAACAGTTTCTAGCAGCGTTTTTTTTTTTTTTTTT
>NW_016814438.1:435914-485256 GCF_001698545.2 Rhinopithecus bieti
AAAAAAAAAAAAAAAAAAAAAAAAAAAAAAAAAAAAAAAAAAAGAATGTTGAATATTGGCCCCCACTCTCTTCTGGCTTGGAGAGTTTCTGCTGAGAGATCTGCTGTTAGTCTAATGGGCTTCCGTTTGTGTGTAACCCGACCTTTCTCTCTGGCTGCCCTTAAGATTTTTTCCTTCATTTCAACTTTGGTGAATCTGACAATTATGTGTCTTGGCATTGCTCTTCTTGAGGAGTATCTTTGTGGCATTCTCTGAATTTCCTGAATTTGGATGTTGGCATGCCTTACTAGGTTGGGGAAGTTCTCCTGGATGATAGCCTGTAGAGTGTTTTACAACTTGGTTCCATTTTCCCCGTCACTTTCAGGCACACCAGTCAGACGTAGATTTGGTCTTTTCACATAATCCCATACTTCTTGGAGGCTTTGTTCATTTCTTTTTACTCTTTTTTTGGCCACACTTCTCTTCTCGCTTCATTTCATTTATTTGATCTTCAATCACTGATTTTCTTCCAGTTGATTGAGTTGGTTACTGAAGCTTGTGCATTTGTCACATATTTCTCGTGTCTTGGTTTTCATCTCTATCAGTTCTTTTATGGTCTTCTCTGTATTGATTATTCTAGTTATCCATTCATCAATTCTTTTTTCAAGGTTTTTAGTTTCTTTGCGCTGGTTATGTAGTTCCTCTTTTAGCTCTGAGAAGTTTGGTTGACTGAAGCCTTCTTCTCTCAGCTTGTCAAAGTCGTTCTCCATCCAGCTTTGTTCCGTTGCTGGCGATGAGCTGCATTCCTTTGGAGGGGGAGATGCACTCTGATTTTTTGAATTTACAGCTTTTCTGCTCTGCTTTTTCCTCATCTTTGTGGTTTTATCTGCCTTTGGTCTTTGATGATGGTGATATACTGATGGGGTTTTGGTGTGGGTGTCCTTTCTATTTGTTAGTTTTCCTTCTAACAGTAAGGACCGTCAGCTGTAGGTCTGCTCAAGTTTGCTTGAGGTCCACTCCAGACCTTGTTTGCCTGGGTATCAGCAGTGGAGGCTGCAGAAGATAGAATATTGCTGAACAATATTGTTGCTGTCTGATTTTTGCTCTGGAAGCTTCGTCTCAGGGGTGTACCCCACCGTATGAGGTGTGAGGTGTCAGTCTGCACATAGTGGGGGATGTCTTCCAGTTAGGCTACTCAGGGGTCAGGGACCCACTTGAGCAGGCAGTCTGTCTGTTCTCAGATCTCAACCTCTGTGCTGGGAGATCCACTGCTCTCTTCAAAGCTATCAGACAGGGGCATTTACCTCTGCTGAGGTTTCTGCTGCTTTTTGTTTAGCTATGCCCTGTCCCCAGAGGAGGAGTCTACAGAGGCAGGCTGGCCTCCTTGAGCTGCAGTGGGCTCCACCCAATTCGAGCTTCCTGGCGACTTTGTTTACCCACTTAAGCCTCAGCAATGGCGGGCGCCCCTCCCCCAGCCTCGCTGCTGCCTTGCAGTTAGATCTCAGACTGCTGTGCTAGCAATGAGGGAGGCTCCATGGGCGTGGGACCCTGTGGGCGAGGTGTGGGATATAATCTACTGGTGTGCCGTTTGCTAAGACCCTTGGTAAAGCTCAGTATTAGGGTGGGAGTTACCCGATTTTCCAGGTGTTGTGTGTCTCAGTTTCCCTTGGCTAGGAAAAGGGATTCCCTTCCCCTTGCACTTCCCAGGTGAGGCAATGCCTTGCCCTGCTTCAGCTCTCGCTGGTCAGGCTGCACCAGCTGACCAGCACTGATTGTCTGGCACTCCCCAGTGAGATGAACCCAGTACCTCAGTTGAAAATGCAGAAATCACCCATCTTCTGTGTCACTCATGCTGGGAGCTGGAGGCTGGAGCTGTCCGTATTTGGCCATCTTAGGCACGCTCTCTCTCATTTCCTCTTTAAAACTTTCTTTGATGCCATAGGTTAGTCCTATGGCATTCATGTAAAACTCATATTCATTTAGCAATATTTCCTAAGTGTCTCTTGTGGTGTTAGGGAACTCTGCTAGTGCGACATAAGGGCACTTTAGAGAAATGACCCTAGTTTTGCTTGTTTGCTTCTACTAGTAGTCTCATACTTTTGAATTTTACAGATATTTAACATTTTAAAATTAAGACTAACAAAAGTTGCCAATTTTCTCTTCTAAGTAAAAGCATAATAAATAATTGCCACAATTCTTTTACAAAAGAAAGGGCATTTTTATTACCAAATATATAATCTCAAGATTTTGAAAAAAATTAATAAATTAGGCTTTGTGGAAAACTTCATGGAGGGGTTCTGCATAAATTAGGGAATAGGCATGGGGAATCCATTGATTTACACATATTTTGCCCCAATTGGATAGTTGTTAGATGCTCTTTCTTATTCAATTGTGCATCTCTAGTGCAGTGCCCAGTGTTTTATAGGAAGTACTCAATTAATATTTATGAATGAGAAAGTGAATCTGCCTCTGAGCAAATACCTCTGAGACCCATGGTAATGCCTACAGTAGGGAGCACCTATGAGAGAACACCAACAGTGGTAAGAGAGTGGTGGAGGGGTGTGTATTTGTATGTTTATGTGTGTGAACTAATATAATTTACTTTAACAGTTTGCCAGGCACCAACCATTCTGATTTTGTAGGGAAATATTAGTGAGACTGTCTTCTAGGGGAACAGGGGAGGAGGCAGGGGCAGGATCTAAGATATTGAGACATATCTCGTGTGTACTGTAAAAATATTTCATGTGACATCTCAAGTGGATTAAGATTATAGTAAGTATAGTTACTGTAAATAGATAACATTCATTGAGTACTTATAAAGTGCCAGACACTGTTCTAAGCTCTTTGCATTCATTAGGTGACTTAATCATTACAACAACCTATTGAGATAGGCTCACTTTCTATTCCCTTGTACAGATGAGAAAACTGAAGCTTGCAGAGGTTAAATGACTTGCCCCTGGTCACACAGTTAGTCAGTGGTAGAGGTAGGTTTCAACTATGGTCTAGTTGTTTTTAGAGCTCATCAAAACTCTGAGGTCCCTTTCTAGCCACCTATTTCTATGATGAACATAGTTTTATATGACTTGGTTTTCATTTTTAATTTTAGAAAATTAAAATGTTTTCTCTTAGGATTTGAAAGCTGTTAGGGCACTCAGTTTTCTACTTATTAATAAAAGCTATGTGACCATAAGCAAGTTCCATAACCTCTTTTAACTTCATGTTCTACATCTCTAAAATGGAGGTGAAAGCCTTTTCTGTGTGTTTTGGGAGGATTAAATGGATAGTGTATAAAACAGCTAGCAAGGGTCTGGATTATGAAGGGGCTTGAATAAATGTTAACTCACTAGGCCCCATAGGGCCTAGTAACATAAAATGACATTTTTAAGTTAAAATCATATCAAATATTAGTAATAGGATGAGAGCAAAGAGATCATCACTCTGGTGGATAAAGGTGCCTGTATTTACAGAATTCCTTAGAGAGCCATGAGGATTATCTTTGCTGCAGCCCTCATTTTAATTAAGAGCATAGAGATCAGACATTTCAGCACAGGAAGAAGCGTGTACTTGATTTACACCACGGATGCACATTACCAGCATCCAAACATTCCATTCCTTGGCCAAAGATATAAAGAGCTACTTCGGCAAACCTGATCTTGCAAAACAAATGGAAAATGCTTAATCATTTAAAAAGATATACGAGGAATGGAAATATCAAAGCGTGCACATACACCAGTGAGGAAAGCTAACTGGCAGGAAGTCTCTACTTTTTGAAAGACTGACAAATGACTTCAGTTAGACAGACAGGGTAAAAAACCAAAATAATCCATCTATCATTCTTTACATATAAACACACATAGAAATTAAGCACACACATGTACATGTAATCTCATTTTTGATAAAACTATTATTTATAGAGAAAAGTTGTGGAACAATGTATAAAATATAAACTTATTTCATAAAAATAATGTCAGGCTCCACGTATATCTGAAAATACATTTGTATATGTTTGTAAGAACATGAAGAAGTTATGAAAGGTTTATGTCAGGTTGTCACCTTGGGTACCCCAGGACAGGTCACTCTGGAGGGAGTTTGGGGGAAATTTTTGTTCCTTAATCATCTTTGTATTCTTTTGCCAAATATAATGACCAGCTAAAGACAAAAAGTTTTTACATTTACATTTCTTTATTATTAATTTACCCATTGAATTCCAGTAACCAAATATATAATATTAGCATGCTACTTCCTTCCTTTTGAACCTCAGCACTATCTTCTCTTCTCAAGTATTAATACTTATCTTACAGTATGGCTGTAAAGCTTAAATGAGATCAGATATAGAAAGTCTTAATAAATGGCAAAGTGATGTATAAGTGTATCTTACTATTTATTCACAAGTATTTTGTGACTTTGCTGCTTATCAGAGGACAATGACACACAATGCACTTGAGGCAAAACTACAATAAGGTTGAATGGAACCCAGAAGCTTTAGTTAGCATCCAAAACAACACCTGACATGTTAGGCAAATGTGATTTATTTCTGGTAATAAGAGCAAATTCAATTAACCAACAGGCATATCTGACCTGGTGTAGTCGTCGTCAACAAGCATGTGCTTTGGAATTGGTGAGTACCTTCCTGGAGAGATGGGTGGCAGGGAGGTTTTATATTCTAAAGTGCCATTGTTGCCAGAGAGTAGATGGTTTTCCATTGGTGGAGAATAAGCTAAGAGGTGGGGGAAAAAGAGAAAAGAAACCTGTTATGTGGGTGATTCAATGTGTCATGCTATACTTCAGAAAAAATGTATTAAAAACAGAAAGGCTTTGCTGCATGCCAAGGATTTTCTTGTCCTCCAAGAGGGAGGAGTTGCAGTTTATTTGCATTTAATATATACAAGCACATGGTAACCTTTAGGATAGGAAAGACTTAATAATAGTTAAGTCTGTAATGCCAGTTAGTATAATTTGGAGAACAGAAGAACAGGAGAAGAGATCCAGCACACATATTTTCAGAACAATGATTAATTTTCTATTGAAATAAAATGTTAGCTTTCTAATTGCAGAGCTCACATTGTTTTCACATAATTAATGTCCAATCATTGCGAACAAAAGCCTCCTAAGGAGCAGATTCTCCTATGAGACTTTCTCCCAAAATATACTCTATTCCCATCCCACAAAGGCCAAGAACTCTGGCCTTTCCTTTTTATTCCTCCTTCCTAATGTTTCTCCCTTTTAGGTGACTGAAAACACCTCCTAACTGGGTCTCTTGCTTCTTTCTCTCTCCTCAAATCCATTTTATATGTTGAGATGAGGTAAACCTTCCTGAAATTCAGCTTGACCACACTATTCTTTTACTTAAATGTTCTCCGTTGTTGTTATATATTTAATATAGTATAAACTCACCTCTTTGCCATTCTTGCAAGATCAATCAATTTTAATATCCCCCCAACACATATCCTATTGTCCTCAACAATAGCCTGTACTTCCTGACATCTGTACCATCTACCTATAATTTGTGTCTCATACCTAACCCATCTCAGATGTTGAAATCTCATTCTGAAGATGCAACTGAAATGCCATCCTATGCAAAAAGATTTTTCTCATGTTCCAAAGACAAATGATATATCTCTTTTCTTTGAGTTCCCAAATAACATTTAACATTTATATTTACCTCTCCCATGGCATATACATACCTCTTATTCTGCCAAATATTGCTTCTATTTATATATCTGAGTTAGCCTTCCTCCCAGCAAAGCTCTTTGAAGGCCATGATTCTATCTCCTCTGTATCATACATATTACCTTAGAATGTGTCTTGTACATACTGAAATTGCTCAGTACATATTTCTTAGGTTTATTAGGTAGTTTGGTTTTCTCCCTTTTGTCTCTTTGACATTAACCTTATATGCCCTCTATGAAGTGGCTCACAGACTATCAGGGCTGATTTTGCAACATTTGTCCACTTTGAAAAGCTCTGAAAGCTAAAACTCTTTCATATTCTAAGGTAAGACTGATCTCAATTTACTGCCAGCTTGAAAACATACGTATTTTGGAGGTAAGTTGTTTCAGAATCATCATTAAGAAAAGCAATAGCTAATGCAATGGGCCAGAAACAAAATTATTCAACACTTAACATTTCTCTCAAGAGAAACATGTAAATCTGAGATAAGTTAAACAATTTGCTTGAGACCATAGTACTAATTAATGGCCAGTTCTGAAGACGTTCCAAGTTTCCAGTCTCACAAATGGACTTTCAACATTTCAGAATGAGCAAGCTTACTACTGTTGACACAAATGTCCCTTACATTTACATAACAAAGTAAATTGCTTCTAAGTCTAGTCTTCAAAGACAGAAACTTAGTTAAGATTCGTGTTGACCTATTAAGAAGAGGAGAACACATGAGGCTTAGGCTACAGTGGATTTTTTGAGGACTCCAGCATAGTGTCTCATTAGTTGTTAGTTGTTGCCCCAGAAGTCTCACTTCCAGCTCACCTCTATTGCCATAGTGACTGATAATTTTTTCCAGCTTTCTTGCCAATATAACAAGTTAAGTAAAGTAAAAGCTATGATGATGGTGATTGACGATCTTGATTTCACCATTCAATTGCAAGATCCCCTTTTTCAGGAAGAATCATAGAGCTACCTCTGGTCTATTTGCCAGTCTCTTTTCTAGTCTACTACTACAGAGATATGAAGTTGGAAGAAAGAATATGATGGCGTGACAGTGATCATGCTTTAGGAGCTTGAGAAATAGCCTTTCAAAATGTGTTGCCCATAGACTACTGTAATCACACTGTCCTCAATATTAAGCCTTTCCATAACGGTGGGCATGCCAACTCGTTAGGATATCCCACCTTCAAACAGTAGGTAAGGGCCTGCAAGGCAACATAGGAGTGGAGCTTAGGATACTCCCTCTGAAGTATTTCCAGAAGTTAACCAAGAGGGAAGGTACAAGCAGAGCACTTTGTCAATAGTTTTATAGAATTCCAGTTTTGCAAGTCTGGTATGCTATTTGAAGATGACAATGGTACTTACAGTGAGTAATATCAGGTGGACCATAAGGATCAGTCATATAAATGGTAGTGGGTTTGCCAACTTTTAAATAAACTACCTCTGATGTGTTCTTCAGTATTGCTACTGCCTCTTCATGTGTTACTTCTTCTAAACTGTAGTTGTTTACCTGAAAAGGGGAAAAAAAGTCAACAATAGAGTTAAATCTATGCAGCAGAAGAAAAATATTCAGGCAAGAAGATTCCTGGAATTATAAATTGTGATAATTACTGTCTGGTATCTTTGACAGAACAGATGAATTAAATGCATTAGTCAAAGCAGATAAGTACAATCATTGATGCTATAAAAGAAAGTTGCTTCTGCCTTTTTTAAATGAGGAAGTGATATACTACAATGGAATTCAGAATAGTATTTGTGGAAAGGAAAATAAGGAGTCAAATGCCTTTTTTGTTATGCTATAATTTCTATGATACAAAAGTAACACATGTTCGTGGAAGAAAACTTAAAAAAAAGAAGAAAATAAAAATCATTCATAATCTCCCTACTTAGATATAGTTCCTTAAACAATTTTGACTTTATTATACACATTGTTTTGGAACCTGCTTTTTAAAACTAGAGGGACTAATTGTTTGTAACAGCAATGTAGTTTAACAACATGACTTTTGTTTTCTGCAGAGCATTATGTTACATGACTGCAGTATAATGATCTAACAAGTCTCTTACTAGTGCATGCTTAGTTTGCTCCTAATTTTTTACAACTATAAATAATGTTCTAATAATTATTTTTCTATATTTGTGCAGAACTCTGATAATTTCTTTGATATAGATTTACCCATACAAGTGAAACTACTGGACCAAACTGTATGAACATTATCAGGGCTTTTGATATCTAGTGTGAAAGTACCTCTTTCCCTCTGGAAAGATGAACCAGTTTACCCTCATACCAGCACTGTATGAGAGCCCTCATTTCCCTATAGCTTTGCCAAACCTTGATTTTTTTTACTTTAAAATCGTTCTCATCAGAATGTCATTTAATATGAGTCTATTTGGAACACAGGTCTTTTCAGGTGAGCAAGTTCAAGGGTACCCTATTGTCATTGCGTTAACAGAAATGCCTCTTTCTTTATTGCACGGAAAAGCCTGTGATACAAATCCAATTCTGACTTCATGGCAGTGCCATTACAGTGGGTCTCTGGACCACTTCTCTGAAATGATTTTAAGATTATCTCTCTAAAAAGACTTAAACTTTGAGGAAATTAGAATAAACATTAATTCACCAAGTATTTCAAATACCTTGGTTATTCTTATCTGGCTACTATTAAAAAAAATTTATTGTGTATATTTCAGGTTCACAGCGTGATGTTATGTCACATATATAGATAATAAAATGGTTACTATAGTGAAGCAAATTAACATATCTATCATCACAGTTACAATTTTGTATGACAAGAGCAGCTAAAATCTACTTATTTCACAGAATTCCTAATATAATACAATTTTATTAACTATAGTCTTTATGTTGCATATTAGACCTCTAGACTTGTTCATCCTACATAACTGCTACTTTTTATCCTTTCACCTATATCTCCCCCTTTCCCACCTCCCCCTGCAACCACTGTTTTATCCTCTATATCTGTATATTTGACTCTTATTTTTTAAGATTCCACATATAAGAGAGATCACGCAATATTGTTCCTTCTGTTCTGGCTTACTTCATTGAGCATAATGTCCTCCAAGTCTATCCATATTGTGGTAAATGGCAGGATCTCCCATTTTTTAAGGCTGAATATTTCATTGTGCATATATACCACATTTTCTTTATCCTTTCATCCACTGACAGACATGTAGGTCATTGTCATATCTTGGCTATTGTAAATAATGCTGCATTGAACATGGGAGTGCAGATATCTTTACAAGGTGGTGATTTCATCTTCTTTGGGTATACAACAAGACCAGAGATTGCTGGGTCACACGGTAAATCTATTTTTAATTTATTTAGGAGCCTGCATACTGCTTTCCATAATGGCTATACCAGTCTACATCCCAGTCAACAGTGTACAAGTGCTCCTTTTTCTCCACATCCTCACCAACAGTTGTTATTCTCATCTTTTTGATAACAGCCATCCTAACAGCTGTGAAGTGATATCTCATGGCAGTTTAGATTTGCATTTCCTTGATGATTAGTGTTATTAGGCACCTTTTTGTATACCTGTTGGACATTTTTGTATCTTCTTTGGAGAAATAACTATTCATGTCCTTTGTTCATTTTAAAATTCTGTTAATTGTTTTTCTACTATTGAGTTGTATCAGTTCTTTATAAATTTTGGTTATTAACCTATCATCAGATACATGATTTCTGATTTTTCCCTCAATTTGTTTCATTTTGTTGTTTCCTTTGCTTTGCAGAAGATTTTGAGGTTAATGTAGTCCTATTTATTTTTGCTTTTGTAGCCTGAGCTTTTAATGTGATATCCAAAACAACACTGCCAATGCCAAGGTCAAGGAAACTGTTCCCTTATGTTCTTTTCTAGAAATTTTATGGTTTTAGATTTTACATTTAGGTCTTTCAGCCAAATTGAACTGATTTTTGTATATGGCATTAGAGTCCAATTTCATTCTTTTGCATGTGGAGATTCCATTTTCCCAGTATCATTCATTGAAAAGACTAGCCTTTCTTCATCATGTTCTTTTATTTACTTTGTCAAAAATTAGTTGACCATATAAGTTTGGATTTATTTGGCTACTATTTCCTTAATGACAAAATTGTTTAATTACTTTCCAATGGCATAATGTAAAATTAAATGTGCCAGAAGCATTGGACTGAATTCCTATAGTACATATTATCTATACTATCTAGCACTTTAGCTATACCATATTTCGCAGTATTACTATTCATAATCTTTATTATTTTGCTCCATGTTGCTATATAAGTTCCATGTGCTAGTTAATCCTTGGTGATGTAGCCCAGGTCAGGGACTGTGGAACCGGAGAGAAATGAACCTGACTGATGTGTTTGAATGCTGACTGTGAGTTCTCCACTAAGCCATAAGCTTCTCCAGCACCTCTCACATTTCTCTTCTAGATAAGAGACATTCCCTTATTTCTTTTTTCATTTCAGTGTCTGGCATTTGTTTATTCACTGATCAAATGTTTCCTGCATACCTGTTATTTGTTGGGCTCTGTGCCAGATAATAGAGATATGGTAAATAATATAAATGATAATCAATAATCATAGCAAACACTTATATAGCCCATATTACATGCCAGGCACACTATTTCAAAGTATTTTACATATATTAACACAATCAAACCTTCACAATAACTTATGAGGTAGCTATTATAATTACCTTATTTTATAGATGAGAAAAGTATGTTTCCAAGAGGTTAAGAAACTTTCCCCAAGTCATTGATCTGGTAAGTGTCAGAGGCAGAATTCAAAGCTAGATAGTTTGGCTCCAGAAACCATACTGTTAACCACTCAGTTTTACTACTTCTTCCAGATAGACAAGGTCCTTGCTTTCATGAAACCCACATTCTTATAATACACAATTGTTTGTGGAATGAATGGATAGAAGAATAGACTCATGCAGAGAGGGAGAATGTAGAGGAACTTCAGGTATGGAGAACACAGTTGATAATGGCAGCCCGTAATAATACAGAAATAACAAAATGATAATAATAACTAATGTTTATTTAATACCTGCATGTCATATATTTTAGGAGTACTATGTCATATATTTTGAAATGAATCATATAACTTATCATCAGAATAGCTCCAGGAGGTAGACACTATTAATCAGGAAAATTTTACGGATGAGAAAAACTGTTGTTTAAAGAGATTAACTTGCAACAAAGAGGTCACACTACCTCCAGTTGTCAAAGCCATCAGTTGGATCACAAGCCTCCTTAAGAGATGAAAATGAGATTATATTTGTATGTTGATTCGTTAAAAGCTAGGGCTCATATTACCTGTTCTTTCTCCCTTTAGGAGAACAAGGTTTCTTTTCGAGTTTACATGTAAAAGTAGAATAAATTCCAAAATATTATAAAAGCTTGAGGAATCATTACATTTCCCACTTAATCCAGTGGTTAGAGTATATTGCATCATCTTAATACACTGACCAGTCAAAAAATAAATAAGTAAAATGGAAAGCAGCTTAATATATCTCACTGATCTCACTGTCTCTTCAAAACCTTCTTACACATTTGATTAATCACTTATTTTAGGGCAGTTACCACTTGTGCCTAGATAATGACTTATTTTTTATTCTTTTTATTTTTTTGAGATGGAGTTTTGCTCTTATTGCCCAAGCTGGAGTGCAATGGCACAGTCACTACAACCTCTGCCTCCCGGGTTCAAGCAATTCTCCTGCCTCAGCCTCCTGAGTAGCTGGGATTACAGGCATGAGCCACCACTCCCACCTAATTTTGTATGTTTAGTAGAGACAGAGTTTCACCATGTTGGCCAGGCTGGTCTCAAACTCCTGACCTCAGGTGATCCACCCACCTCGGCCTCCCAAAGTGCTGGGATTACAGGCATGAGCCACCGTACCTGGCCGATAATGAACATTTACTTGTGATGGTCTACAGTTTAAAATGTTTATGAAAGTGGTTGTTTCCTCTAAAAAAAAAAAAAAAAAAAAAAGATTGCCTAAGGCAGCTTTTAATACGGTGACTGTGGCCCACAGAAACATCATCTCTACTGAGAGAACAGAAAAGAAACAGCATCTGGTGCCATGACACAGGGGAAATGAGAAGTCAATAATAATTAAAAATAAAAACCAAAGGCTAGAAACTAACTGGATTAGATTATAAGTGACACTTACAACAGACCAAAGCTCTGTTTCTGACAAGGGCTTATTTTCTCTCTCCCCAGAGTACGGAAAGTACACAGCTCATTAGATTATCAGTGAAAGAGTAGTCAATGTAGTCAATGCTTATTAAATTGCACATTTTGCCATTTTTAAGGTGGGCAGTGAAATGATCCAGAAAATATTTCCTTCAACAGCATTTTCATAGAGTGACTTTGCTAACAGAGTCTTCTGACCACTAGGAAAATATTTAGACCATAAAGCAGAAGTTGAGGGAAAGGTAGTGGTGAGAAATGGGGCAAGAGGATATTGGGGAGAATAATAATAGTAGTTTAAAATAGTGGTAGTTCACTCAGTTTCTATTTGGTGACTGAAATACTGAAAAATTTACATAGATTTCAGTCACAGAACAGGTGGTATTATGATATTGGCAACAGAATGTAGTGATTAAAAGCACATGCTTTTGAGTCATGCATACTGAAACCTGGACCCTGGTGCTTCCTAGCTGTGTGATTTGGGGAGACTTGTTTAACCTTGTAAGCTTTAGTTTTGACATCTGTAAAACAGGAATGATAGCAGTTACTGCTTCAAAAGACTATTGATTTAAATGTGTTGGCCTATATAAAGTGACAGGCACAATACAGTTTTCGATGTTAGCTCTTATCACTAATACTATTGTCATCATCTGTAAACAGGATTTCTTGGTGAAAATTTTCGCTGATCATTTTCTTATAAACATCTGTGAACTGATGAGTTTAATTAGGGTGCTGCTGATGAAGCTTCTGTGTGGTCTTTTTAAAAATTCAGAATAGTACCGGATTTGGACCAAAAAGTGCTCTTTTGTGCTGAAGTCTTCAAAATGTTTTCCACAAAAGTGAGTTTGTTTGGGTTAATTATGTGTGTGCATTATCCTATGAACTCTCAAGATAAAGGGCCTACAGCTGGAGCTGATTGTGTGCAGTGAGAAGGGACATTACACTGATTGGCTAGTTGCTCTTGTCATTGTTTGTCATTTTTTTTTATTCTTTTTTTTTCATTTGCATCAAGTAGCTGCCTATAATGGTGAACACTGAGCAACTGGCCTGGTTTCAAGGAAAAAAATCATGAGAGTTTGATTGAAGTGCTCTCTGTGGGGTGCAACACACAGAGGGGGACATATGTGCAGCCTGGCTGTGTGTTTGCTAATAGGAAAGTGGACTGAGGCCAAGAAAGGCTGGAGGTGAGACGACTCATTCTCTCAAACAGAAGAGGGAGCACTGAATTTGAACACGATGCAGACAAAGGAAGGCAAACCAGCTGAAGAAAGAGGCGCCAAGAGACTTGCAAGGAGGCATGGCAAGTTTTGTGGGAATTTGAATGTGTGTAAGCAAACATAAATGTGATAATACGAAGGTGGGAGGTGTGGGGGCATGAGAATATGATAATAAAGAGGAATGGGCAATATAGAGATGGAGAGATACTGACCTGTCCATGTTCTTGCAGGAATATCAGTATGGTGGGATGAACTGGGAGGTGATTACAGACATTAAGGTTACCTAAGACATAGTACAAGGAAATGTGGAACTCCAGAATCATTGGTAAGAAAATTCTAAAGTTGACTTTTAAAAAGGAAACAAAGTGGCTGATCATTAGGTTGTAAGATAAATTACAAAGCAGACCAATCCAATGTAGTAATGCCAATACTATGAACATAAATATGCATAAACCAAGGATTAAAATCTCCATAGTACTCTGAAATTAACTATTATAATAAAAGGTATTCAAAATAATAACTATTAATAAATAAAAGGCATGTTAGTAATGATTGTCTTTGGATAATAAATATTTTCTTGTTTTTCATCTTTTCAGAAATGAATATGTATGCTATAGTTAGAGCCAAATTAACTCTAAATGAGAAAGAACAAAAACTTTAAGAAAGAACAGAAGCTAAGTACAGTGGTCTCATTATGGGACACACCTAGCATCTTCTCATGAGTAATGAAAATCAGAATGGGAAAAAAGAAAGTTAATTTCTCAAGCCCAGTGAATAGACTTAAATTGACTAGAAATAATAGTCACATGTTAAACCTTGCTGTTTCTAGAAACGAAGGCAACTTGATACAGTGAGAGTAATTTCGAATGTAGAATCAGATCGGATCTGGTTTATTTCCTAGTTTCATGAATTTAAGTCAGTTAACATATTTACTAAGAATTCATTTTCTTACATGTAAAATGGGAATTATACTTATTTATTTGTTGATTTGTGTTTATGAGAAAAGAATGATACCATGAAGTTGAAAAGACTCTGTATGATATAAAGTAGCATACAAATAGAAATCAAACAGCCATAATCGGACATCATGCTTTGTTGATCTTGCTACTATTCAGGGCTCTTTATGTGGAAATCATCACTCCCTACATTGTGAAACAGTTATTCCTATAGTGCCACTTCCCACCTCCAAGAATGACCTTCTCAAGGGCAACTGATTAGATCATATGCATCTCTATTCCCCTAGCTGATGCAATATAAATACTTGGCACTTAATAAGTGTTGAAGTAGTAAGCTAAGTTTTTAAAAAATGATTGCAGAACACCAAAGGAAAAGCAATCAAAATTCCCTATTTTATAGAAAGAATGAAGCATTTGTGTTGCATTCTATTTTATATTTGTGTTGAGTCAGAGAGGAAAGCAATAAGAATGAAGGTCATTCAAGCAACAATACACATTTATTGGATACTTGCTCTGTTCCAGGCACAGGATATGAGGATGAAAAGCTGGTACAGAATGTTAGCACCAGATCATATTAGTTTATAAGGTACACAGTAAAAGCTCCATCACTGTGATTTTATTCTTCCTTCATTAATCATTAATTCATTTCTTAACCTTTTACTCCATATAAAGAGAGAGGGCAAGCAAGAATGGTTATTTTGATTTACTCAAATTTCTTCTCTAGCAGAGGTCACCAAAATGGACAGTATGATATGAACCCTAGGGCAATCCACTGGGTACAAGAGGAAAACATTCACATTTCTATTAATATTAATCACATTGATATTTATATTTCTTTTTCCATTTTCATATGTTTTAAAACGTGAACAATATATTAGCATAGTGATATATATGTAATTTAGAGGAGAGAAATATATTAGTGGCAACCTTTTGTGTTTTACTGATGGAGTGTGCTATTAAGATAATTTTAAAATGACAGCAACATATGATACTTATAGAGCAAATTCTATAAAGAGGGCTATTACACTGAGTATAAGCAAAATAAAAAAGAATGCCATAGGAAGTTCTAACCCTTAAATAAAATATGTCATTGCAATTACATTGTATTATAACTTCTTACATTTGAGATAAATTAGAAGAGAGTTCAAGAAACAGTTGTCCAGGTTTTATCCCGCTGTTTCAGAAGTGAGTCTAACCTCAGGGGACAGAATTTTGAGAGTGAACTGTTCTAAATTTTCTTTAGCCAATTGCAGGAAATTGCTAAATTATACTCTACTGGCTTGATAGAATGAGCACTACCACCAAAGTTGTCCTTAGGAGATGCAGTGGTAGCAGCAGAATGGGTTAGGGTGTGGTTAGATCAAGGTAGGATGGTGGTTCTTAATCTAGCTGCACATTAAAATCATTTGGGAAACCTAAAAAAAATAAATAAAATGAAGCATGATCCCTGCCCCAGAAATCCTGATTTGATTATTCAGGGCTGACTGAGGATTGGGTATTCACAGTGTTCAAGAGCTTACCTTGAGATTCAAACATATAACCCAAAATCAAGAATCAGAGATGTTGACAAAACCAGTGAAAGGAATTTAACTTTAGGACATCAAAATCTATGTATGACTCCACTTTTACAATTTACTAGTTATGTCATGTTGGAAATCCCTTTGTCATCTCTGAGTTCTAACTTTCTCTTCTGAAAAATAAGAATAACAGTAATGACTGTCCTAACTACCTCTCAAAGATGGTGGTTAAGAATAAATGAGGTGTTGTAGGCAAAAGATCTTTTCAAGATGAAAGCAATGTGTTGTGGGTAGGAAAGAGACATGTTCAGAGAGTTACAGGTCTTGGTTCTAAGATATCTAAGATTGGTATAACCAATGAATGTGCTTTAACATCCCATTCATTATTCAGATAATTTCTACATATTCGCAATGTCTTCAATTTGATTTTCTTATTGATACTTGGATGAAATCAGGCAATTTCGTAAATTTACCAAAAACAGCAATAATTTCAGTCATCATAACTAATACTCATTCAGAAACTTGCATTGTTTCTACTCATATTTCCTAAAAGTATTTGATGTCTTTACTATAGGATACTTATTTTCAAATAAAAATAAGAGATGCTCACACATAGCACATCCCGAGTATATTCCACTAAACACTAGTTTTAGGTGATTTGTTAAGTATTACTCTAAGAAGAAGATTCCATGATAAAACAGATATGTTAATCAAAATCAAATCGCTTACTTGACGGCAGGACTTCATAGAATTTTTGATATGCTAAAATCCATTGAGAATCTACAAGAGGATTGGGATACAAGTTGCAGAATTTAGCAAATGTATTTGGCCACAGAGTCTATTCATGTGACACAGAAAAGAGAACAATATTTTAAAGCATACTTTTGGAAATACCAATCTAATATAATGCTACTATGGTATAGAGGCCAAAATAGAAGACCAAAGATGGATGTGACTTGCCCAAGACAGATTAGGTAAAATCAGTGCTAGGTGCCTGTGACTGAAATCCAGCTTTCTCATCTGAGTCCAAGGTCTTTCCACTTGACTTCAATGTCTCTGTTACTTTTCCTGTCACTTACCACTTCCCTTTAAGGAAAGAAAACACAAGAACTAATTCTCTGTAAAAGGTATAAAAGTTCTCTCACTGACAACTTTTTTCTTTAAATGTCAAGCAGGGTTTATGGAAAGAAGAGGCTAAGATTTTAAACCTTAAATTACAATGTGCCGACGGGCTTTAACAACTAATAACTAATGCTATCCCTGCAGAGAAGACAATCGAATTATCCTGGATTCAACATTTCCGGTTTATGTTGAAAAGGGGGAAGAAGTTAACACTTTTCTAATATATTGGGCTACGTATATCACCTTGGAAGTGCTTAATAAAGCCAATATGTGAAAATATATGAAAGAATTTAAAAATCTGTTATGCTGTTAAACTCTGACTACCACTGAATTTCAAGGCCAAGAGAATCTATTTTGTCTGAGACGACAAAACTAAACCACTGGTACAATCCACAAAATCTGATGTCACTCTCACTTTACCATTTAAAAAACAAAACAAATTCTAGAGAACAATAAATTCTAAGTAGCCAAGGAAATTTTCAAAAATATAATTTTGCTAAAAAGAACATATACCATGTATTTGGGTTGACCCATCAAACATCAGAATGGTCTGACATTATAGTCATCTTATTTAAAATACCAAGAGGCTTATTGCAAAGGTGACAGACAGAATAACTGTTTCTTAAAGTAGAATATTTGCAAAGGTCAGATGCTATACTATTACGTGGAATTTTTAAAGTGGGAAATAAGATTGTAAGGAATCTAAAGAAATTTTGTAATAAGTGTAATCTATTTACAGAAGATAAATGAATGTGTGATAAAATTTACTGGAAGGGAGAGAAAAGGTCTAAAGCATCCTAAAAAACTAAGAAGTGGAAAAGTGGAAAGACATAGCTCTTTCAAACATATGTGGAAGAGGAATTAGTCTTCCACCTTCTTGTTTTCAAGGGACAGAGCTATGAATAAAGGGGACATATATAGAAAATATATTTTAACAGAATTTTAAGGAAAACATTTTAATGATACTTATTACCTAATAAACAGCTTTTGGGAGGTATTACACCCTTAAAGGGGGTTCTATGGGAGCTCAGAGACTGCTTCACAAGCTTGCTTTTCTGATGTACCAAGCAAGAGTTGATAAAAGATGGCCTTTAAGATAGATATGTTAAATTCGGAGATATAAGAAGAATTTCAGGGAGAAAAAGTACCCAATATAGATGGTATGATTCAGGTGATGCCCAACATTATAGCTATTTTGCTTGAGAAACTAGAAGAGTTATTGTTATTACTAACTCTTTAAAAAATGACTGTGCTCTCAGTAGAGGGCAGTTGCTAGGAGACTTCCTGAATTGTGAGTATTCAGCCATGAAAATCTAAAGAAATTAATGGAGTTTTATTTTAGACCAGTTTACTTACAGAACTCCGAGTGAATAATATATGGTGGAATTTTTCCTAAGAAGTGACAGAAGGAAGTGGTACAAATTGCTTTAGAAAGAATAGCATATTTAGAGAAAAATATGCAGAGTATGGTACAGCTGGTACATCATAGAATCTAAATCATTTGTACTTCCTTTGTGGGAGGAGAATAGAAGAGGGGGAAGATACAAAGAATATGAATGTAGGATAGTAAAGGGAAGAGGAGGTGGAAAGGAATGACAGAAAGAGAGCATTAATAAATATTTTTGGGTTGAAGCAAGATAATTGTTTCTGTAGGGTGGCTTCAGTGATTTTGTCTTTATTCTCCTTTTCAGGGTTATTTTGCTTGCAAAGTATAAAATGAATCATTTTCTTTCATTTCCAGTTTCAACTTGGAAGTACTAATTACGTCTTCCTTACATAAGAGAGGAGAGACCTATTACTGTTGAAGGTTCTTTAAAAAAGCAAAACAAAACTATGCTTTAAAACTCAAAACAGTTAAGGATTACTGTCACAGCTATTTTTGAAACATTATATCTACAATGGAATATCAACAAAATGGCTAATAAAAAATAGTGTAAGTTACCTGGAAATCCTTTGGACAGATATTATTTTGGAGCAAGTTTTTTTTTTTTTTTTTTTTTTTTTTTTTTTTTTTTTAATTGGAAATAAAACAAAAACAAACAAAAACCTAAACAGAACTTCAAGAAACAAGCACATAGCATTTACCATGATTGTACAATAGCAGTAAATGAAAAAATACCAGAAGATCTGCCTACAATCAAACTCTTATGGAACGATGAGTCAAAGGTCAAACCAGTAACTATCTAAGACAGTCATTACTTGAGAATGAAATGGTCCTCTTCATTTTTCTATGTAGCACTATGTAGAATATGGTTATCACAATGTATTCTATTCCCAAGACAACATTTCAAGCAATAAAGTTTATATTCCAGAGAGAAGTTGCTCAGGTCTTGTACCCTAATAACAACCTTACTTGTCCAGAAGATAGAACAATATCATAAGAACAAACTTTTACATCAAAAACAAACAAGCAAACGAATAAAACAAAATTCAGAATTTCTTGAGCATGAAAGTGGTAGTGGCTTCAGGTGGTAAAGCAGCCCAAAACTCTTAAATTTAACTTTGACTGAAGTCATTAATGGTATATTTTTTGCCCATCCAGTTTTCTCATGACAGAGTTCCTTCCTGAATAGGGGCTACTGCCTGGGACACAGTAGGTGGACAGCACATACTTGTTAAAAAAGTAATTAATGAATGACAATAATGAATAAAGGAAGAAAGGAAAGAACTGAATGACAAATTTAAGGAAACTACTGAAAACATGTTGCACAGGAGGCAGTATAGCTTGGTGGTAATGAGTGGTCCTAGCCAGATTGCCTCAATTTGAAACCCAGTTTTGTCCATTATTAAACATATGATCATGGGCAAGTCAGAAAACCTGTCTACATCTCAGTTCTTTTTTGCTTATATAAAATGTGTTGCTGTTAGAAATACGTTACATTACAAAAAAGCCCTTTATAAAAGAACATGGAACTTAGTAAATGCCAGGTCAATGTTAGCTATCAAGATTATTACAAAGATCTTATCTAACACAAAGCTTATTGAACACAAAGGTCATTGGCAACTATGAAATTAGACCACTGCGATTAAACATAGCTCTCTAAAGCCGAGGGAAAGTAGGCACAATAAATATAAAATTTGGAGGTTCAACTCCAAAACTTGCACAGGTCATAAAAATTAATCTTCTGTTGAGATTGGGGGCTGATCCTCCCCAGAGACTTCTCACAAAATTGTTGGAGATAATGGCTCCTTGCAGACATAGATTAGAAGTCCTATTTTACAAGGGTAGACATGTGACTAGACAGATACGCTAATCTTACTTGAGAGCTACCTACTATTAATTTTCAATATTCGATTATTATCCTGTAGATTTTGGCATACAACAGTAAATGGACATAAGGCAGTTTTATTAACACAGTCCCAAATACTTTGTTGCTTATAATTGCCTTAATTTTGCTTTAGGTTATCGTATAACTCCATGGTTCAGAAAGACTGGCTGTGTGTCAATGTCAATCACTGCCTAGGACTCCTGAAGCATGTGAGAAGCTGGCAAATGAAATAGCTATAACCCTAAGGGGGAGGAAAGGAAGAGATCCATTTACACATGTAGCAGAACTCAGATTATAAATTCTTGGAAGTCAGGTGCTGTGTCTATTCTGGTTGCACAAAGGACCATGGATATACGCTTATCAGTAAGCCAGGTGCTGTTTCTGTTGTTATACAAACCCTACCTCTCCAGCAGTCTATAAATAGCAGTTGCTCTCCCTAATAGGAGACTCATTATATTGGAAGGACAACAGATAATCTCTATACCATGTGTATCTAAGAAAATTAATGAAAATTTAAATTTGTTTTGAAAATGTCAACAAAATAGATACATTGTACATATACTTTTGAGATCTCTTACTCATAAATCTGCTGTCTCTTCTTTTCAATTTTTGTCTGAGGTCTAAATTGTAGACCCCTCACAAATTCATATGCTGAAGCCCTAACCCCCCCATGACTATTTGAGGATAGGTTCTATAGGAGATAATTAAGGTTAAATGAATTAAAGATGGTGCTGGAATCCAATAGGACTGGGCCTTATAAGAGGTGGCCTTAAGAGAAAGAGAGAGAGAACTCTCTCTGCACAAATACCTAGGGAAGGCCATGTGAGGACACAGTGAGAAGGTGGCCACCTGCAAGTCAGGAAGAGAGCCCTCACCAAAAACCTAATTGGTTGGAACCTTGGACTATATAGTCTCCAGAATTGTGAGAAAATAAATTTCTGCTGTTTTAAGTCACCCACCCTGTGGTATTTTGTGATGGCAGCCTGAACAGACAAAGACAGTCTTACACTGGAAAACAAGAGCTTTATAAATACACACACAGTTTTGCTGGAGTCACACTCACCATCAGTAGTCTATCTCCTACTTGCAACCTTCCATCTTTTTGTGCAGCTCCTCCATCTATAATTTTAGTTACATAAATGCTGTTGTCTCCAGGAATGTGTTGGTTCCCCACACCTCCTGCAATACTGAAGCCTAAACCTATAAGAAAGGAACAGAAAATGGAAAGCCTTGTTTTGTTGTTGTAGTTGTTTTTAGAAAATGCAGTTAGCCACATTTTAACAGTTTTTAAAAATGAATCTTCAACTTATTGTAACAGCAATAAATAACACTAAAAATTGTATTTCAATCTAGTTTGTTATTTAAACATTTGAAGGGTTGTTGATTAATGCAAATGAGGCAGATTTTGAAGTCAACCCCATGTAAGTAGTTTTGTTCTATTTCCAGACTGTATGCCTAACCGCTTTCCTCAGCTATCCTGTTTATAGGGGTAACTGGTTAGAGCAGGGATCAGGTGAAGTATGTGGAGGAGTCCCAGGTGAGCCAGGAAAAAGACAAATTTAGTCCTGCTCATTGTTGGTCTAGGGGCTCATCTTCATTGCTGTTGTTACTCTAGCATAGAGAACAGAAGTACTACCAATCATTTGGGCAGAGACCTGGATACTCTTGATATTTCAAGATGAAAAATAGAATTGTTCAAAAATTGCACAAATTCTGAGACAAGAGCCATGAATAAGTTACACTGTTTAAATATATGTAATAATTTCAGAGAGAAGATAAGAAAAAGAAGCTAGATGCTTGCTTTTCATGTTTTCTTCTCTTGCCACCTTGTCATATTTTATATTTTCTAGCATTTATTGTTATTAACTGATTGATTATGAGGCTAGTCACACAAAAAAGTGAATTATTCCAGTATACAGTCTAAAAAATAAAAAAAACTTCTTTAAAAATATTCTATTAGAAAATAAAGAATAAAAAGAATGCTAAAAAATTTATTAATAAATAAATTAATTTATTTTTTGAGACAGTCTTGCTCTGTTGCCCAGGCTGGAGTGCAGTGGTATGATCTCGGCTCACTGCAACCTATGCCTCCCAGCTTCAAGTGGTTCTCCTGCCTCAGCCTCCTTAGTAGCTGGGATTACAGGCACATGCCACCATGTCTGACTACTTTTTAAAATTTTTAGTAGAGACTAAAAATGTTGGCCAGGCTGGTCTTGAACCCCTGACCTCAGCTGATCCACCTACCTCGGCCTCCCAAAGTGCTGGAATTACAGGCATGAGCCACCATGTCTGGCCAAAAACTTTAAAATGTATACTTAGACTATTATTTTTATAACATGGCAGAATATCAAATCATTTTAAACATTGTGATTGCCTCTTTTAAAAGATGATTTTCACTGTACTATGGCTTATACAATTTTAACTTACATTAAACTATGAAGCAATAACAATAGAGGACAGTCACACACTGCGTAACAATGTTTTGATCAATGATAGATTACACATATGATGATGGGCCCAAAAGATTATAATGGAGCTGAGAAATGGCTATTGCCAAGTGACATCATAGTCATTGTAACATCATAGCATATTGATTACTCATGTGTTTGTGGTGATGTGGTGTAAAGGAACCTACTGCACTTCTAGTCATATATATAAAAGTATAGCATATACAATTGTAAAGAATAAATAATACTTGATAATGATAATAAATAACTATGTTCTTGGTTTATGTATTTACTACACTATGCTTTTTATTGTTATATTTGAGTGTACCCCTCTCCTTATTAAAAAATATTAATTGTAGAAAAGCCTCAAGCAGCTCTTTCAGGAGGTATCCTAGAAGAAGGCATTATTGTTACAGGAGATGACAGATCCATGCTGTAACATTTTGCATGGTATTGCTCCTGAACATCTTCCAGTTGGACAAGATGTGAAGGTAGAAGACAATGATATTGATGATCCTGACCCTGGGTAGACCTAGGCTAATGTATGTGTGTGTGTCTTCATTTTAACAAAAGTTTAACGTGTAAAAAAAAAAAAAAAAGAAAAGCTTATAGAATAAGAATAAAAAAAAGAAAATACTTTGTATAGCTGTACAATGTGTTTGTTTTAAGCTAAGTGTTATTACAAAAGAGTCAAAAGTTAAAAAATAAAAGTTCATAAAGTAAAAAAGTTATGGTAAGCTAAGATTAATTTATTATTGAAGCTTTTTAAAAATAAATTTAGTCTAGCCTAAGTGTACAGTGTTCTTCAAGTCTACAGTAGTGTACAATAAAGTACTAGGACTTCACATTCACTTATTACTCATGCACTGATTAACCCAGAGCAATATCCAGTCCTATAGGTTCCATTTATGGTTAAATGCCCTGTACAGGTGTACCATTGTTTACCTTTTATTTTTTACTGCACTTTTTCTATGTTTAGGTATGTTAAGTTACATAAATAGTTATCATTGTTTTGCAATTGCCTACAGTACTCAGTACAGTAACATGGTATACAGGATTGTATCCTAGGAACCACAGGCCATACTATAGAGCCTAGGCTTGTAGTAGTCTACTTGTTTCAGTTCGCATAAGTACGCTCTATTATGTTCCCGTAACAATGATGATGTTGTCTAATGGTGTATTTCTCAGAATGGATGCCCATTGTTAAATGACGCATGAATGTATTTTAAAAAATTATTATGAGATCATTTTAAAGGAATAATAGACTCCATAAAGGTATGACAATTTTTTTTTTTTTTTTTTTTGAGATGGAGTCTTGCTCTGTCACCCAGGCTGGAGTGCAGTGGCGCAATCTCGGCTCACTGCAAGCTCCGCCTCCAGGGTTCACGCCATTCTCCTGCCTCAGCCTCCCCAGCAGCTGGGACAACAGGCGAACACCACCACGCCCGGCTACTTTTTTTTTGTATTTTTAGTAGAGACGGGGTTTCACCGTGTTAGCCAGGATGGTCTCGATCTCCTAACCTCGTGATCTGGTCGCCTCCGCCTCCCAAAGTGCTGGGATTACAGGCGTGAGCCACCGCACCTGGCCAGGTACAAGGATTTTAAAAATCCGTTTCAGAGTATGTTTGAATGCTCATTCAGTACCATACTTGCCGCATACATTTTCATTGCATTTTACAATCATAAGATAATTAACATGCAAATTACTCAAGAAGATAGATATTGATCAAAGGTCTTTTGACTAAAGACATAATTTCTATAGCTTACTTGGCTTAAGACTTTTTTTTAAAAAAACACACACCTAGTAGAATAATAAAGCTATCATTAAAATATTTGACATTTTATAAAACAATAATAAAAAATACTTAAAATATTAACTCTACTTCACTATACTTTTATTGAATAAATATTGGGTAAAGTTATATGCCCTTAAGACAGCAAAAATAGTTAATTGGAAAATGATGGCATAGTAAATTATAAAGCAACATCTCTGGAATTATATTTGAAATGCAAAGATTGTTAAATTAACCATAATAGTTGTTAAAAATAAATGGAAAATTGATTTAAATTGATAGGGCAATTAAAGCAAGTGTTATCTAATTTCCTTGTGATGTGGGTAATTATTTTTATTGATGCTTTGCCACCCCATGGAACCATGAATATATTTGTTTGCCTCAGATTTACAATTTGTTTATTAAGCAAATTATAACCAAAGAGTAAAATACCCCATATTGGCTTTTCCTATAAAATTTAAAATACATATCAGCTCATGTTTCCCAAAACTGTTACTTTATTATATATGAATATAGGGAAGTTTAAAAAAATATATTTACAAAAGTTTCTTAGCCACATACTAAGATCAATCTACCACATTTATAAAAGTACAGAGGTTATTCCAAACTCTGAAAGGAGAAGGTTAAAACAAATTCAGAGACTCCAGTTTACATCCATGATGCCAGCAGTAAATGCCACGGTCTTAGCTACAGAAGAGCTATAGAAATAAATTAGCACCATAAAGACGGTTAAGTCCAACAAAGACAGCAAGTATGTAGTTGATATTTGAAGTTGAATACTGCACAAAGACAATGAAATCACTATGGATACTATAGATAGGTAGGTAGGTAGGTAGATAGATAGATAGATAAAAATTGAGTAACATTTTTTCTTCAGATTAGGTTTATGTACTTCTTTTTAACTAGTGACTCTGTTCAAGGTGAAGCAAAGTATTTTTAGTAAATGTCCCTCTCAGAGCCAGAGCATGTTTCTGAATGTACACAACTAGTAATTTTTCCAATTTCCCTTACTTTGATGTAACATGCATGTGTTTAAAAACAATGAAAATTTATTTAACAATTAACCATATTCTAAATATTCAAGATGATAAATAAATCTGTAGTTTATGTCTACATTGAGAATATATGTTTATTTACAGGTGGAAATATCCATCTGTGCTATAAGATTGCATCTATCCTCATTCATTTATTCATTCACACATCCATTCTTTCAATAAGCATCTCCTGAGTACATACTGTTCATTGTATTACCAGCTGCTATAGAGCATGGCCAAAGTAAATGTAAAGAATTTTTTTCCATTTTTAATTTTTAGTTGTTATGGATACATAATATATGTAAATAAGGTACACATGATAATTTGATACAAGTATACAGTGTGTAATGATCAAATAAGGATAATTGGGATATCCATCACCTTAAACATTTATTATTTCTTAGAGTTAGAAACATTTTAATTCTGCTGTTAGTTATTTTGAAATATATAATACATTATTATTAACTGCAGCCACCCTATTGCACTACTGAACACTAGAAAGATCTATTTCTTTTATCTAACTGTATGATTTTTATCCATTGACCAGAAACGCTATAATAATAATGACCCAAAAGTGAGTTCATATGGGTGAGTGTAGTTGAAACATGTCTGAAGCAATGTTCTAAGACCAAATAATGCAATTAATTTTTGGATAGCTATTCTATGAAGACAAATGTGGGCTAGGACCACTGAGCAATAAGACCAAACACAAATTACCTGGGTGTTTCTTGCATAGACTCTGTTAAAGCAGGGGCAGGCTGTCTACCTTATAAGACCTAGACAGGCTAAGGCATGCCATGACTAATGCCCCTGTCCCCCATCCCTGTTACTAATTTCACATCTCTTCCCTTCAGTAGCTAATTTTTCCCTCCTTCATTTCATTCAAAACATACTTACATCATTGATATTTCTTTTTATTTTTCCCCCCCTTTAACTTTTATTTTAAGTTCTGGGGTACGTGTGCAATATGTCCAGATTTGTCACATTGGTAAGTGTGTGCCATGGTAGTTTGCTGCAAAGATCAACCCATCAATGTGATATTAAGCCCAGCATCCATTAGCTCCTCTTCCTGATGCTCTCCCTCCCCGCTTCCCTCCCCCTGACAAGCCCCAGTGTGTGTTATTTCCCCCATGTGTCCATGTGTTCTCATCATTCAGCTCCCAGTTACAAGTGAGAACATGTGGTGTTTGGTTTTCTGTTCCTGTGTTAGTTTGCTGAGGATAATGGCTTCCAGCTCCATCCATGTCCTTATACAGGACATGATCTCATTCCTTTTTATGGCTACATAGTATTCCATGGTATATATGAACCACATTTTCTATATCCAGTCTATCATTGATTGGCATTTAGGCTGATTCCATGTCTTTGCTATTAGGAATAGTGTTGCAATGAAAATACATGTGTATTTATCTTTATAATAGAATGATTTATATTCCTTTGGATATATACCCAGTGATGGGATTGGTAGGCTGAATTTTTTTCCTCTAGGTTTTGAGGAATTGCCACACTCTCTTCCACAATAGTTGAACAAATTTATACTCCCATCAACAGTGTAAAAACATTCCTTTTTCTCCACAACCTCACCAGTATCTGGTTTTTTTTGTTTGTTTGTTTTGTTTTGACTTTTAATAATAGCCATCTCACTGGTGTGAGATGATATCTCATCGTGGTCTTGATTTGCATTTCTCTAATGATTAGTGATGTTGAGTCTTTTTTCAGGTTTGTTGGCAGCATGGGTGTCTTCTTTTGAGAAGTGTGTTTATGTTCTTTACGTGCTTTTTAATCGTGTTGTCTTTTTTTCTTGTAAATTTGTTTAAGCTCCTTGTAGACTCTAGATATTAGACCTTTGTCAGATGACTAGATTATAAAATGTTTCTTCCATTCTGTAGGTTGTCTGTAACTCTGATGATAGCTTGTTTTGCTGTGCAGAAGCTCTTTAGTTTAATTAGATCCTGTTTGTCAATTTTTGCTTTCGTTGCAATTACTTTTGGCATTTTCGTTATCAACTCTTGCCTGTGCCTATGTTCTGAATGGTATTTCTTAGATTTTCTTCTAGGTTTATTATAGTTTTGGCTTTTATACTTATGTCTTAAATTCATCTTGAGTTAATTTTTGTACAAGGTATAAGGAAGGGGTCCAGCTTCAATTTTCTGCATATGGCTAGCTATGGATGCCTTCAGCTTTGTTCTTTTTGCTTAGGATTGTCTTGGCTATTCAGGTTCTTTTCTGGTTCCATAAGAATTTTAAAACAGTTTATTCTAATTTTGTGAAGAATGTGAATGATAGTTTGATGGGAATAGCATTGAATATATAAATTACTTTGGGCAGTATGGCCATTTTCATGATACTGATTCTTCCTATCCATGATGATGGAATGTTTTCCCATTTGTTTGTGTCATCTCTGATTTCCTTGAGCAATGGTTTGTAGTTCTCAAAGAGGTTCTTCACTTCTCTTGTTAGCTGTATTCCTACAGCCTTGATATTTCTAGAGTATTCAGACATAGTCATAGACTGTCAACTTAGGGTCTTTGCTACAGCTGTTCTGCTACATGGAATACACTTCTTTCAGAGTTTTGTTCAAGTATCAATTTCTATAGGAGCTGGAACCTAAGCTCCCTATTTAATGCTGTCCCCTGACTGTATATATTTTTTCCTTACCCTGCTCTAGTTTTCGTTTTCCCTTAGCACGTATTACCTTGTAATATACTATATAAATCATCTACATATTTTGTTTGTATGTTTTTTACGTTCTGTCTCCTTGATGAAAACGTAAGCTCTGTGATGACAGTTTTTTGGTCTATTTTGTACTATGCAAGTATAACAAAAGCAGGTGCATACTTGCCTCTTAAATATGTATTAAATGAAAGAATGAATGAACTAATGAATATAAGAGGACAAGGAAAGTCCCATGTCTCTCAGAAAGTCCCCCCTTAAAGATGAAATTAGTGGCTTTGAATGAGCAAAGGGGAGAAACAGTGAGCCATGGTAGGTGCAGTCAGTAACTGTATAAGGCATCACATTGCCTCAGGTAAACTTTGATGAGCTCTCCATCCTCAACCTCTCAGGGTTTATGGTAAGCACTGAGCAGGCAATGGGACAACAGCAGAGGCACCTTCACTTTCTGATTCTTTCGTCTTATAACTGTGCAAATTTGAGTTTCCATTTCTTTGTAATAAAGGAGTAAGTATATCTATATTCTATGGTGACTGGCAATAATAGATGCTTGATAAATAAAGTGCTCTCAATAAACTGTCAAGTTGTTGGGAAAACAGGACACTAACACTTTGGCATAATCTAACTGGTTTGGATGAGTTCTATATTGCTACTAGCATTATGTGAGGGGAGCATGACTTACTTCTTAGAGGAGAAGGAGAATAATTAACAGAAGTTTTAGCATTTGGACTGGGTCTTGATAGGTGAAGTTAGAACTGATAAAAGAAAATGCACATTTAAAACCAACATGTCTTCGGATTCTAGGCTGGATAAATGACTAAAGAGTCAACCGTCCTGATTTATGTCACACAGGGCTAATAAAGTCCCACTTTACTGGGCTGAAAATTGAAGCAAAAATGCCTGGCAATCAAAACATGTACTTATGATACAGTAAGCCAGAGTAGTCCCTACTGAAATGAATACAATGAGTTCCGGACTCAAATCGGATGAAGATTTGTGTAAGGAAACTGAAAATAGCCAAAACACTGATTTTGGGGAAGTGATAGTTTTGTAACAACTACAGAATTGGTTACCATTTTGAAAAGAAGTGTCCATGATAAAGAAATAGCTCTGGACCATCACATGATGACAAAGTAGTCGATTATAAAACAAAGTCAGTGAAAAGAGTTGGTAGTTCTCACCCCAAAATGCTGATTATAACACCACCTACTGTGGAATGTTGGGCTATTAAGAATAAGACTAAACATTACCGCATGTGGGTCATAAACAAAGCTGACAGAAAAATGTAAGTAATCATTTCACAAAAGGAAGTAAAATCAGTGAATTTTTCAGTACTCTAGTAAAAGAAAAAGGCTTGCCAAATTTAAACACCTAATTGCTCAAGTAATTAAAAATGACCTGTTTGGCAATCACTTGATGCACATACAGAATTTCAGGATTACATCAATTATACAAAGCTGGGTTCATCTTTTCAATTTTCTTGCATATCTCCAAACAGTGATTCCTCATGTCAAACATAAGAAATGCAGGCATAAGCACAGGAAAGTCTGAACCTGATTAAAGTCTTATAACTGAAAGTTTTCCACACAAAATCTTTTCCCATCCTGTAAAAGAGAACACCATGAACGGATCACAGTTCACTCTTTTCCCTTGCTGCCCGCCTACGCTGAGGAGGAGGTGTCAGTGAGAGGTGGGGCCTGAAGCAGAAACTTGGTAGCAGAGATTGATACTGTGCTGAAGCTCAGAATAAAGACTCAAATGCTTTGAAAAGTCATATGATTACAATGTACCCGAATATTCTTTGTGGGTGTAGAGAACTAAGCCCCATGATGTCTTATAATCATTCAATGAGTTGGTTCAACTTTATTTCATGTGACTTTCTTAGGAGAGGGCTCTGGGGTGTCGCTAAACAATTCAAAATTATTAAGCATAGTGGTCCTGTCAGAGTTTATTTAGGATCTGCTAGATAAGGTGTTTACTGCTTTACAGAAAGCACTAGTAGTTTTCTACACATTCTGTCTACATGGTTTTATTAAAGGAAACACAGAATGTATCTTGAACCCTGGCTGGCCCTGTCTGAGTTGCCCACACTCACAGGCAACTTAACTTATGAATGTGCATACATTTCAGCTAAACAACAACAAAAAAACCATTCCCTGTAGGAACTGGTCTATACTGATAACACACTACTTGACATCTCTTCCTTTTTAGAAAGAAAACTTTGCTTTAACAAATACCAAAAAAAAAAAAAAAAAAAAAAAAAAAAAAAAAAAAAGGCATCTTTTATTTTAATTTGAGAGAGTAGTTAATCACACTGGCCACTGCCAATATGGTTAATTAAAAGCCAAAGCTTTATCTTCTTACTCTTTGGATTCTCTCTGGATTCCAAAGACAAAATTTGAGGTTGAAAGAAGTGATTCTGTTTAAAATTTCTAATGCACTGACAAAGAGCATCTTCAATCATGCTTGAAGAATTGCTCACAGATCACCCAATTAACTTAATATAGCCACAGCCCAAAACTTTTTATCCTACTACGTATCTTGTAATACCCACTCATACCTTTAGCACATTGCTTTAATGCCTATTTTATTCGAAAAATTCACATTTGTATACCTATCCTTTCTGCTTTCCCTTTGCTCAAAGGAAGAAACATTATTTTTCTTTTGTAAACTGAAATCTTCCCCTCCAATTTAGGGCTTTACTTCTTCCTTTTTTTCCCCCTCCCTTTCTCTCTCTAGAATATTCAGTTCCTCAGCCTCAATGCTTTTCTTTTTTTATGGATTTGGCCATTCCTCTGTCTTGTCCTGAAAAGATCTCTTCAACTTGCCACAACCTCCTTACCATAATAACTGAAGATTTTAGACACTGATCTATAGTGCTACCTCTATTTCTATATTACAAACCATCCTTAATCCCATCCATCTGGCCCCATACACCACAATCTACTCACATGACATCTGTTATAGGTTGACTTATGTCCCCCAAAAAGATGTGCTGAAGTTCTAACTCCTGGTACCTGTGAATGTAATTAACCTTATTTGGAAAGAGGTTCTTTGCAGATGTAACTTAAGAAGATGAGGTTATACTGGATCAGGGTAGGATTAGGGTCCAATGATTGGTGCCCTTATAAGAAGAGGAAATTTGGACACAGAAACAAAAAATACACAGGGAGGAATTTATGTGGTAAGTGACACAGAGATTAGAATGATGAATCTATAAGCGAAGGGACACCGAAGATTGTAAGCAACCACTAAAAGCTAGGGAAGAAGCATGGAACAAACTCTCCCATTTCTAAGTTGTACTCCAGTAGAACTAACTTTCTATGCCAGCCCTTCTTCCTCTATTTAACTCATTAAACACTTACTTATGTGTAGCAGCCTAAATATTGTTATTATATCAGTAAATTAGAGATCTATGTTTCTATCCTCATGCAGCTTATTTTCTACTACAGAGTAGGACAAGTATAAAAACCATGAAAATGCAGTGTGGTAAGTGCTTCTTTGAGAGGAATAGTGGCTATGGGAGCATATAGGTGGGCAGCCTACCTTGGGCCAGAGGGGGTAATGTCAGAGAAGGATAACTGCAGGACATTATATGCAATCTGAGACCTGGAAGATAACAATGAACCAAGAAAATAACTGACTGGGGAGAGATCATCCCTGCAGAGGGAAACATATACTCGAAGACCCAGCATTGAGAGATACCATGGCTTAGTAGAGAAACTGAAAAAGGTTTAGGTGAAAGTAATAAGTAGTTTTAGGTGGAGTGCAGTCTCCACAAGGAAAAGAACCACGTCTGTAGTATCCATTGATGTACATTCAGCCTATCCAAGTATCCAATAAGTAAATAAATGAGGATAAGAGATCACTCCCTCCACCGAATTAGAAGAGGAGGAAAGGACGGTAGAGATGAACGCTAAGATTGTAGGTTAATTACAGAACCCTAAAGAAATCCTCATCTTCCGTTTACTCTGGTAACAAGAAAGGATAATCATCAACCAAGAATGAGGGAAGTAGTAAGGTCAGAGAATAAAGAAAGTGTAGATGTTTTGGAATAGCTATTAGGGAAAATGGACGACTTAATAGCTTAGAGAATTGCATAAAATGGCAAAGAGCTGTGTTGATTGTCTAGTGAGGATTTGGAGACTGGATTAATAATAGCACTGTTCTAGGTTTTTTTCTCCAATAATTCACAGAACTCTGGATAAAAGCATGGAAAACAGGCAGTTAGATTGAATCACCTTACAGATTAATCTCTTATGTGCACTGATTTTTCCTTTTTAACAAAATTATATGATCCTAGAAAGCAGGGGTTGCACAAAATAGACTATGCTAGCACAGTGCTGACATATAGTAACTGTTCAATAAATATTTGCAGAAAGAATTAATGATTGAATTGTTCAAAGACCAAATGGTCACATCTCATAGGTATACTTTCAAATGTCAAGCATCCCACATTAAGAAAGCTATGTATGCTTTAGTTGATTGCTTTAGCTCAAAGGGAAAAAAGTGCATGTTGAGAATTTTTAAATGTGCCAACTACCGTATTGGGTGGTGAAGAATTAATGAAGAGTATGTCAGTCTCTTCTCTAAAGGAACACTAAAAATGACCAATGACAGACACAGTTATATTTCTTTTTTTTTTTAATTTTGATAATTTAATTGACAATGTTTTTCTTTTTTTTTAAATTTTTTTTAATTTCATTATACTTTAAGTTCTAGGGTACATGTGCATAATGTGCAGGTTTGTTACATATGTATACTTGTGCCATGTTGGTGTGCTGCACCCATCAACTCGTCAGCACCCATCAATTCATCATTTATATCATGTATAACTCCCCAATGCAATCCCTCCCTCCTCCCCCCTCCCCATGATAGGCCCCGGTGTGTGATGTTCCCCTTCCCGAGTCCAAGTGATCTCATTGTTCAATTCCCACCTATGAGTGAGAACATGTGGTGTTTGGTTTTCTGTTCTTGTGATAGTTTGCTGAGAATGATGGTTTCCAGCTGCATCCATGTGCCTACAAAGGACGCAAACTCATCCTTTTTTATGGCTGCATAGTATTCCATGGTGTATATGTGCCACATTTTCTTAATCCAGTCTGTCACTGATAGACATTTGGGTTGATTCCAAGTCTTTGCTATTGTGAATAGTGCTGCAATAAACATACGTGTGCATGTGTCTTTATAGCAGCATGATTTATGGAGCTGTTCCTATTCCTCTATGGACTATTCTTAAACATTTTTATTGTTATTTAAAACTGAGACTTAAGGAAATAATGATTCTAGTTTGGGCTCTCTTATTAACCATGTGACACTGAGTTAGTTGGTTTGAGTTTTTTGTTGTTGTCAGCTCTCTCTTCTCTGAGTTAGATAGGAGGCCAGTGAACTTTAAGGTTTGCTTTGTTATTTACTGTATTCTGTGAAGTAAACCACACTTAATTAAGAACTGCATTTATCAGATCTTGTTTGGACTGAACATTTGAGTTGGCCTGAATTTTCAGGTTGACCATGTTCTATGCATAGTTTCTGAAATTTTTAGCTATCTTCACTGGTCTTACTAGTCAACAAATGCCTTTATCTCACTTTTAATGATACATCATTTTCTACATAAAATTAGAATGTAATTATTTATATGAAGCATTGATATTTAGAACATTTAACAGCTAATGAACACCAACTAACCACAATAGGTAGCTGCCATAAATAACTGCTGTGATATGCACAAATTTGTTGTAGGAATGTCTCATTCCTCCACGTTGGATAGTTACCACTTTGAAGGGTGAGAGGGAAATAACCCTTTTATTTTGTATGCCCAGGGGTTTTATGAACAAAGTAGATACTTGAAAACTAATTTTTTATTTTTATTTTAAAAGACAGGGGTCTATACTATGTTGTCCAGGCTGAACTTAAACTTCTGAGGTGAAGGGATTCCCCCAACCTCAGCCTCCCAAGTAACTGGTACTATAGGTGTGCACCACTGTACCCAGCTTCAAAACTAGTTTTTAAAATGAATTATTGAGCTAAATAAAGATCACTGCATCTTTTTTCCATAAGTATACTTTATCAAAGCATGCAAGAAAGGGATGGGGGTAAAATAATGTAGTGAGCTACTTCATTCATTCATTAAAACAACACTCAGTTCCAGGCTATCTTAGTTTTCTAGGGCTGCAACAACAAAGTACTAAAAAGTAAGTGTCGTAACTAACAGAAATTTACTGTCTCAAAGTTCTGCAGGCTAGGACACCAAGATCAAGGCATTAGCAGGGTTGAGTCCTCCTGGAAGCTATAAGAGTAAGTCTATTCCATAACCCTCTTCTGGATTCTGGTGATTTGCTGGCAATATTTGGCATCCCTTACCTTGTAGATGCATCATCCTGATCTCAGTCTTTATCTTCACATGAATTTTCCCTATGTGCATGTCTGTCTCTGTGTCCATTTTTTTTTTTTTATAAAGACACTTGCATATTGCAACAGAGTCTACCCTTATGACCTTATCTTAACTTGACCATTAGCGAAGACCTTATTTCCAAATAAGGTCACATCCATAGGAACTGGGGGTTAAGACATCAACATCTTTTTTAGGACACAATTCAACTCATAACACTGGCACTGGGAAACATAAATATGAACAGAACACAGTTCCTGTTGTCAAGAAGTTCACAGACCAAGGTGGAAAGAATTATAAATAAACAGCATATATTAGTACATTGGAAGAAAATGAAGAAAGACAGGTTGTATCATACAAAACTTCTGAACTTCCAGGAGATAATGACAGTCAAGAGCAAGTCTACATGTAGAAATAGAGGCTCATGAGACTGCCATGTTAAAAAGTTTAGACCTTATGTTAGTGGCAATGAGGAGGGAGACTTTGAAAAATTTTAACCATGAAAATGACTTGATCACATTTGGTCTCTCTCCATTTTCCTTATTAATGCTTGCTGTTGTTTTAAAAATACATCAAGCTATCCTAAGAAAAAAAGAACAAAACTGGAAGAATCACATTTCCTGACTTCAAATTATGCTACAGAGCTATAGCAACAAAAACAGCATGATACTGGCATAAAAACAGACACACAGAAAAAGGTAACAGAATAGAGAATCCAGAAACAAATCTATACATCTACAATCAACTCATTTTTGACAAAGGTGCCAAGAACATACAATGGGGAAAAAATAGTATCTTCAATAAATGGTGCTGGGAAAACTGGATATCCATATGCAGAAGAATGAAACTAGACCCCTAACTATCGCCATATACAAAAATCAAATAAAAATGGATTAAAGACTTAAATCTAAGACCTGAAACCATGAAACTACTATAACAAAGCATTGGGGAAAATTTCCAGGACATTGGGTTTGGGCAAAAATTTCTTGAACAATACCCCACAGGCCCATACAACCAAAGCAGTTAATGGACTAACGGAATCACATCAAGTTAAAAGGCTTTTGATAGTAGAGGAAACAATCAACACAGTGAAGAAACAACACAGAGAATGGGAGAAAATATTTGTAAACTACCCATCTGACAAGGGATTAGTAACAAGAATATGTAGGGAACTCAAACAACTCTATAAGAAAAAACTCAATAATCGAATGAAAAGATGGGCAAAAGATCTGAATGGACATTTCTCAAAGGAAGACATACAGATGGCAAACAGATGTATGAAAGGTGCTCAACATCATTAATCATCAGAGAAAACATATTAAAGTTACAATGAAATATCATCTCACCCTAGTTAAAATGGCCTATATCCAAAAGAAAGGTAATGACAAATACTGGCTAGGATGTGGGAAAAAGGAAATCTTTGTACACTGTTGGTGAGATGTACGTTAGTACAACCACTATGGAGAACAGTTCGGACATTCCTCAGAAAACTAAAAATTGAGCCACTATATGATTCAACAACCCCACTTTTGGCTACCAAAAGAAAGCAAATCAGTATACTGAAGTGATATCTGCACTCTCATGTTTATTGCAGCACTCTTTACAATAGCTAAGATTTTGAAGCAAACTAAGTGTCCATCAACAGATGAATGGATACAGAAAATGTGGTACATATACACAATGGAGAACTATTCAGCCACAAAAAGAATGAGATCTAGTCATTTGCAACAATATGGGTGGAACTGGAGATCATTATGTTAAGTGAAATAAGCAAGACACAGAAAGACAAACATCTCATGTTCTCACTTAGTTGTAGGATCTAAAAATCAAATCAATTGAACTCATGGACATATAATAGAAAGTAAAGGATGGTTACTAGAGGCTGAGAAGTGTAGTAGGGAGTTTGGCAGGGGAAGTAGGGATGGTTAGTATGTACAAATAAATAGAAAGAACGAATAAGACCTACTATTTTATAGCCCAACAGGGCGAATAAAGTCAATAATAACTTAATATTTAAAAATAACAAAAAGAGTGTAATTGGATTGTTTGCAACTCAATGGATAAATGCTTGAGAAGATAGATACCCCACTCTTCATGACATGCTTACTTCACATTGCATGCCTGTATCAAAATATATCATGTACCCCTTAAATATATATAACTACTAGGTACCCACAAAAATTAGAAGTAAAAAAATTAAAAAATAAAAATACTTAAAGAGGCAAAAAACTATTATCAAACCTACTGCCTTATTTCTGACTATATATTTAAAAGCCTTTCATGCTCAATTCGGGCATTCTATTACTACACATTTCAAGTGACCATCATGGGCACTTTTAAGTGCCTAACACATTTTTCTTTCCACAAACTTCACAAAAAGAGCTGTCAAAAAATCATTCTAAATCCAACAATGCACATCAACTCATGCCTTATTTCTACTTCTTTCTTCATGATGGAAAATGTAGTCAGCCTTTAACTTGGCCTGATAAGAACTGTAAAGAGTATGCCAAATAAGGATGGGTGCAGTGGCTCACACCTGTAATCCTAGCATTTTGGGAGGCTGAGGTAGGTGGATCACTTGGGTTCAGGAGACCAACCTGGCCAATATGATGAAATATCATCGCTACTAAAAATACAAAAATGTAGCTGGGCATGGTGGTGCACGCTTGTAGTCCCAGCTTCTCAGGAGTCTGAGGGATGAGAATTGCTTGAACCCAGGAGGCAGAAATTGCAGTGAGCTGAGATGGTGCCACTGCATTCCAGCCTGGGTGACAGATCAAGACTTCATCTCAAAAAAAAAAAAAAAAAAAAAAAAAAAAAAAAAAAAAAAAATGCCAAATAGTCCCTCATACAAACAGGAAGCCCAAATTGTTTATCAGGAAAGAAGGGGTGACAATTTTAGATACTGAGAATATTGAAGTACTTGCCAAAAGTTAGATTTCAGGCTTTGGGAGGCCATGGCGGGTGAATCACTTGAGGTCAGGAATTCAAGACCAGCTTGGCCAACATGATGAAACTCTGTCTCTACTAAAAAAACAAAAAAATTAGCCGAGTGTGGTGGTATGCACCTCTAATCCCAGCTACTCAGGAGGCTAAGGCACGAAGATTCGCTTGAACCCAGGAGGCAGAGGTTGCAGTGAGCTGAGATCCCACCACTACTGCACTCCAGCCTGGGCAACAGAATGAGACTCCATCTCAAAAAAAAAAAAAGAAAAGAAAAGAAAAAAAGAAAGAAAAAAGAGAGAGATTGATACCTGAAAAATTCTCCCACGTGCTTGAGATTGGGTCTACCCACCCAGCCACTTACCCCTCAGCTAGCATTTACCTGCATGTACCACCTGTGGGCCTGTAGGTTGGCTAGCCCATCCCATCACAGCCATTGCCAATGCCAGTGTACACCATTCAGGATCTAGAGGGTTGTCCTACTACTATCACTGCCATTGTCCATGTTATGCCAAGTTCCCAGGGGCCTAATAACCTGCCCACCTGCCTGGCTCACTGCTACCACTATTGGCACTGAATAGGTCAACTGGAGGCCCAAGAATTGGCCCACCTAGACCCCCTATCATTAACGTAACCATACACTATACTGGGGCTCAAGAACAGACATGCTAAGCTCACTGCTGCCACCACTGGGGCCCAAAGATTGGCCTGCTTGGCATCCCGGTTTCCAGTAGATCTTCACCATATCCTCCACTTATAACTGCACCATATGCCACCAAGGAAATCACAGATGCAAATAATGCTGTTTATAGCCAAAAGAAAAATCATACAAAGACTACACTATTGCACACACCAAGAATCAAAGACAAAGTGCCCTACATCACCCACACCATAGATACATCTTCAGGAAAAAAGTACCCCCTACAAAAGCAAATTCAAAAAATGGGAAGAAGTGACTTATACCAGATCACACAGATATCAATGTAGTGACACCAGAAACATTAAAAAGAAAACTCAATATGACAGTGTCAAAGAAACACAATAATTCTCTAGTAACAGATCCCAAGCAAAAAAAAAAAAAAAACAAGTAATCCAATAAAAGAATTCATATTATTAATTCTGAAGAATCTCAGTGATATAGAAGATAATTATGAAAACCAATACAAAGAAATCAGAAAAACAATTCAGGATAGGAATGACAAATTTATCAAAGAGACAGATTTCATAAAAAAAGAACCAAACAGAAATTCTGAAACTGACAAATTCATTGAATATAATAGAAAATATATATGAAAGCTTCAACAGTAGATTAGATGAGGAAGAATCTTAGAACTTGAAGAATGGTCTTTTGAAATAAACCAGTGAGACAAATAAAGAAAAAAGAACAAAAGAGAATGAACAAAGCCTTCATGATACATGGAACACCATAAAGGGACCAAGTATTCAAATAATCAGGGTCTCAGAAGATGGAGAAAGGATGAAAGGGTTAGAAAAACTATTTAACATAATATTGCATGAAAACTTCCTAAGTCTAGCAAGAGAATTAGACATCCATATACAGGAGGCTCTGAGATATCCTTACAGCTACAATCCACAACAGGTCTTCTCCATGGCACATTACAGTCAAACTGTCTAAAGTCAAAGACAAAGAATTCTAAAAGCATCAAAAGTGTCTAGTCACCTATAAGGGAATCTCCACTAGACTAAAATTGGTTTCTCAGTAGAAACCATACAGGGCAGGAGGAAATTGAATGATATATTAAAATTTCAAAAGAAAACTGCCAGCCAATGATACTATGTACAGAAAAATTATCTTTAATAAATTAAGAAAAAATTAAGTCTTTTACAAAGAAGCAAAAACAGGAAATTCAACACCACTAGACCAGCTCTATAAGAAATGCTCAAGGGGGTCCTAAACCTGGAAGGAAAAGGACACATCTGCCATTATGAAAATATACAAATGTATAAAACTCACTGGTAAAGCATACATACAAATTAAAAAGAGAAAGAACTCAAAATAGTATCAAGACAGAAAGCTACCAAACCAAAATGGAAAACAATAAAAGAAACATAAAGTAACAAAGAATATACAGAACAACCAAAAAACAATTAACAATATGACAGGAACAAAACCTCACATATCAATATTAACCTTGAATGTAAACAGATTAAATTCGTTACTGAAAAGATATAGACTGGCCGAATGGTTACAAAAACATGATCCAACTATATGCTGCCTGTAAGAAACACACTTTACCTATAAAAACACATAAAGACACAAAATAAAGGGATGAAAAAAGATACTCCATAATAACAGAAACCAAAAGTGAGTAAGAGCAGCTATCCTTATATTGGATAAAACAGACTTCAAGTTAAAAAAAAAAAAAAGTAGAAAAGAGAAGTAAGAAAATTATATGATAGTAGGGAATCAATGCAGCAAGAGTATGCAACAGTTCTAAATATATACACACCCAGCACTGGAGCACCCAGATTCATAATACAAATATTACTAGTTCTGAAGAGAAAGGTAGATTCTAATACAATAATAGTGGGGTACTTCAATATCCCACTCTCGGCATTAGGCAGATCATCTACACAGAAAATTAACAAACATTAAAGTTGACTTTAGATAAAATTGACCTAACATACATTTGTAGAATATTTTATCTAATGGCTGCAGAATACATTGTTCTTATCAGCACATGAAACGTTATCCAGGATAGAAGATATGTTAGGTTACAAAACAAGTCTCAACAATCTAAAAATCAAAATCCCATTGAGTATATTCTCAGACCACATGGAATAAAACTATAAATCAAAAACAAGAGCTACTTTGGAAACTATACAAGTATGTGGAAATTAAACAACATATTCATGTTCTTAAACAGTCATTGGGTCAACAAAGAAATTAAGATGAAAATCAAAAAAGTTCTTAAAGCAATTGAATATGAAAATACAACATACCAAAATCTGTAACATACAGCAAAAGCAGTACTAAGAGGGAAGTTTATAGCAATAAACATCATAAACAATCTAACAATGCAACTCAAACAATTAGAAAAGCAAGAACAAATCCAACCCCAAATTAACAGAAAGAGAGAAATAATAAAGATAAGAGTAGAACTAAACAAAATAGTCTGAAAAAACAATATAAAGGATCAACAAAATGACACATTGGTTTTTTAAAAAGAGAAAATTGATAAGCTACTACCTAAAATAACAAAGAACACTCAAATAAACAAAATCAGAAAAGAAAGAGGAGACATTACAATTGATACGTGCATTAGTCTGTTTTCATACTGCTATAAATAACTGCCCACAACCGGGTAATTTATAAAGGAAAGAGGTTTAATTGACTAACAGTTCAGCCTGGCTGGAGAGGCCTCAGGAAACTTACAATCATAGCAGAAAGCGAAGGGAAAGCAACACAAGGCAGCAGGAAGGAGAAGTGCCAACCAAAGGGGGAAGAGCCCCTTTTAAAACTGTCAGATTTCGTGAGAACTCACTCATTATCATGAGAACAGCATGGGGGAAACCATGCCCATGATTCAACTATCTCTACCTGGTCTCTCCCTTGACACGTGGGAATTATGGGATTACAATTCAAAATGAGATTATTTGGATATTATGTGGAAATTATGTGGGTATTATGTGGATTACAATTCAAAATGAGATTTGGGTGATGACACAAAGCCTAACCATATCATTCTGCCCCTGCATCCCCCAAATCTCATGTCCCTTTCATATTTCAAAACTAATCTTGTCTTCCCAACAGTCCCCCAAAGACTTAATTCATTCCAGCATTAACCCAAAGTCCAAGTCCAAAGTTTTATCTGAGACAAGGCAAGTTCTTTCCACTTATGAGCCTGTAAAATCAAAATCAAGTTAGTTACTTCCTTGATACAGTGGGGGTACATGCATTGGGTAAATGCTCCGATTCCAACTGTGAGAAGTTGGCTACATCAAAGGGGCTACAGGCCCCACGCAAGTCCAAAATCCACAAGAGCAGTCAAATCTTAATGCTCCAAAATAGCTCCTTTGACTCCATGTCTTATATACATATCACACTGATGCAAGAGGTGGATTTCCATGGTCTTTGGCAGCTCTGCCCCTGTGGCTTTGCAGACTATAGCCCCCACTCCTGGTTGCTTTCATAGGCTGGTGTTGAGTGTCTGCAGTTTTTCCAGGTGCATCATGCAAGCTGTTAGTGGATCTACCATTCTAGGTCTGAAGGATAGGGGCCCTCTTCTCACAGCTCAGCTAGGCAGTGCCCCAGTGGGGACTCTGTGTGGGGGTACCCACCCCATATTTCCCTTCCGTACTGCCCTAGCAGAGGTTCTCCATGAGGGCTCCTCCCCCACAGCAAACTTCTGCCTGGACATCCAGGCATTTTCATACAACCTCTGAAACTGAGGTGGAGGTTCCCAAACCTCAATTCTTGACATCTGTGTACCCACAGACCCAACACCACATGTAAGCTGCCAAGGCTTGGGGCTTGCATTCTCTGAAGCAATGGTCTGAGCTGTACGTTGGCCCCTTTAACCCATGACTGGAATGCAGGGCACCAAGTCCAGAGACTTCACAAAGCAGCAAGACCCTGGTCCTTGCCCACAAAACCATTTTCTTTCTCTCCTAGGCCTCCAGGTCTGTGATGGGAGGGTCTGCCGTGAGGATGTCCAACATGCCTTGGAGACATTTTTCCAATTGTTTTGGTGATTAACATTTGGCTCCTTGTTCATTATGCAAATTCATGCAGCTGGCCTGAATTTCTTTTCAGAAAATTGGTTTCTCTTTTCTACTGCATTGTCAGGTTGCAAAGCTTTCAAACTTTTATGCTCTGTTTTCCTTTTAAACTTAAGTTCCAGTTCTGAACTATCTCTTTGTGAATTCATAAAACTGAATGCTTTTAAGAGCACTCAAGTCAGAACTTGAACACTTTGCTGCTTAGAAATTTCTTTCACCAGATACCCTAAATCATCTCTCTTAAGTTTAAACTTCCACTAATTTCTAGGGCAGGGCAAAATGCCTCCAGTCTCTTTGCTAAAGCACAGCAAGAGTCACCTTTATTCCGGTTCTCAACAAGTTCCTCATCTCCATCGGAGACCACCTCAGCCTGTACTTCATTGTCCACATCATTATCAGTATTTTGGTCAAAGCCATTCACCAAGTCCCTAGGAAGTTCCAAACTTTCTCACATCTTCCTGTCTTCTTCTGAGTCCTCCAAACTCTTCCAACCTCTGCCTGTCACTCACTTCCAAAGCTGCTTCTACATTTTTGGGTATCTTTATAGCAGCACCCCACTCCTGGTACCATTTACTTGTATTAGTCCATTTTCATACTGCTATAAAGAACTGTTTGGGACTGGGTAATTTAAAAAGGAAAGAGGTTTAATTGTCTCACAATTCAGCATGGCTGGGGAGGCCTCAACAAACTTACAATTATGGCAGTAGGTGAACTGGAAGCAAGGCACCTTCTTCACAATGTGGCAGGAAGAAGTGCCAAGGGAAGGGGAAGAGCCTCTTATAAAACCATCAGATTTCATGAGGACTTACTGTCACAAGAATAGTATGGGGGAAACCACCCCCATGATTCAGTTACCTCCACATGGTCTCTCCCTTGACACATGGGGATTATGGGGATTATGTGGATTACAATTCAATATGAGATTTGGGTGGGGACACAAAGCCTTACTATATTAATTCCACAGAAATACAAGATCATCAGAGACTATTAGGGACAACTGTTTGACAAATAACTGGAAAAAGTAGAGGAAATGGATAAATTCCTGGAAACCTACAACCTACCAAGGTTTAGTCAGGAAGATATAGAAAACCTGATCAGATCAATATTAAGTAGTAAGGCTGAAATAGTAATAAAAGTCTCCCAATAAAATAAAGTGCAGGATCAGATGGATTCACTGCTAAATTCCACCACACATATAAAGAAGTAATATCAATTCTCCTCAAACTACTCCAAAAAAATTGAACTGAAAGAAATTCTCCCTAACTCATTCTATGACCAGTATTACCCTGATACCAAAACCTGAGGACACAACAAAATAAGAAAACTATACATAAATTCCCTGATGAACACATCTTCAAAAAATCCTCAACAAAATACTAGCAAACTGAATTCAACAGCACATCAAAAAGATAATATACCATTACAAAATGGGATTTATACCAAGGGATGCAAGAATGGTTTTACATATGCAAATCAACAAACATAATACATCACATCAACAGAAGGAAGCACAAGAATCATATGATCATCTCATCAGATGCAGGAAAAGTATTTGAAAAATTGAACATCACTTTATAATAAAAATTTTCAATAAGCTAGGCATAGAAAAAATATACTTCACAATAATAAAGGCCATATATGACTAACACACAGCTAATATCATACTGAATGGAGAAAAGTTGAAAGTTTCTCTCTAATAACTGGAACAAGATAAGAATGCTCAAAAAATACTCCACCAAAAAACTCTTAGAGGTAATAAATTCAGTAAAGTTAGAGAATACAAAATCAATATAAAAAAAGCAGTAGCATTCTGTACACCAATAATGAAATAGTCAAAAAACAAATTAAGAAAGCAATTTCATTTACAATGGTTACAGAAACCAAATACCTAGGAACAGATTTAACCAAGGAAGCGAAAGATCTCTACGAGGAATACTACAAAACACTGATGAAAGAAATTAAAGAGGACATAAACAAATGGAAAGATATTTCATGCTCATGAGTTGAAAGAATTAACATCATTAAAATGAGATAACTTCCCAAAGCAATCTACAGATTCAATACAATCCCTATAAAAACACCAAAGTCAGTTTTTTCACAGAAATGAGAAAAAGAATTCTAAAATTTGTATAGAATAAAAAAGAGCCAGAATAGCTGAAGCAATCCTGAGAAAAAAACAAACAAAATCCCCAACCAAAAAACCCCAAAACCAAAAACAACAAAACAAAACACAAAAATAAGCAAACAAAAAACAAAGCTGGAGGCATCACACAACCTGACTTAGAAATACATTATAAGGCATGGTATTGGTATAAAAATAGACACTTAGACCAATGGAACAGAATAGAGAAGTCAGAAATACATCCTCATATTTACAGCCTACTGACATTTGACAAAATTGCTAAGAACATGTACTGGGGAAAGGACATCCTTTTCAATAAGTGATCCTAGGAATATTGGATATCCACATGCAAAAGAATGAAACTGGAACCCTATCTGAACAAAAATCAACTCAAGATGGATTAAAGCCTTAAATGGAAGGCCTGAAACTATAAAACTCACAGAAGAAAATCATGGGGATTTTCTTCCCCAAGTTGGCAGATACTAGAAGCTGGAAAAGGTTGGTGGGGAGAAGAGATGTAAGTTAAAGGGAAAACACCTCATGACACTAATCTAGGCAAAGATTTTATGGCTAAGAACTTAAGACCATGGACAACTAAAACAAGAATAGACAAATCAGACTATATTAAACTTCTGCACAGTAGAGAAGACAATTATCAGAGGGAAGAAACAACAAATTGAATGGGAGAAAATGGTTGCAAACTATTAATCTGACAAACGACTAATATCCAGAACATACAAAGAACTCAAACAACTCAACAACAAAAATAATCCCATTAAAAATGGGCAAAAGACATTAATAGATATTTCTCAAAAGATGACATTGAAATAAAAAAATGTTCAATATCATTAATCATTAGAGAAATGCAAATCAAAACCACAATGAGATATCATCTTATTCCAGGTAGAATGTTTATTATTAAAAAGACAAAAAATAACAGATGCTGACAAGAACATGGAGAAAAAGGGAGCTCATACACTGTCAGTGGGAATGTGAAATACTGCCGTCATTTGCCACTATGGACAACAGTATGGTGATTTCTCATAAAACTAAAAACGGAACTACTATACAATCCAGCAATCTCATTGCCGGGTATTTATCCAAGGGAAAATACATGAATATATCAAAGAGACACCAGTACTGACATGTTTATTGCAACTCTATTCACAATAGCAAAGACATGAAATCAATCTAAGTGTCCATCAATGAATGGATAAAGAAAATGTGTTATCTATACACGACAGAATATTATTTGGCTGTAGAAAAAAATAAGATGTCATTTGTAGTAACATTGATAGAACTAGTGGTCATTATATAAAGTGAAATAAGCAGGTACAGAATGACAATTATTGCATGTTCTCACTTACATGTGGGAGCTAAAAAAGTTGGCAGATACTAGAAGCTGGAAAAGGTTGGTGGGGAGAAGAGACGTAAGTTAATGGGTGCAAATACACTTAGATAAAAGGTATAAGTTCTATTCAACAGCAGAGTGACTATAGTTAAAAACAATGTATTGTACATTTCAAAGTAGCTAGAAGAGAGGACTTGAATTGTTCCCAACACATAGAAATGATAAATACTTAAAGTGATGGATGCCTCAAATACCCTGCTTTGATCATTACATATTCTACGCATGTAACAAAATATCATATGTACCCCATAAATATGTAAAATACTATATATCAATAAAAATACAACAAATTATATTCTGTGTCATTGGGAATATGTTCTCTTTTATATAATAAAGCATCATTTATTCCTTTTCAAATTTGCCTTTTTTCTTTACTATATTCAGTAATCACTCATTAAAACTCACTCTAAGAGACTTTTTTCCCTCAATTTTCTCTCTGCTCATGATTTAGTTTGAACTTTTCCTTGCTCCCCCAACACTGACTGTTTGTCATATCTTCTTCACAAAACCAAATTTTGAAAAATAAAATATAACACAACAGGTATCTGCAATCTGCTAAGAAACTAAAAGACTAACATTAAATTTAAAAATTTATAAACATTTTAATTCACCAAAATTGTCAAATGGGCAACTACCTCACTTGATCACCCTTATAGGGCTCTTTGTAAAAGAGATAATTGGAAAATCTGGACTCAGCTTGGATCCTAGGAAAGAGTGGAAGTTATGTAATTGAAACAATTATACAAACATTTCTTTTTTCAAGGACATCTTGCTCACTATGAAACAACAAAGGGTTTACTCATTATGGTTCCGATTTATGAAGTAGCGAAACAATATTTCCAGGATTTATTGTTTGGTTTCAGACATGCCAAAGAAGGTGTCTGAAACCACTGGGTAACAGACGCTTCCTTGTTATACTGTGACAAGTGTTAATATTTTCAATTACACAGCAGTTGAGTTAAGATATCTTTACTTTGCCATAAAATCTGTTTAATTGCAACTAAATATCTTTTATATCAAATCCATTAACCTTTACAACAATCTATCTTGCATATCCAATTGTACAAAGCTTATAGCATGTACCTTTTGGCTTTATTTAATCTTATACTTTTGCCCAACTTAGTTTAATTTACACATATAAATTCATAATTGAACATCTTTAATGACTGCTTAAAAGACATACAATATTTTGCATGCTAAAATAATAAATGAACTATTGGAAAAAGTCACTTTTAATGGATCTGTTTTCTAATATGTAAAGAGACAATATATGACACGACCACCATATGGAATAGGAGAAAGATCACTGGTGTAATCCCTGGTTCTACCATTTAAAAGCTGTATGACCTTGTAATATGCTCTTTAGCTTCTCTGAGAATCAGTTTTATCAGAAGAATGGTATTAGGAGGCTAATAGTTACCTCATAATATCACAGTGAGAATTAATTATGATAATGTATGAGAAGGAACTACATAGTATAAGTTCCAGTATTGAAAGGATATCTATTCCCTTTGCATTTTCTTTCAAGATTGTAATGAGAGACAAATGTAATATATCATGCACTTTAAACCATTTACATTTATTTAAATTTTAGGTATTATTAATATCTAAAGCAAAATACTAGAACATAAAATGAGTTATTAGACACACAAAACTATGTCATATCATGGCTACTCAATCTATTCTCTTTTATTTCTCAAACTCTCTTAAAATACTGCCATTTATCATCATAATTGGTTAATCCTACAAAATAAAATGAGACAAATTATAGACCTGGGTTCTAATCCTATACCCTTGTATCATCTTCTTAGTGAACTCCCTCCAGTTACTCTACCTTATGCTTAAATTGTGAATTCCTTAAGAGTCTCTATCAGTTTCATATGAACATAAGTACAATTTAATTAATATGCAATGTTTGGCTTTTACAGCACAATTCCAAATGTAACAGAATGTATGAAGTTATCTCAATGATTGATATAGTTAGCTCACATGTTTTGGAGATGGAGGTTTGGTAATTTTGGTATGTATCTCTATTCAGACAGCTGTTGACAGATGGAAATTTGGTTTAAGAACGGTTCCAGAACATTCCTCCCTCTCCAAAAGATCATCAAATACTTTTAATAAGCATATTGGAGAAGACTAGAGAGATAGACATACAAAAATACCCACAACAGATATTTTGATAAGGGAGAGAGAAGGAGAAAAATAAAAAGAAGAAAAAAAGCTCTGACAAGTGAAATCAGGAGAATTCATACATATCAAAAATAAATTTGCACACTGGGTAGAGGCAAAACAAGATCTAAAACAAATTTGATCCTTTGGGTAGAGGTAAAACAAGGAGTAATACAGTAATAGATCTAGGAGGAATAGGGGACCATTCAAATAAGAGTTCCTGGGATGACCCAGTTGTCGTTAGGTGGATCACTCTCTTGTGCAGTTACATCTGGTATCTGTCTTTATCTACAGTTTTTTTCCTGTTTTTTGTTTTGTTTTGATTTGTTTTTTGACCTAGAGTGGGAATCAAGCATGTACTACTCAAATTACTTCTCTTCTTGTTGCTCCGTATCTAGAAAATATTAGACTCTCAATAAATATTTGTTAACAGGCTAAATAAACAAAACAAGGTTGCTGCTGTTTCATTTATTGTATCAGCATCTTAGATTTTTTATTCCTATAGCTTTTAACTATGGTTTCTTATATTTCACTTCATGTATAGGACTAGTAGAATGCCATTTTGGTCCTGATCCAGGAACTTTAAGTTGGAATATGCCTGGAAGATTTGAAATGTTAAGATATAAATTCCTCTCACATTTGCCATGATATTTTGGCATTCAAGATGCAAAGCAAACACACACCACCCTCGACCCCACAAAACCCATCCCCAAACCTACAGGAAATGATTCTAGAGGCGGAAGTGTAGAAATATAACCATAAGGATGCTAACTCAAGCTCCTAAAGCTCACATACTAAAATGAGCATATTGTGTGCTTTCTATTCTTTATGTGGTATAATTTTTTTTTTCTCATCTGTTCTTCAATAACGAGGTTGTATAACTTGAGGGGTGAATTTAACAAGGAAATCTAAGCTGCCCATTTGTTTTTATCAAGAGTGAGTTTTTATTTGATTCCTACAAGGGTGAGCAGAGAGCAACTAAAGTGAAGGGTCCTTGGGTGGGTGACCAAGTTAATACTTCTGTCTAGTTTGATACTGTGCAGTGTGGAGTTTTAAAGGTTATTCTCTGTAGAAAATAAATATTAAATGAGATAACAATATTAAATGAGGGACAATAATGATAGTTGTTTTTATTATTTACTATATACTAGGTACAAAGGAAATGACATTTCATTCATTATGCCTTATCTCATTTCATCCCATTAAAATAAAACCAATGAGGCAGGTATTATAACATTTTACAAACAAGAAAACAAAGATTAAAGATGTTAAGTAGTTTCCTTAAGGTCAGTGATTTAACAACCTGTGGGCCAAGACATGAATCCAAGACTGTCTGGCAGCAAAGCCTTTCTTCTTAAGCTTATTGTTCCATTCAGCCTTCCAGTCTGTGCATTGTGTTCTGGTATCACAAACTCTAAAGCATTCTACAAATACACACTAATCTTAGTAGTAGAAACAATAAAAATGAATTTAAAAGATACCTTAAGAAAAAAAATCTAAATAGTATGAAAATACTAGTATTTTTCACACTGGCATCAGCTAGAACTCATCTTTAACTGTAACATATGTTGTTAAATTTTAGATCTATATAAAGATTTCTGAGAATGACATAAATGATCATGACCACTGACATTTATTTTGTATGATAAAATGAATGACCCAAGCATTTTTATTGTATTATCTTTTTTTTTTTTTTTTTTTTTTTTTT